>NC_134709.1:70612955-70924455 GCF_043290135.1 Rhipicephalus microplus | reverse complement strand
ACCTTTGTACGGCCGAAAATTGAATATGCCTCTCCTGTATGGGATCCACATTCTGCCAATCTTGTCTCCACACTTCAAGCTAATTAAAATCGGGCTGCTCGTTTCATTCTCTCTGATTATTTCCGGTAATCCAGTGTCACTAACATGAAACAAGTAGTACAACTGCCTGATCTTGCAACCCGTCGTATGATAAACCGCCTATGTGTTTTCCATAAAATATTTTACGCCAATCAGACCTTAAAAAATTCCATTTTTCAGTTCCATCATACGTGTCATCCCGCATTGATCATCCGTTAAAAGTTGGTGTGCCAAACTCCCGAACAAACCTCTACCTGAACTCGTTTGTCCCAACGACCAGTGTGCAGTGGAATCACCTTCCAGCTCCATCGTCTCCATCAGCGACGCTGCGCAATTCAGGTCCACTGTCAGCAATCACTTTTTGTAACCACCCCGCAGTTGTCTTTTTCTCTTGAATGTTTAATATTGTACCCCTCCTCTCTGTAACGCCTTACGGCATTGAGAGTAAAATAAATGAAATGAAATGAAAGGCGTATTATTGCTTGAAATGAGTCAACCCCATGTCAAACATTTATTTAGCCTTAAGCAGCCCATACGAGTAAATGCACGGTAACACTAAAGCCGCAACCACATCTTCTTGAAAACTGAATTTTCAAAAAGAAGTAAAAAGTAGTTGACGTTTTCCTGCAACTGTGGGAATACAAAAATAGGCAAGTATTGCATGCCTTGAGTCAACCGTCATATTCGTTTTCACGTTCTTTTTTTACAAGCTTTATTTGGAATATCTCTATGCAGATGACCAATAGACAGAAGCTGAATCAAAATATTCCCCTGATGGTATGGCCTTTGCAACGAAGAAAGAAGAGAATCCCATACAGTCATTCTAAAAAAACAGTTCTACTATTCGCACTTGCACGAAAATTATAGAGGTCTCCCACAATGATGCAGGAAACAATAGCCGTTTTTTTAACAAAATCATGTATATGGCTCCCGCCTCTATCCAGTTAATTTATAGCGTTTTGTGTATAGTTTACGTTTTCGGTCAACGCATTCGATGCAAGCGGCCACGCGCGACAGCCCGTCACAAACTCCCAAAGCTAATAAATCTAGAGACCACCCTGTTCAAAGACAGCGCTATTTTCACCCCCAGCCCAATATCGTTCATTCAATCTTTTGTCAGTATCAAGAATGAGAACAAACGCCCACGTAACGTCGGCAAACACCCGAAGGTGGGAAATATATATTGATAGAGTGAATAGAACAGTTCGAATGCTTCCATCTAAGCAGCCGCGTCTATCGTAACACCAAGAAAAAAAGTACGAACGAAGCTCGACGGGGTATCCCTTGTGAATAGGCCCCAGTCAGTCACTGCTCGATTCCATCGCGTCGCTGAAGAAACTCACTGTGCTAGTGGTTTGGTGACTGCACATTGGTCTTTTCAACTCGTTCGCGCGGGTCCTCCATCTCACTGCCGATGTGAAAGGTAGGGGGGCGTGAATGGCCGCTTATCACGGGCCCTTTTCGGTGGTTCCACTTAAATAACAGATACGGAAAGTTGTTCTTTTCTCAATTCTTTGGTGCAATCAGATACCCCGTCTCCGTATTTCTCTTTGCATATTTGCTTTTTCCAGTCTATGTAAGGTGCAGCGTGCGAGAAGGCTGTTTTGCTTAAGGTTTTTAACGTTGCTACTCGGATACATTTTTTATGTTCATTTTTATTGGCAGTGAACTTGTGTAGCTCTTGTTTCTGTTTCAAGCACTTCAGTTCAAACTTTTAGTTATAGTAAATATTTGAATCCTCAGGCAATATGTCTTGAAAAATAGAACTTCTACACAATATAATGTTTTTGTACAACCTAGAGTTTCCTGGGCACATATATTACCGGTACGTACGCTTACTTAGCGTGAAGAGTGATTGAGTGCTATCTTATCTAAGTGAAAAGAAATAAGTGATCTAACTTAAACAACAGACCCGGCGGGCATCGAAACAGCAGCTGCCGGTGCAGCGCAATAAATTAAGTTTTTTGATCAGTGAAAGCTTTCTTGATGCTCAGAGTGTTTCACGGTATAAAAAACCAAAGCAGCGTGACTTCACTGTAGTCGAAATAAAGTGTAAGTGCACTTCAAGCACAAACGCCTCTTTCAAACTTTCGACAGTCGAAGATCAAATGTACAACGACCAGCAAAGCAGTTGATGATATGGGAGCTTAAGTCGTCGCCACAATTTTCGGAGGCTTTTTTTTAATACTCCCTTCACATATATTGACCAGGAAGCACTTACAGTTGAATCCTTTTCTTTTCATGTAATGAGTTCTGAATTTATAATTTGAACATCAGTGCCATTACGTACTTCTCGGGGCAAAGAACTTCGATGTTCTTAACGAATACTTAGCTTTACACGAAAACTTTCCTGAGCTCGGGTACAAGTCACGGAAATTTTCTCTGCCATATTCGCAAAGTAAATTATGTTGAAGGAGCTTGGTCGAGGATGATCGGGTAACCCACGAATCCTCCATAGACATCTGTTATCAACATCGACCAGGAACTCCGATTGAAGGACTGCGACGGCGTTGGTGCATTATTTCTCGAGGCGAATGCTAGCGATTATGGTCATGTTGTTGTAGAACCACAAGTGGTCGCATATCTTGCAGCTGTGGCCGAATATGTGGTCGAGGAAGTCGATCTTGAAGCGCGCGTCGGTTGCGCCTACGACCGGTAGCGGCCACTTTTTGCGCTTGGACGCGGCATTCCGCGCCCACACTTCGGGATTATCTTGCCGCCGCTTCCGTATTGCTTCTGCTTCGCTGGCCCGCAGCTTCGGGTTTGCTTGACGGCGAGCCCTCTTCGCTGATGCTTCACTGACCGGCAGCTCCGGGTTCGCTTGACGAAAAGCCCCCCCCCCCCTCCCGCTGCTGGCTCGCTGGCCCGCAGCTCCAGGCTTGCTCACCAGCGAGCCCTCTTACCTTCGGCCTCCCGGGCTCTCCCCGCAAGGTCTTAGCGGCGAGCCCGAGCTGCAACTGCGTTGCGAGCCCGCTGGGCTGGTGCCTTCGTTTGTGGGTTGTACATGCGGCCAAACGGGGACGAAGTTGGCTCATAGCGTGAGCTACCGGCGGATGGAAAGGAAGCGGACGTGCCGAGAGTGGTGTGCACCCCCATAAGCGATGGCACGCCAACTAGTGAGCATGTTAATAATTACCGGAAAACCGACGCCTTGGAAGGCATCGCGCGTTCATGCGCGGCCACACAAGGCACTACTGACACTTTCTTCTTTTGCTCTTTTTTAAAGACGCTAGTTTTCCTTGGAAACCTTCGACGCAAACATTTTGGTCTGTCTGTCTGTCTGTCTGTCTGTCTGTCTGTCTGTCTGTACATTTGTCTGTTTGTCTACTTTTAACGGCACCGGTTACTTGAAACGGCAGACCCCATCCGCTGCGCCCACCATTGTTGCTCAAATGTTAGCGTCCATACTTGTGCAATTGTCAAATGATAAGCAATTATTGCGCATGTCTGGGGCACCATAAAAACACGCATGTATTCTGCATGTGCATATTTTACTAGAAAAGGCATACATAAGTAACTTAAAGGATCGTAGCGCTTATCACACTGCGCTGACCATGTAACACTTGCACGAAAAGGCGAGTGTTTCCAAAGCTTTGCTAAGACAAGACGGGGGTGGCACCTACCCATCGCCTTGCGTTCTACACCTCATCACCTCTGAGACGGGCGTGCACACACGTCCCAGAGCCACGAGCTTCGTTTTCCAAAAAAATTGTAAGATGGTGCTCATGTCTCAAGTGTAACGTGACTTGATGCACTCGTTCGCCTCCACTGCACGCTCGAGGCACTCTAACGCCGCGCCTGCAGAATATCATTCACCGATTTTCTTACGCAGAACATTAAATGAATTGTTCATCCTCTCCACACGCAAGACTATCTTCTTTCGACGACATTTGCAGATTAACATGAAGATACGGAGCCAATTTTTTCTCTGTCCCACTACCCATCTCCCTCGTGGCGTTGTTGAGGTGACCTCAAGAGTTAGCATGACACACATTTCTCTTCACTTCTCTTACTTTCAAATCCACCTTGAGGAGGCTACCACGAGGGCTATCTAAAACTGACGCCTTGGGGATTTTAACTCACGGGGGGTCGGCACGTCATCTAGCCAGCATTGTTAGAATTACCGGAGAGGTGACCTCGAGCACGATTGCAGAAATGTACGCGCAACACTAGTGTACACGCCACTGACATGGGTCAAGCCGCGGGCCGAAGAAGCAAGCTCATAAAAATGGCTTTTTGCCATCAAGAGACCCCTATCCTAAAAATTCCGTCACCATGTATGTCATCTTAACGTCACAGACGACTGCTTTGCAGTTGGCAAGTTTAGAACAGGTAAGTTCTGAATATGTTGGTTCCCAACAGAGGAAAAGGCATTTGCACGTCCCATTTTGCTTTCTTTTGATAGTCTATCTCACTTTTCTTGAGGGCTCTCCAGGACTTCGCTCTCTGCAGTTACTTTCCCAATGTCAGCGTAGTAGGATATTGTTGCCTTCGCGTCCCACTTCTCTATGCATAAAAAGACAGGCCTAACTTTATCACTAAAATGTTTGTTTATAAAGGCAATTAAAACTACAAACCTTTTAATTAACCTTAGGCTTCACATGAACAAGATATTCTAAAAACTCTTCCTGGCCAGAATTTCTAATGATGCTAAGAGTGAAAAGTGAGCGAAAGTAATAAAAGCTTGAAACTGCGTTTAAGACGGTCTAAATGAAAGGTCATATGAAAAATTCCGCAGATCACACATGTACTTTGGGAATCGACGTTATACGAAGCAAGCGGATGGAATGTAAGCGTGTTGTTACTTTTGTTGGTGGGAGACAAGTTACAAAATAACAATAAATATCCGTAAAAACGTTCTACGCACAAACATATGTTGCACAGTTGCACATGTTTTATATAAGTAGTTGTTCACACCTGCGCAGCAATACCATAAGTATGACTAAGAAGCGGTAAGCCGACATGTAATTAACACTTCTGTTCGTGATGATGATAGCTGTTGACACTGCTACAATAGTAACTCCAGTGTACGGCATTTAACTACTACTGACGTTAGCCGGACGAGACGGCTGTATCATAAGAATACATATGTAATGTTTATAAAATACGATAGCCAACATTGCAACCACAGTTGACGTTTCACCAACATTGCACCTTAATAGTGTATTTCACCAAAGCAGTACCAAGAGGGGGGCGTGGTTTTGTGGTAGATTATTTGATTGCCACGTGGAATGGTTGGGTTCAATTCCTGCTGGAACCGTGATGTTCGTACAGTCAACGCTGTCGATTTCAGTTTTTCTTTAGGCTCTCGAATATAAATTACCAATGCCTGTTGTTGCCGTTGTTGGCTACATATAAACTGTCAATCACTTATGCCGCGTACCCGCGTACCAGGGGCACATACCTACCCGCGGGTTCAAGCTGCTGTCGGGCCGGAAATGTTTGTTGGCGTACGCGACGGGATTGTGAGATTAGCCACGTCATGACCAGCGGGTCTTATTTGTTAAACCACCTTACCTTTTCGTACTTACTTTGGTTCACAAAGTTAGTTTGCGCAGAGATTAGTTTAGGGAAGAGTATGAGGCGTGTGCTTCTGTTTAGAACGTCGTCGGGAGGGTGGAATTCGGAAGTTGAATGTTAGCTAAGATGGTACTCCGGTCTCGACTCGAGAAGTCACTGAGACACGCTACTACGAGTAGCACGTCTTTGTCTGTAGTGACGTCAAATAAGAGAACCGCGGGACTAATCCTAGTCTCAGAACTTCTCCTTACAATGACCATAAAGCAACCAACTGAAAGGAGACATACCTTACTTGTTCAGCCTCTCGCAGTCATTCTTTCTTGAAGCTTACAAAGTGAGCGACTGCGGCTTCTACGTTGACACAGAGCGTCGCGAGTTACGTGGACAGGAGTTCGCATACCAACGCTACTGAACTCCAGAAAAGTTCGCATTGTTGTGTGGGCATTCAAGCTTGGCATTCTTAGCATTTGAAAAGAAAAGGAGAGAATTCCAGCAAGAAGCATATGCAGGAGTAGGCTCACAGGCTGTGGTGGAAATTTTTGAGGAAATGGTCTTGAGAAGGCATTTTACATGTGACATTTGTAATGAATGTATTCGATGAAGATGTATTGGACGCTAAACGGTAGTAACCTTCAGAAATTTTGTGATAATACAATGATGACCATACGATTTTCTTAGTCTCTGTACTTTATTTGTGCTTTGAATGCCCGGATGCAAGTTTTAATTCCTGTTACTGTTGGTTGAGACTAGATGTAGAATTCAAGAGGAAACGTTTGCGATTAGGATCACTCAAAACAACCCATCAGAGAGAATCAGGTCTCCAAGAAAAATCAAATAAAAAAGTCTGGCCGGCGTTCGCAATCGTTAATCTGTGCCAAATTTGGATTCTCTTTTGTCTTATGCTCAGGTAAATTTCTAAACTTATACTTTCCTCATAGGCGAAATGCATTACTAGAACTAAAATAAATGAGTTCATTCTTCGTAGTATGGCCAAATATGCAAATACGCTTTAACTGTGATAGTTGGTAGTAGATGAAACTAAATACTACTAAATTGACCGTAAAACGCAACAAAATGAGTCAACGGAAAGGGAAATGAACACAAGCTTCAACTGACACCAAACGTTTGAAATGTTCATTCTAATTCATGTGTATTGCATATCTACTACGCCTTTTTTCTCAAATGAATTGCTCAAGCTAGGTGTAATACATTAATCGAGTTGGAACAGAAACAGTGTTGCGGCGAATACATTATTTATTAACTGTTAATAGGTGGCAGTGACAAGTTTCATCACAGGTTATATGTATATGCTCAAATTATCTGTGTATATTTTGGGACTGAAAAGACAAAGTATGAAAAAAATCTTTGAGTGATTAGTTCTCTCTATCTGAGGCAGAAATTTGCGGGAAAAGAAGAATTTATGAGATATTGTTAACCAACACCACGATAGGTTTGTAAAACGGCAATTGAAAATTGTATATGCTCCAAATATTGACACCTCCAAAGGGCTGACTTTTACGGAACAGCGCTGTCACTTTCAGTTGAAATACGAGTACAAATAGCTGTAGTAGGCAAATCTAAAAAGAAAATAATATACGCTACCGCAAATGAATGACAAGGTAGTAACATCCGAGAAATGTGATTTCAAGCAGAGGTCTCTTGACACGAATTATGGAATCAACCTCCAACAACCTAAGCGCCAGCGAGAAAGAAGTTTCTTGAAATCACTTTAATAAAAAAAACATAACGAATTCATGAATCACAGCCATGGGTGCGCATTTCATGGTAAATTAAACTTCTTTTTCAAGAATTATATAAATATAAAATCTTGTTCAAATATTGGTTCACGTTTAGAGAGGTTTATCATTATTGTTCAGATGTTATCCACAGTTGCTCATAAATGCGGATTTAAACATCCGGCTGGGAAACGTGTTACAAAAGAACGCGACCAGTACTTGAAGCACTCCGGATTATTTTTTTTTTTTGTGTTTTCGGGTATATGACACACTCACGTTGCTCACTATAGAAAAGTGCCTCTGTTGAGGACTTTATGGGTATTTTACTTTGCTGAAGAACGTGTAAGCTTTACTTCACTACTGGCGAAAGCTGAAATCACCACTTTAAATGGGCATGGCTAGTTAGCTGCAGCATGCGGCGTTACAATATCATCTTGTAGTTTTACTGATTGATATGTGGGGTGTAACGTCCCAAAACCACCATATGGTTATGAGAGACACCATACTGGAGGGCTCCATAAATTCAGACCTCTTGAGATTCTTTAACGTGCACCCAAATCGGAGCACACGGGCCTACCGCATTTTCACCTCCATCGAAAATACAGCTGCCGCAGGCAGAATTTGATTCCTTGACCTGCGGGTCAGCAGCCTAGTACCTTCCTTAGCCACGAGTTCACCGCGGCGGGGATTGTCGTTGTACTATACTACTTCTACTACTACTACTAATAACATAATGATAATAATATTTGTTGGTGTTTAACGCGTAGGACCACCATATGCATACGAAAAAAAACGCTGTAGCGGAAGGCTCCGCTAATTTCGACCACCTGGGTTTTGTTAACGCGCACCTAAATTGAAGCACACAGGCCTCCAGCATTATCGTCATCAGGAAAATGTGGCCGCCGCGTATGAGATTCGATCCCGCGACCTGCGGGTCAGAAGCAGAGTGCCTTAGTCACTAGAATACCATGGCGGAAACTCCTACTGCCTTCTGTTATAGTACCAATACTGCTACTGCTACCACCACCACCACCACCACCACAACTAGAAACAACTTGAGAAATTATCACCACCAGATATAGGCTGCATACGCGTCGGAGATGTGTAACACTGTTCTTTAGAACGCCGGCGATGTGTCTGTATTTCAGAGTATACGTATGCACCTGTTCTGAGTTTTATCAGCACATCATCGATTGTCACTTCTCTCGTGGGCTTTTCACAAGCCATGATTACTGAACCATTATCACCACTGCACCGCACTAATTGGCTCCTACTTCTCCGTGTAACTGCAGAGGATTTCGAGAGTGCAATTAGTGGAAGCTTGGGTATTTTCTTTATATAGCAGCCATAGACACGATGAATGCTTCCTTATGAATCAGAACCACCATCGGCAAGGATTCGTTGGTGTAGCTAGGATGTATGCTTCAAGCTTAGAAGTCGAGCAATGCAGACTTACTGAATAGCTTTTTGATGTCTTTCCTCATCCATCCATCTGCTTTTGGGCGCAAGCGTCTTCTGCACCCGTTATTCAGGTCACACTCCACAAGTGACAGCAGTCAGAAAACCGAGACACCACTAATTATACGCCTTAGTACGTGCCTTCAGGCTTTCATTAGGCTGCTACTGAGAATGCACCTGTATTTTTAGTTTTGGCTTCAGGTATTTTTCCTTCTAATATTTCTGCGGCGCTGTTGCAACAATCAAGCCACATTTATATATGGCGATGACCTATGTTTACGTGATCCTCGACTACTGACAATTGATTTATGCGCTTTTCATACGTTACTATTTCGAACATGTCAGCTTTCATTTTAAGGTAGACCCAATATTAGGTGTGATGGGGGTGACTGCCTTTGTTTGAGGTCCCGATTCAATTCTACTTGAATTGGTCAAGTTATTTTTTTCCAAACCTAGCTCGATCTATTCTAACAGCGATGCCATATCAGCCCAAACAGTGACACTACAGCTACGATTATTCATCATAAAACAATATTCGGTGAAAAACTGCCGAAGTGCTCTAGCGGACAGAATTGTGCCTCACGCTATTAGGAGGTTGAATGGTCACGTATCGAGCTTTTAGGATTGATGACACCCCTTATTTATTATTGATGATGCCACGAACTGTTTTTTTATCTCCCCCTTTATTATTCACTTCCAGCTTGCAGCAGTATATTGTTAATGACTTAAGATGATTCTGCAGGGTCCTTTTGCGTGGAAGGCAAGCACTGTGCTCGCTCCCTATTGTCATGACAAATCGAAAGGAAGGGTCTTTTCATGACGTCGTTATATTGTACTACAATATACGTATACTCTATGAAGGTAAACAAAATTAGAAACGCACAAGTTCCGCAGTCAGGGATCTTAAAAATATATAAGTATTTTCAGAGAAATCTATTCGTCTATGAAACAAGCTCTTTGAGGATTCTCGAATGAAACACCATATCAAGAGCCGGATAGGAATTGCCTTAGCAATACGTAGCACAGAATATAGACATAGTACAGTCAGACTATGAAGTGCCATCTCTAACCACCCCATCGGCAATTTGAGTGACACAATTTCCATTTCTTGCCGGAGATATTCTAAAAAAGTTACATTAAGTACGTAATAGGTATTATATAATCACTATAGTATTGTATTTAGGGTTTTAACATTTGTTGTATCTACGAGGACAATCACGCACACATATGAAGGCACAAACACAAGCGCTGGTGTTCGTGCCCGCATTACACATGCGTGAATGTGTGTTTTGTGTGCTGCTTCATGAGCAAAGTAGGAAACGGGCACTGAACCGGTGGCGCCGTGGTGCGGGAAAAATTGAAACAAAATGGCGTACTGCGTGGAGCAGCACGTCAATTTGTTCGCAGTGGTTTGCGATATCACGTATGAGCCGATGTATAGTAAACTGCGCTAGTAAATGTGAAAACTACACACCCGAAGAAAGTTTTACAGCGTAATCTGTTATGAGATTACAACTCGGGTTCCGCGCAGCGCCGTAGTTGTCCATTGCCACCGCAGGTGTTTGTAATCACATCGCGAGAAATTAGCGAAAAAACCTAATACCAATGAGATAGTGGGGCTAAAGCCCGGGTCCGCTGAGAGCCAGCCCGGTATTCTAACACTGAGCCACGCCGGTACCTTGGACTTGTTGTCAAACTTTTTTAGGGCAGGCTTGATGTCAGGAAAGCAATCGCCTAATACGACTTATAAAGCGATTTAAAACAGCAAAAGAAGAACCAGTCGTCGCACAATGCGAATAGCGTAACTAGTGGGTCGTCCAGTGCTCAAACCCTTTACACAAGCTTGTTTTTGTTCAGTTTTTAACTGTGGCACATAACCCCTTCAGACACAATTCCTTTTCGTCATCAGCCACTGCATGAACATTTGGCACGAAATTTCTCGCAATAGTTTAGCGGATGCCACGCTTCTCAGAAGAATGACGAAAAATTGCATAGTGAATGCCGGCCTACTATCCTAGCATGTTTACTATTAATGTCGCAGTGGGCATGAAGCATGTTTGCTTGCTGCAGTAGCCCAATGAGTGTTTGGAAAATGCTTTGAAAAGCCGCTGTTCTAGCTTTCGCTGTGACTCTGCCGCGCCTTGCGTGCAGGCCAGGCATTTTTTTTATTTAGTTTCCGGAAGTGAGTGTGCTTCAGCAACAGACGAGAACACCGGAATATGGTACGCAACGTTAAGCAAGTGGTCCGCGAGAGCATTTGTGAAGTACAAGCTGTAGCTTGTTTACTCTTCACCCTAGTGAACGGGCATTTTTTTACCGGCCTGAAAGAACCTAGGGCCATTTGGAAAAGTGATGTCCGAGTCTGTACAACAAAATACTTATGGCTTGACGGAAGGCAACCAACAGATGCAGTCATTCTCGCCCTCGTAGGCTGCTGCTGTTTTCCACCGTATCGCCGACCCTTCCTTAACAGTAACGTGAAGGAAGACGTACCTCATGCTAGGCAAAACGCGTCGCAGAGTACAGGAAGTTTGAAATTTATTCCCCATGTACTGCCTTAGCCCTTATTATCACTTTGCGTGCAAGCGAAGCCGCGCCATGCGATTGAATTGCGCTACGTACCAGTTGAGACAACAACGTGGCCAGCTGCCATGTTGTGAATTTTCTCCAGGCTGCACGACTGGTAACGGAGCGGAACTACTGCACAGAACATTTCTCGGGAATGTCATGCATTACTAAATGCAACAAGTGCGGTTGAGTGACCGTACTTACTACTTGCGGGAATACCAAATGTTGTTCAACAAGTCAGGCACAAAGGTCCCCGTTTACTCAACGACAATTAGGCATAATGGTAAAAATTAATGTTAATAAATATCGATTATTATGGCTTATGTTTCGAGATTTACGCCGGCCGGCTGCATGATTCACCAAATAGCCTGTTGCGCTTTTGTGCTACGTCACATTGAAAACGTTTCTGTAATATTATATTTTCTGTTCGCTCAAGTACCACAAAGTGATGCACTGTAACTGTTTAAGTTCAGTAAGCTTACCCGTTGCATCAATTAAGCGCACACGCACTTGCAGAATACATCGTGCTCACATCTGACGGAGATACGACGATTGTAGCAATCCAGTTAATTGAAACTGAAGTGGCCGCATGTCATTACTCGCGGTACTGATGGCGCATTGGAATTCTAGACTGTTGCGCCATCTTTAGGTGCTGTATATTTACTTTAGGCCACATGAAGTTGATGTTCACTCGTACAAATTCAAACAACGTCTGAGAAAAAAAATTAGGTATTTCGAAACCTAGACCTAAGGTAAATGCACTAGAAAGAGTGCAAAGAGTTTTCTCCGGTGCAAACTCAACGTCTAGTGCGGTCGAACTTTGCAGATTCCGCAACCTTCGCTAGCCCTTTTCTCTTTGTTACTCTGTCCCAAACACACATAAACAAATTCCTTCTTGACCGCAGTAGCTTTCTGGCGGTGATCAAAGTCTAAAAAAGGAGAGGATTGTTGAGAACGTCACGCAAAAAAATGGGAGAAAGCGAACGCAGGTTATAAATGTTTGTTTCCACTTCACTCGTAAAGGTGTACTCCTCAAGCAACATCAGTTTCTTCTGTTGCATTCAAACAAAGAAAGGCTGTGCGACTTCGAAAGAAAAGAGTAAAAAGCCGCTTCTGGAACATTTTCATCGCAGGCTGTCATGTCAATAGGGAGCGCGTTCCTGTTGTGTATTTTGGCTGGACACACCATGGCCAACTCTGAAGTTGATTTTAGATACATGCATCTGGCGTGTAGTACCCATCTTTATTCCCCGGAGCTAAGATATGCCAATGTTATAAACAAGAACAAAATTAGCCCAAGTGCCATTCCTTCGTATAATCATTTGGAAAGATAAACTGTCTACCAGAGTAAGTCAAAAATTGTAAGTGATTTATGCATGTCGGACAGGTGTACTGATGTATACCGCACGCACGAGCATTATTTTTGCACCGTGCGCTTGCTCATGCATTTATAAGCTGTAATACAATAAATATCATCGTTACTTTTGCAATGACCACGACGCTGTGAGAGTCGCTGCTTTAACACCATCCATAAAATACTGATGGGGGACAACACCACTAAATCAAAAAGAACAATCAATGCCCGTACTTACGAAAATGTAACAGTCTAAAACTTTGCGTAAGATAATTTTTCAGCCATACAGGATATCGAGGGGGGGGGAGGAGAGAATTTCAACAGTGAAGACCTCCAACCACGGCAGAAGGCATTTAGTAAAGAAAAGTTGTGGAAATTGGGCTTCTGGATACTATCTCCTTTAAAATAATTAGGGTAATCCTAATACCCGAAAAAACATTATTGTTTAAGATCCTGCTACACATCGCATAATAACCCGCTACACATCACAAGGCATACGTTCATCTTTTTCTGCGTCCGATGAAAAAGAATTTGAGCGCGGAATTTGATAGAGTAGGGAGCACGGGACGGCCCACTCGGTGGCAATTAGCACTCTGTGACGCCTGGTTGCAATTGAACACGTCTAATACGCTATATTACATACGTTAGGACGTTTTTTTTTTGTTCAGCATGACGCCATTATAGGGCATTTTAGCGAGAGTTTCAAGCCCGAGCTTCGCTCCTTGGCAGAATACTGGACTGCTACGCAGAGAGTGCGGATTGAAATCACACATTATCCTAGAACTATTTTTTTGATTTAATTGTTTTCTTACCTAAACCGTTGTTCGTTACGGACCGCAGTCACAAGTGCAGGCTGAAATAAGCTGCTATTGCAATTTCATAGGAGATTTCACTGTAAAAGTAGTGTTCAAGAAACACCATTCATTTTCACGGTCAGAATTTATCTGCGCCTCCACCTTTTTGGACACACTTCTTACCACGCGTCAAACATCACCAAGATTGTGGCTTTATCTTCGAAAACAAAGTACACGCTTAAACTGTGAAGAAGTCAGCTTTAATTTCGTGTATTCTTACTGTGCTATTTATTTCGTGCTTTCTGATGCAGGGCAGCCCGTGAAAAAGTTGACTTCCAGCGCCACCACTTCATCCGTCGCTTGAAGCAAGCGTGGCGCAGATGCTGTACGAAGTCGCGCATTCACTATGAATATAGCCCTTATCAGTATGTGATCGTAAGCAATCGCCACAACAAGCTACTTCTATAAGCGCAACTTTGGCGAGCAATGGTTCTCTAGAGAACGAAAGTAATGTTCACGCTCCTGGAATGTTTTCTTCAACAACGCCCGATGGCTTCGGCAAGAAAAATGTCTTTGCCTTCCTAGATGAAGGTGGGCTTATTCCATTAGTGCCAACTTCCTTCTCTTTGGCGTCACCTGGAAAGAGCGCCGAGACGCCTTTGATTAAACGACGTGCCACTAACGCTTAGGGAAATTCCAGTTGCTGAATACAACCACTGAACCTTGCCGTTGCAGAGGCCATGCCTCAAGATACTGAGCTTTTGAAACAGTTGCATACTTCACGACGCACAAACATCCTCTCTATAATGTAATGCTCTTGATAAATTAATTATGACATTCTTACGCACCGCAGCGGAACATATTAAAACTGATATAGATTCGCATAGGCTTGATAAAAAAGTTTGCACGCTTTTTATAAGCATGCAAAGTTATTTCACTCGAACTAGTAGACAGTTTTAGTACTGCGTACGCTGCGTACGTGGCAGCGTTGCGTACATAAGGACGCCACGTTCTGCGTAGTGCGCATGCGCAGACCGCAACGCGCACGTATCGCATTACGTACGCAGTCGCTACGTACGCACGCATGAGATGCGTGCGTGCGTACGTATGAGGTGATCGCGCCGCTCTCGAACAAGTTCGCGACAGCGCGAGACTTCATTTTGCAAAATGGCGGCATCGAAGGCAAGCACCGACAGGCTCTGTGGCTTAAAGTATGGCCATAATCTGGCTATAACATTCGGATTGGCTCACATTGGCTGTCAACAACACGTGCTTCTATTTTAATCTACCAGATGGCACAACACGCTTCACGCTCGTTACGTATGCGGGTACTATGGCGTACTAAACGCCGATTATTGGCAAACGACGCCACGTAACGCAAGGCGCTTGCGGGATGCCTACGTAGCACCATTCCGCAGTACTAAAACTCTCTAGTATTCCTCACTAACTCCAAGACATAGTTTTGGAAGAAGTTGTCTTCCAGCCCTGGTGCTTGTGTAGTGAGACGTAGTACTAATACAATTCATCCTGTTCTGAGGCAACATTTCTACAACATTGCCTATTGTTTTATTAAAACATTTCTTAACGTCAGTGGGCCTTATTGCGCCATAGCGCCATTTTCAAGGGCTCGTCTTCTTGTGAATAAAAGACGAATATCTTGAGGGAAAAAGAAATTAAATTGTTCACAATCAAATATTGCCAATAGGGTTCAATTTTTCAGCGACACAGTGCTCACGTGACGTGACAAAATTTGCATCCGTACCTCGTCGCAATTTAAGTTATAATAAAGCTTTTGTTGTGCGCCAAAATCTTGATAGTATTATGAGGCGCAAAGTAGTGGAAAGGTCAGAAAGTTAAGTCACGTGGTATTTTTTAATGTGCACCTAAGTGCACACATACATTGACATTTAGCCACTCGCAGCCGTAAATATGCAACTGCTGCGGCTGCAATTAAAACTCCGGCTTTTATGTTTGTATTCGAGCATCGTAAGTACTGAAGCCCAAATGCAGTAAGCGATGCATGTTTTTTTAAACAGAGGTAATTTGTACTCATAAACCAAAGTTTATGCTCTGCCAGCCAACAATGTCAATGCACTAACAAGAGAGTGCTTTATATCTGCTTTTGACATGATGCCTGTGCGTATTTCATTTGGTGCCAACACCTATTGAAACATTCTAACAATATGATCATACAAAGTAGAATATGGTGAAGAAGGGGCTATAAAAATAAAGTTTTATTTTTGAATGCTTAACTAGAGGAATGTTTTTCTGCAGTGCGCTCTAGAGCCATGAATGCTGTTTTATGGGTGAATGAAAGTGAAGGTTCAATTCTGCAGAATTAAGATATGAATGGTGTTACAATGATATACTGGCTGCTGAAGCAATGGAAAGGAGCAGTAAATTAAACAGCCACATTCACAAAGCTACAACGGAGAAAAGCACACTCTCCGACGGCAACACATGCGTGGGCGGCTTGGGATGTCTTTAGGGCCACTAGGGATTCTTTTCGCAAGAGGCTGTCTTGAACCATTAAAGGGCTATGTTTTCAAACGAGCTCATCCTTGACAGCGTCAAGATCGTTTCACTCACAAGTGGCTGCGCTGTTGTGAGAAAAACTTCCAGGACGCTTGATCTTCAATTTGATTAGAAGAACGCAAAAACGTAATCAGTTCAATTACGCACCGTGTTGTTATTGCCTAGCAAGGCTCCGTTTCTCGATAGGCACTTCCACCGTATACAACGAGGAAAGAAACATATGTACGTGTAACACTAACCGTTTTAACCATAATATGCTAGAATGGCTATACTGCAAGCAAAGTTGAAAATTGCATACTGCGCCATGGTTCGTGGCTGTGACAAATACGATGTATTCTTTGTGCGTCCGCAAGACAATTCGCGCACCTATGCAATGGAACACAATGTTGATGCCGTGGCAGAAATAGGTAAAAATTTAGCATTATGTTATGACTACATGCGCACTCTTTCCACCAACAAGTGGGTGACTTCCATATTCTTAGCGGTCGCAGCCTGCGGCCGGAGCATGAGTCCTTTCAACCAGCCGGAACTGGTTCTCTAGGTATAATGACGTCAGCAATGCCCCCCCCCCTTCTCATCTTCCATTTTTTTTCATGGTTTTCTAGTTCTAAGAAAACTATCAATGATGCCTGATTGCACTTTAATGCATGGAATCTCTACCCAAACCACTCGTTGCGCAGTTCGTATGGCGCAAACACGTCGCACAATTCTGTTTCTGCCTCGCTACACTTGTACACTAACGGGGCTCCCACCACTGTCTAACACATATATGCGGCTTTTTCTCGAGATAGTTTCATGCCCTGAAATGACTTTCGGTGTACATTTGCTTGCCAGGCACAAAGTATGGTTTGCGATACAAGTATCTCAGAAGACTAGTTTGAAGTTTATAACTCAGAAGATTTTTATTTTCGGATTAATGGTGACTTTTTCTTGCTGACAAGCCGATGTTTCGCTCTCAACCAGTGATGCCACTGCCTACACTACAGTTTTTTCAAAGCGAGCTCTTCACCGCTGTCGCATTTAATTTCGCTCACTGTACGTAATCGTAAAACCGCGTATTCACGGTTTAAAATTGTGTTTGTCGAATGCAGGTATCAAATGTAACCACTGAAAAGTTTGCGTTTGAGTTGTTTATTGCTGACTCAATGAACGAACTGTATACGTAGCCACCGAAGCCTCAATTCACCAGTGTGTGTACACTGGCAGGCAAACACTACTTGAGGAGCAATTGTAAGCCTCAAGCAAGGACTATAATTGAATCGAGAATTTCACCAGTCTGTGCATGTTGCAGAACAATGCACGCGCCAGTGCAGTTGGGCGTTCTCTTCATCGCAGATTCAGATGAATGTTTGAAATATACCATCGTTATCATTCTGAAAGAAGTTGCGCAATGTCCAAATCTTTTGTGAGGAAGTGAAAAACTAGCAGCACCAGCGTTGTCCCAGAACTTATTTTATATGCGTAAATAAGAAAAGCTATGATATCACTAAAGGAAAACTATTATTTTTTTGCAAATCGTATAAATCTTTGGGTTCTTTGATGTTTACCATACAGCAGGTTCAACGAATGCCTCAGTGTTTGCGCAATCATAAAACTACGAAAAATTGTCTTGACCTCCAGGAGCTCCATGATGGGAAGAAAGTTCAACAGAACTGCTGCTTCTGCTTCAGTTGCTGCTTGCCCAACCACCAGCTAGCTGCTCGTGAGGAAACATGCCTTTACAACAAAGGAGCCGAAATTGACGCTCCAGCTGTTGCGCTTTTAATAACGGCGCCTGTCTGAGCTTTGAGAATTTCGGCACGAACTTTACTCAACAAAAGATGCTTGTAGGCAGGGAGCTTAGGCGAGTGGGATGGCCATATAAAGCATCCTAAGGAGAAACATCAAAGGAGTCTTGCGAAATGGAAGTTTTTTATTCGGATCATTTTTTTTATCCGGGTGGTAGGAATGCTAGTGGAAACATGAAACTGTTCTAACTTAAGAAACATATACTATTTTTAGCTAGCTGCGGTAAGCAGGCAATTACAGCGTGGGCGTTGGGTTTTTGTAACAAACAATCATAGCTCTGGTTGGATACATTTTCTATATAGAGTGTTCGTATCTACGTGGTAATATCTTCTCACGAAGCCTGCACCCTATGATTGTGATACGCGAGTTGCGACGTCAGAAAAACACAGTGCCATTGGCGCATCGTTTTTAGGCATTGCTTTTAATGTGCATAAGCAGTTCTAGAATAGAAATTTTAATGAAAGCGCCGACATTAAGATGTTGTCTTGATCTATAAGTAGTTAAAGGAAAGACTGAAATTTCAACAATAAGGGCAGTTTCTAACATGTTCACCTTCAAGATTATAAGGCAAGAACAATCAAGCAGGCTTTATATTCAATAAAAGTGCTACTAACCGACCGATTTCGGAGGAGCTATGATCTCGAAATTGATTTGTCATATTTTGCAACCCTGTAATTGAACGTCAGTAACATTTTGCAGCATGCCCACCATAGTATCGCTGCCAGGGTTGACCAATTGCTGCGCCGCAATGTAATACTGTAAATGATATGAAGGTTTCGGGACGTGATACCCGACATATTAACCAATGTATTACTGTTACTACTTGCTATTCAGTTGATTGATTGATTTGGGGGTTTAATGTCCCCAAAACACCCTATGAATATGAGAGGCGTCGTAGTGGAGGGCTGCGGAAATTTCTACCAAATGGGGTTTTTTAACGTGCACCCAAATCTGAGCACGCGGGGCTAAAACGTTTTCGCCTCCATCGGAAATGCAGCCGCCGAAGCCGTGATTGGATCCTTCGACCTGCCGGTCAGCAGACGAGTACCTTAGCCACTAGACCACCGCGGCGGGTTGCTATTCAGTAGGCTCTGCAACTTCAATCGCCTGCGCTTGTGACCACTCGAATCGCGCTTTACTCACTGTCGTATCAGCAAACAAGAGTGCGTGGCTGCGGTCACTGCAATGTAATTAAAGGTTATAACGCGGTTGTCGCTTTAGCGAAGCTTTGTGATCCATTAGCCAGTTATGTGCACAACTCTTGGTATGTCGACATGTGTGCCATGGTAGATCAGTGACTAAGGTGCTCGGCGGTTTATTCAAAGGTCGTGGTTTCGATCCCGACCTCGGAGGTTGTATTTTTGTGGAGGACCGTGTACTGTGCGATGTCAGGACGCATTAAAGATCACCGGATGTTTGAAATTCCCGAAGCCTTCTACTTCAGCGTTTCTAAAAATCATATCGTGGTTATACAGAAACAAAAACACCTATTATTATTATAATATATTATTATTATTATTATTATTATTATTATTATTATTATTATTATTATTATTATTATTATTATTATTATTATTATTATTATTATTATTATTATTATTATTATTATTATTATTATTATTATTATTATTATTAGTTCAACATAGCGCTTTCAACGTGATAAAGGAATGTCGTACAGCACACCAATGGCCGGCCCTGTGGACGGCTGGGGAATAGCGGATAGCTCGCTGAAGTGACAGCTCAGGCTTGCAGTATTGGGCCAGGACCCAGAGTGCCCGCTCCATGGCAAAGTCTTCACGTGGTCACCGGGCATTTCAGTTGCTGAGAAGAGCAGAGTAGTACCCTGAACTGCGCCACACTCCCACGCTGGTGGGTATTGGCAAAGACCCAAGTAGTTTTCAGAAGAAACTATTAAACTTTAGATTAGGTGTATCATTTCTACAAGTTAAAGAAATATTAAGGTAAGTAAATTGCAAACATTAGAAGTACGAGTGTTTCAGTTTGGCGTTTTTTCGCTCCACTCAACAGCTGAGCGGTGTGAGGGCGCATGCAAGCACTTAAGTACGCTAGCGGAGCGAGGCCCACGCTACGCTTACCGACCTAAGCGGGGCGTGTTGCGTGGCTGTCGTTACCGCTAGTGATCAGTGTCCATACCCCCGTCCTCCCTCAGGCGTGCGTCGACTGCGCGCATATTATGAGATGGCTGCCTCCAGTGTTCAACATTTCCCACGTGCACAGTAGCTTCACGCTTGGCTGCGCAGCGCAAGCCGCGAAAGCGCTTTAACGTCAATGCTGATTTAACTGGATTTGCAATGTTGAATTCGCAAATATCAGGGGATATCTTCTAGTTGACGGTTTATTATTATTTTTTTAAGAAATGGTCTGGTACCGCATCGTAAGAGAAAGTCGAATACTTCGTCAACAAGTGAATTATGCGGGCTCTTCATAAAAGGAACGATATAATGTGTTATTTTATTTAACGAGCTTCAACTTGGCCAGCCGGGCGCTGCAACTGTGCAAGTTACGCTACCGGACGGAATGCGCATAACTAGAATGAGAAAATAATCCGCCGCTCCACTGCAGTTAGCAGGTTAATCAGGAGCGGAGTAGGCCGTAAAAACGTCACACTATAATGCTCTATAGATGAGCAACAAGGGATAGATAGCAACGCAGAGGGAGGCAGTCTGAGGGAATATATGTGGGAATATCAATAAATAACAATATTGAATGCAGAAATTTAGTGAAAAGAAGTATGAATTAAGGACGCACGGACGAAAGGATGGACGGATGTACGGACAGAGAGACGGACGGGCAGATGGAAGGGCGGACAGGCTGAAGGATGCTTCACGCCGCTCATAATGATGCACTCCGCGGATATGTTGTGAATTTTTACGACGCGTCGGTCACCACTCTAAATGAGCGTTGCATCCTCACTACAACTCTTGCAACCTAGCAAAGTTCGCGTGTTTGGCCGTGGTTTGGCTGATTTCACTAAAGCGGAGACGTGATGTGTGCTATCACTAACGGCCGTCAAGTCTACCCTGTAGTCCGGCAAACCAAATTAACTGAAACGCTCTTGCATGGCTTTCAGGATGCTCACAAAGCTGCAGAATCTATAGGGAGCCCGGAAGCCCCAAGAACGGAAAAGGAAAACCGAAGTTGCTTTGCTCATTGGTCGTACAAAATGTTAGTGTCACCAACAGGCTCTTGGGTCCCCTAAAATTTACGCTAAATACCACAAGGTTTGAACAAGTACGTGTGTTAAAATGTGTTTAGCGATTTAATGCACTTCATTCTCTGCTAGGGGAGAGCAGAAAGCCGCCTTAGGCAAATTTAAGTGGGTTTAAATAAAGTGGTTAACAATTTGCAGTACGTGGTGCTGTAATACGCGAGAGCTTAGAGTGGTTTGTGGTCCTCAATGAGTCTGTTTGAAAAATTATTGTCGCAAACGTCAATACCAGTCAACAGAACATTTTCTTCCTAGACATATGATACGATGATGATGAAACAGACGTCATTTACATGAACATGGATATGAGATGACGTTGAAAGAACATGTACATTCGATGGTTCACACAAACACAGTCACAAAAACATTTCAAGGTAAACAAGAGACACAAACGAAACTTGAGTATGTACATTTTGCATATTTACATCTTGGCATGCCGTTTTTGCTCGCGCATTGACACATCAGCCTACTAATACCAGGCCGGCCGAAAGACAAGTTTTCCTCGTCCGTCCTAGACCGACACAAAAGGGCAAAACCAGTGCCGAATAAATTCATCTTCACCGAGGAAGAAGAGCTCCTCCAACAAAAGAGACAGCAGCTCCGAGTACAATCGCTCTTGGATAGTGTTATGCCTGCGAGTCCACAGCGAACGTTCGTGCCTCTGAAAAAGGCAATCTGTGTCAAGGCCAGCACGCGAGCCCGCCTGACGCGATCAACAACTCAACGGCGTCATCACGCGACGGCGCCTTTCTGTCGCCCACGTGCAGTGAGTCACCTCAGCAAGCGAGCCGTCGAGTAAACAACCGGCGTCTTCCTGTCTGGCGGGTCTGACGCAATGCCTTGCGACGTCACTCGCCCTTGGGTGCAGCCACCTGCAGCGCAGCCTCTCCAGATTCGATGAGAAAGAAGGACGCGGACCAGCGGTGACCCCATTGGAGGAGTCTGGCCTCACGACCAGCGGCGCTTTTGGTTTGACAGTTGGGGTGGACCCGGTGCATATCAAAGAAGCCCTGCGGCGCGTCGAGAGCAGACCACTTTGACAGCAGACCCATTTGAGAGCAGACCTATGTGTTAGAGAGGAGAGCTCGGCTCTTCGAGTCTCTGTCGGCCCCAGTGCCGAATTTGTAACGCCTCTGTATATAGGCTGTACATACACCTTGTTTAACTCCCCGTCGTCTAGTTCGCTCGTCTATCAGCTCTGCGCAGAAGCAGTCGCGAGCTGAAAAACCTACGCTACCAAACGGCTGGTGACCTTCCCGGTGGAGTTCGAAGCAGTGACGCCTTCGGGACCGTGTTGGCGTCGCCGTCTTTCGCAACAGTGGTGGCAGCGGTGGGATTTCGAGGCGCTCTTCGTAACTTCGTCGGAGGTGCGCTTCGCAACAGTGGTTGCAGCAGTGAGATTCGCTGCGCCCTTCGTAACGTCGTCGGAGAGGCGCGTCGCAACAGGGATTGGCAGCTGCGGGATCGGCCGGCGTCAGCGACATCGATGCGGTGAGTGCATGATGTTTTCCCCTAAGTTCACCAGACTACTCTAGCTCAGGTTGTAGTAGTTTAGAGAAGGGCTGTGTGAAGCATTGAAGTGAGCTTTGATCGTTTCAAGCAAAGTCGCACTGCTTTGAAACCAAAGTTAATGCGGAGGAAGCAAACACGGGACTGTGAAAAATTGCTTGCGCGTCTTGCTGGTTGACTTAATGTGGGTACGGCAAGTAAATTTTTAACAGGGGCAAACAGCAAGAGGCTAGTGTAAACGATGGAGAACCTTAAAGTGAAGGAACTCATTAAAATTTGTGAGGAACTCAGCATTACTTTGGGCCGTGCGAAATGAACGCAAGCGATCCTTGAGATCATGAAGGATGAGGGAGTGTCGGCTGAGGAAGTCGATGAGGCCTGGGTGGATATCAAAGCACGCCGCGAGGAGGCTGAAAGGCGAGAAGCTCGCGAACGTGAAGAAGCTGAAAGACGAGAAGCTCGCGAACGTGAAGAGGCTGAAAGGCGAGAAGTTCGTGAAGAAGCTGAAAGGCGAGAACTCGCGAACGTGAAGAAGTTGAAAGGCGAGAACGCCGCGAGGAAGCCGAGAGACAGGAGCGCCTCGAGTTGAAACAAATAGAATTGGCAATTGTGCAGTGCCCGCAGGCGCCTAGCGTAGCTTCTCCAACAGTTCAGGTCAGCGGTTATAGAATTCGGAACCAACTGCCACCGTTCGTAGTAGGCGATGACATGGCGAAGTATCTCGTCAAGTTTGAACACGTCTGTGAGCGAAACGCTTTGGAGCGGTCTCTTTGGGCGCAGAACCTGTTAGCTCTTCTTCCCCGCGAAGTGTCCGACGCGATAACTTGCTTGTCGAGGGAAGCGTTTGAGAGCTATGACGAGGTTAAGGAAGTGCTCTTGAGACGCTATAAGTTGTCACCCGAGGCTTTCAGGCAAAGGTTCCGGTATGCTAAAAAGGGGAATGAGTCACACGTTGACTTCGCGTTTCGCCTTGAAGCTGATTTAATTGAATGGCTCAAGGGCGAAGGTGTTTATGACGACCGCGATAAAGTGGTGGAATGGGTTGCATTGGAGCAATTCTACCGCTGCATCGAGGAGGATGTCAAACTTTGGCTGCAGGACAAACTTGGTGAAGTACAGCTAAACAAGGCAGCAGAGTTAGCTGAGGAGTATTATACTCGCCGAAAGTTGCATAGCAGGGCAGTGCGCCTAGAAAAGGATGAAAGCAAAAAGGAAGGGCACATCGCGATAAACTGTAAGCAACAGTTTTCAACTATTCCAGAATCGGAAAACAAACAGAAGCCGCGAATCTGCTACAACTGCAAAAAAGAAGGGCACATCGCGATAAACTGTCAGCAAAAGTTTGCAACTATCCTAGAATCAGAAAACAAACGGAAGCCGCTAATCTGCTACAAATGCAAAAAGGAAGGGCACATCGCTATAAACTGTAACCGAAAGTTTGGTTTTGCAACAATCCGAGAATCGGAAAAGAAGATGCGGTTGTTGGAGCCGTATATCCAAGAAATTAGTCTGAATGGAAAAAAAATGTCGAGTACTTCGTGACTCAGCGGCAACCAAGGACGTTGTCCGTCCTTCATTGGTGTCTCCGGATGACTTTACAGGAGAATGCGCGTGGATTAGGCAAGTCGCCGAGGAGCAGAGCGCTTGCTTACATATCGCTACGGTTGTCATTGAAGGCACGTTCGGTAAGCTTCGCACCGAAGCGGCTGTGTCTGCGGCGCTTCCCGATAGTTTTCTTTATCTTTTCTCTAACAACTCGGAGCAGCTTCTCAAAGAGCAGGGTAATTCGTTCTTCTCCAACTTAGCGTACATGGCCCTCACGCGATCGCAAGCGCGGAAACTTTCGCGGGAGCTTGATCTTGTTCTGTGTGGTAAAACAAGTTCAAAAGCAGCATATCTGTGTGATCTTAGTGGCGAGTCGACAGAACCTCAAACGCGAAATTCTCCGTGTGCGTCGTTTGAGCAGTCACTCGAGCGGCCCGTCGCCGAAGCGACCGGCGCGGTATGCGTAGGGCGAGACGACATGACGCCATTGAGTCAGAGCGAGGGGAGTGCAACGCTCTCGCCTGTAGCGGAAAGTTGGAGTGAGCTGTCGAGGGTTGATCGAGAAACGCCCATTCGAGAGCAGCGTGTGGACCTCTCGATTAAAGCGCTAGAGGAAAGCCACATGAAAGCTGCACAAGTGTTGTCGAAGGAATATAACGACAAATCGGCGAAAAAGCGCGCTTTTGAAGTAGGAAGTCCGGTAATGCTGCTGCAGCCGTCCAAAAGGAACAAGCTTGAGGTTCATTGGGAAAGGCCCGCCAAAGTAATATCGAAGCTTTCCGATACGAATTATGAAGTGAAATTAGGAAGGCAACCGAACAAAATTTATCACAGTAGCTTGAGGAAACCATACGTTCAGCGTCAAGCGGCCGTAAATGTACTTTTAAGTGCTTCGGAAAAAGAGGGAGTGGAAGTTTTGAGTTCTAGTGATTTAATCGAAAGGGGATCGGAGGTAACCTTGGAGCAGTTGAACCTAGAACCTAGGTTAAGTGAAGTCCAGAAGGAGGACCTGAGAAAGATTGTTTCCGAGTTTGGAGACGTGTTTTCGGACTGTCCCGGAAACATGACGGTGATCGAACACGATATCGAGCAAACTTGTGAGGAGCCAATCCCTAGCAAGCCGTATCGTTGTTCCCCTGTGCAACGTCGTAAGGATGAGCCGCTCTCGGTATCGCATATCTATCGCTGCCTAAAAGTGGCCGGTTACTGAGATGGAGCAGGATACTTCAACGGCACCACTTCTACGTGCGCTAAAAAAAGGAAAGCTAAACGCTAATGCAGGCGCATTGAGCCGTGCGTTTAGTTAGTACCTTCTCCACCTTTCGGTTTCTCGCTGGCGATTCGGGGCAAAGTTTTGACCTCATCTTGACCTGGGCTGAGCGCACTCGTCCAGAGTGAGCTCAAGGAGCCAACTTTATGTTGTTATGTTGTAGTCTAATTCGTTACGATGTTGTACGTGTAAAAAAATGAGTTCTCATTTTAGAGTCTTGTGTCCCACATGTGCCTCTTGATGTAGAGGGAACTAAATTCCGATAGACATGTAGCTAGGTATATGTTGTACCATACTTTGTCTTGTGTTCTGTCGGGTGACCGAGGGCACTTGCTCGTGTCGTGTGTTGTCTGTTATCGATCTGTTCTTGACAAGTTGCGAACCATCGACAAGTGCTGAAACCAAAGATCGTCAGACGAGACGAGCGAAGCTGGTCGACAAGTTGTGGCGACAAGCCAGGGGAGCTGGGATCCGTCCTCAAGAATGGGATGTGTTCCCGGGACAGAGTCTGGAGCTGCATTCTTCCCATGGCCCTGGAGGCGAACCTGGAGAGACCTGGCGAACGAGCGCGCCTGACATCCGAGCCAAGTGGAAGCAGCTCGTCTTTCCGGCGCATTGTCTGGCGGCGGGGGTGCTGTTATGCCTGCGAGTCCACAGCGAACGTCCGTGCCTCTGAAAAAGGCAATCTGTGTCAAGGCCAGCACGCGAGCCCACCTGACGCGATTAACAACTCAACGGCGTCATCACGCGACGGTGCTTTTCTGTCGCCCACGTGCAGTGAGTCACCTCAGCAAGCGAGCCGTCGAGTAAACAACCGGCGTCTTCCTGTCTGGCCAATCTGACCAATGCCTTGCGACGTCGCTCGTCCTTGGGTGCAGCCACCTGCAGCACAGCCTCTCCAGATTCGATGAGAAAGAAGGACGCGGCCCAGCGGCGACCCCATTGTAGGAGTCTGACCTCACGACCAGCGGCGCTTTTGGTTGGGCAGTTGGGGTGGACCCGGTGCATATAAAAGAAACCCTGCGGCGCGTTGAGAGCAGACCCCTTTCACAGCAGACCCATTTGAGAGCAGACCTATGTGTTAGAGAAGAGAGCTCAGCTCTTCGAGTCTCTGCCGGCCCCAGTGCCGAATTTGTAACGCCTCTGTATATATGCTGTACATAAACCTTGTTTAACTCACCGTCGTCTAGTTCACTCGTCTATCAGCTCTTCGCAGAAGCAGTCGCGAGCTGACAAACCTACGCTACCAAACGGCTGGTGACCTTCCCGACAGAGTTCGAAGCAGTGGCGCCTTCGGGACTGTGTTGGTGTCGCCGTGTTTCGCAACAGTGGTGACAGCGGCGGGATTTCGAGGTACCCTTCGTAACGTCGTCGGAGGTGCGCTTCGCAACAATGGGGAAGATTGCGCGGCGGTGGCGGCCCGCTGCCAATGCCTCGCAGCGATTGCGCCAGAGGCAGAAACAGCCGGCCACAATGCGAAGGCGAAGTGGTCTGCGAACAACGCCCAGAAGAAACGAAGTGATTCACTCTGAGGCAGCGAAATCCAGCATGTATGGCTCTCCAAAAAAACAAAAAAAACGCGAGCATTGGCACAATGCCTCAGAAAATGCTTTGTTTCCTGAAGGGAGAAGTTCTGGCATGTTGCTGACTAGACCATTCTCCACCTTTTGAGGTGGTCGAGAGTGGGAAGCACATCCCATCCCAGGTACCACATGAAGTCCCGTAGGTGTCCAGGCAGAAAAGAATTTGTTAACGTGCCCCAAGACGCCCGACTAGAGCGAGCACGGCGGGCTGGGGGAACCAACAAAAGCAACAAAGCAGCAGCTGTCTCAACTATGTGGTTGTGTCAACAAATCTATGCCAGCACAGGTGACTTAACATGAATAAAAAGCCTAGACAACAGATGTTGCATAAAACAAAGGAAGTGTTATTGACTGTGGCCCCCTGTTAAGGTGCACATTAGACATGAAATGCCGACGGTGAGTACCCAGAAAGTAATAGGCAAACGTTCGTGCGGGAGATTCCCCCCCCCCCCTCTTTGCACTGGGCGCAAAAGGAAGCGCAGTGCCAGCAGCCGACAGCGTATGGACACTGAAGGAAAAGCAAAGCCTCCCTGAGAACTCTGCTGTCCCAGTGCCGCACGAGAGACCAACTCAGTGCCGCCTGACCAGGAACACAAAGCAGACTGTAGTGATCGCACAATACGTAAAGACGGTTGAACGACGTTAAAAAGGTACGAAATGCGACGTCAAAATACAGTTTGTGAGGGGTACCTCTGATCAAGAAGCGGAAATTTAAAATCCCGTGCATCCTGAATTTTTAGTCTTACTTCTTCGAGAGCGTTTAACCAAACGGACTCGCAAATGCCATAGTGGTAGTATGAAATACTGTGTGTTTAGAACAAGTGGTAAATGCTTTAGGACACTACTGTGTGTTTAGAAAAAAATGGTAGCATATCCACGGGGTGAATGATGGAGAGGGAGGTGAAGCATCTGTCCCTCCTTTAGTTCTTACTTCCATCCGTCCATGCGTCCGTCTGTGTGACCGTCTATGCGTCCATCCGCCTGTCCGTGCGTCCATCCCTGGGTTCGTCCAAGCATCCACCCCTGCGTCCGTTTATGCGTCCATCCGTCCATGGAGACATTCGTGCATCCGTCCATGCATATGTGTGTGTGTCCGTTCGTCCATGTAGTCAACACTCCGAGTACCACCATCTCGCATCTTTTTATCGTATATAACTCATATCGAAGCACCGCCATCGAGCTGATTTTCCAAGGATTAAACGAGATGTGACAGACGTACACTTTCTTACGGCTTGCGCTTCGTGTCTACTTCCTACCTTTAACCACCTCGAGTTCATGGTATGTACTAGTTCACTGAATTCATGGCACTGCGGCCCAACGCACGCTAAGCTTTCTAAAACCAAGGAGGTTACGCCCAGCGAGTATAACGTAGCAACCCTTTCTTGTCGGATAGTGCTCAATGTACACGCCAATGGCTGCTAATGGGGAAAGAGAAACAGCAGAATACAGCTTTTAGTTAGCGCGCACGCTGCGAATTTCTTGTTGTTGAACAACGCACGGGAGAAATCTCCCACCGCCACTACCTTGCAGGTCAAAGCGTAAGACATGTTACGCACTACTACGAGGGACGAACGGGGGCCGCTTTAAGGAGCTTCGCCTCTAAAAAGTGTATAACAATTCAGAGTACTTGGTACTATACTATGAAAGAGCATAAAGCCGTCCCGTGGGCCTCAAATGAGCCACTTGCGGGGAGGGGGGGGGAGTAGAAAAAGTGGTTAACGATTTAGAGTAGTAGGTACACTACTATGGGAGAGCATAAAGCCGTCCCACGAAAAACAGCCGATTCTTCATGCATTAAATTAAGATAACTTTATTTTCAGATATATCTTACATAGCTTATGTGCACACAGAAAGACGGATAAAGATGATCATGCTCAAGTACAGTGAAAGCTCTTATATACAGTGAAAATAACTTCTTCGCGTTAGCAGTGTTGTACAATGCGAAAAATTGTAGAAAGACAGGACATTCATGAACATCGAGATGATTAAGCCTATATAAACAGTAAGGCTATATGAAGAAACAAGGAGGTCATTCAGAGCATAAGGTGATGTTTTTGCATTCACCTCTGAGGACAGTTTGCTCTCGTGCTCCAGAACGATATTGCACAACATATATATTTCTAAAGAAAAAAAGGAAAATACGCACTGTAATTACTGTTTAGCAAAAAAAAAGGAAGATCCCACGTACAGTGGAAATGAATGATACGCGAATCACAAATGATAAAACTCGATATGTCACTTTAAAATCAGCACAATGTTGGGAGGCTGAGGTAAAAGATGCTGTACATGACTTGCGTATCACGTTTATCATGCATGTTTGGATGTTTCGTTTGCCTTCGACATCTATTCACGTCACGTGATACCAAATTTAGTATATCTGAAGCTAGCTAAACGGCCGTGAGCACGCTATGAGCGTGGTATGTTGTCATGTTCTTACATGAACGCTTGTCAGGATTATCATGTTTGCGCAAGCCATGTACTTTCGCCATTTGGTGACGTCATTAACAACAAATTTCGTATACGTGGAGCTAGCAAGACGACCGTGACCGAATCATGAAACTCTCAAAGGGAGTATTTTCACGTAGCGTTAACGCACGCGCAGGCTGGGCACGGCGACGGTATACGTTAGTAAAACACGAGCACACTATAGTCTGACGCCGGGCGGGACCAGCGTTCGGCGGCGCAGCCCGAAGGCAGCCGGCGGGAAATGCGACATGCTGCACTTCGCACCGATGCGCTACCCAAACAACACTACGTCTCCCTCTTTTCATGCTGGAGGGACGCCGGACGCGCTGAAACGCGCATTCGTCAAAGGAACGAAGCACGGCACGCGCCTGCTAGTATATGGAAGGACCGTAGCCTGGCGTGGCAACGCAGGCGTGACGCGACGAAATGAACACCAGTGAGCACGCACACCGCGTCACGCAGAAAACTACTCGTGCCTTGATTGTGGAGGGTAGTCATGTTCTTAAGAGACACGCATATCATGATTACCATATTTGCACCAGTCACATACCTTCCTCATCCATTCACGTCCCGTAATAGCAAACTTGGTATAGGTGAAGCTAGCGAAACGGCCGCCAGTGCATCATGGGCGTGGCATGTAGTCATGTTGTTACATGACTTGCATCTCATAATTAACATGTTTGTACCAGTCAAATACCTTCGTCGTCCATTCACGTACCGTTTTACCGAATTCAGTATATGTGACGCTAGCGAAACGGCCGCAAGCGCATCATGAACGTGGCATGTAGTCATGTTGTTACATGACACGCATGTCATGGTTTTCTTATTAGGGTATGTCGCTTGTGTTTCCCATGCAATCATGTCATACCATACCATTTTTGCAATATTCCATGTGAACAAAATCACCGCAAAAGCGCCGGATCATGAAATGCAAATCATGACATTCATGACACAAATGTCATGATTTTCATGTTATGACTAGTAAAATATGTTTTTCATACAGTCATTATATGTCGTACCAAGTTTGGTATTGATACCATTATCGAGAAGGCCAGGAGAGATAAATGTCGTAGGCATCTAGATAGCTAGATAGATAGATAGATAGATAGATAGATAGATAGATAGATAGATAGATAAATAGATAGATAGATAGATAGATAGATAGATAGATAGATAGATAGATAGATAGATAGATAGATAGATAGATAGATAGATAGATAGATAGATAGATAGATAGATAGATAGATAGATAGATTGATAGATAGATAGATAGATAGATAGATAGATAGATAGATAGATAGATAGATAGATACGCTCAAAGTCGCCGAAGTTCGCTAAGAAATGCTTCGCATTTAAAAGTTTATTTGCACTATGTACAAAAAACAAAAGTCTCATAACATTCCAGTAATGGGCACATATACCTCGACCGATCTTTGAAGCACGACCAACGTCTCTACTTTGAAAGAAAGACATTGTTGCTCTAATATCCATGACAATACAATGTTCACATACCTGTACACATGAACTCATGTGATATCATGATACTATGAACAGTATAACGATACTGTGTGTTCAGTAAAGGTGGTTAACGATTTAGAGTACTCGGTACTCTACTATAGGAGAGCTTAAAGCCGTCCCCAAGTGTCCAGGGGACAGGCGTTAGAAAAAGTGGGTAACGATTTGGAGTACTTGTTACTCTACTATGGGAGAGCTTAAAGCCGTCCCCAAGGCGCTAGTAGGAGCTGCAGCAGCAACATAACGCTGTAATGTAAATACACAATGCTAACAGCACAACCGATATAATGATGGCGCGGTTAACCAATCTGATCCTCGAAAGCCACTGTTATTGGACAGGCAATAACACTGGTTATGACGTCATGTTTTTTAAGCTCCCAAATAAACTTGCTCTAGTGGCCCTGCGCACAGAAGTTTGCAGCTGCTTTATGACTTTTATGGTACCATATTTCATCGCAGCAGATATACCGGTGACATTAAGTATTACGACTCATGTTGGAACGTCTGCTAGTCATTTCTAAACTCCACCTCGCAAGCTTGACGACTCAACTAAATAAAAAATTAGCAGAATCCACGCACAGTGGCAATCGATGATATGCGAAGCACAAATAAGAAATGTTGATATGTCAATTTAGAATCAGCGCAACGTTATGAGGTGGAGTTAAATGATGCCGTACATGACTTTCGTGTCATGATTATCATGGTTGCATGTGTCGCTCATATTTGTCATTTATTCACTTCACGTGATACTAAATTTAGTATATGTGGAGCTAGCGAAGAGATCGTAAGCATGCTATGAGCGCGGTATGTTGTCATGTTCTTAAATGACAGCGTGTCAGGATTATCATGTTTGCACCAGTCATATATTTCGGCCCCCATTTACGTCACGTAACACCAAATTTGGTATATGTGGAGCTAGCAAAACGGCCGTGAGCGCATCATGAAGGGCCCAATATACTCCAATGTAGCATTGACGTGCGCGCACGCTGGGTACAGCGACGCTACGTTAGCAAAACGCGAGCATTTTATAGTCTGACGCCAGGTGCGAACAGCGTCTGTCGGCGCGGCCCGACGGCAACCAGCATGAAATGCGACATGCTGCATTCCGCGCCGACGGACGGATCCTGGACACAAAGAGCATTGTTGAAAAAAAAAAGACCCTGCAGGGTGTCGGCCCGGGCTCAGTCCACCCCGACATTTTGTGTGGTTAGGCGTAGACTTTCCACCGCTGTCCGGGCCCGCTGGGTAACCCAATGTTGGTTGTGCAGATCTGACCTACTCAGCGCACTTAGCCAACGCTCCTCGAGAAGGTCCGGTTTTATATTGTCCTCTCGTTATATAACTGCAAGCTGTGGGCATTGCCACAGAATATGTGCCGTATCTGCGTGTTCGCACTTACAAAGGGTACAGCTTGTTTGTGGGTATTGTATGGAATTTACTCTGTTCAGGTGTACTGGATTTGAAAAGGTTCGGGTTTGCAATCTTTGCCAATCTGTTTCTTGAGATCTGTCTGTGTGCTTGAGTGGTAGCGGACATTCTTTCGTTGTCGCTTATAGTGTGCCAATATATCATGATACGTGACCAGTCTGTCTCTGTCGTCTTGTATCGCATATTCATTATTCTCATCACCTCCATCGTCCCCATCGCCTTCACTGGAGTCGTCCCTCCTTCTGAGGTCGATGCGCAGGGCCGGGTCGTCGCTTTCCGAGCCGTGGTGGGTTCGTTCTCGCACAGTTCGGTGGGCCTTCTTGTTGAGGTTTTGAGGGACGTGTTGCCCAGACAACACTGCGTCTCGCTCTTTTCTGGACGGAGGGACGCTGGACGTGCTAAAACGCGCACGCGTTAAAGCCTCGCAGCGTGGCGCACGCCTGCGAGTACATGGCAGAACCGGCAAATGGCGTGGCAACGCCGGCGTGACGCGACGAAATGAACGCCGCCGAGCACGCGCACCGCGTCACGTCTAAATGCATTGGCGCCTTGACTGTGGCATGTAATCATGTTTTTACATGACACGCATCTTTTGATTAGCAAGTTAGCACCAGTCACATGCCTTCGTGATTCATCGACATCACGTAATACCGAATTTGGAACATGTGAAGTTAGCGAAAGGGCCGCGAGCGCATCATGAGCGTAGCATGTAGTCAGGTTGTTACGTGAGACGCATGTCATGTTTATCACGTTTGCACCAGTATCATACCTTCGTCATCCGGATATTCACGTACCGTAATACAAAAATTTGTATAAGTGGAGCTAGCGCATCATCAGCGTGGCATGTAGTAATGTTGTTACATGACACGCATTTTATGATTTTCATGGGTCTGTCGCTTGTGTTCGTCATGCAATCATTTCATACCATACCAGTTTAGCCATATGCCATGTGAATGAAACCACTGCGAGAGCTGCAGGACCATGAAATATAATTCGTGACATTCATGACAGACATGTCATGAATTTCATGGTGTGACTTGTCAAATATGTTCTTCATACAGTCATGTTGTACCATGCCAAGTTTGGTATCGTACCATTATTTAAACAGCCAGGAGAGCTAAAAGTCGTAGGCGGCTAGATAGATAGATAGATAGATAGATAGATAGAAAGATAGATAGATAGATAGATAGACTGATAGATAAATAGATAGATAGATAGATAGATAGATAGATAGATAGATAGATAGATAGATAGATAGATAGATAGATAGATAGATAGATAGATAGATAGATAGATAGATAGATAGATACGCTCAAAGTTGCCGAAGTTCGCTAAGAAATGCTTCGCATTTAAAAGTTTATTTGCACTATGTACAAAAAACAAAAGTCTCATAACATTCCAGTAATGGGCACATATACCTCGACCGATCTTTGAAGCACGACCAACGTCACTACTTTGAAAGAAAGACATTGTTGCTCTAATATCCATGACAATACAATGTTCACATACCTGTACACATGAACTCATGTGATATCATGATACTATGAACAGTATAACGATACTGTGTGTTCAGTAAAGGTAGTTAACGATTTAGAGTACTCGGTACTCTACTATAGGAGAGCTTAAAGCCGTCCCCAAGTGTCCAGGGGACAGGGGTTAGAAAAAGTGGGTAACGATTTGGAGTACTTGGTACTCTACTATGGGAGAGCTTAAAGCCGTCCCCAAGGCGCTAGTAGGAGCTGCAGCAGCAACATAACGCTGTAATGTAAATACACAATGCTAACAGCACAACCGATATAATGATGGCGCGGTTAACCAATCTGATCCTCGAAAGCCACTGTTATTGGACAGGCAATAACACTGGTTATGACGTCATGTTTTTTAAGCTCCCAAATAAACTTGCTCTAGTGACCCTGCGCACAGAAGTTTGCAGCTGCTTTATGACTTTTATGGTACCATATTTCATCGCAGCAGATATACCGGTGACATTAAGTATTACGACTCATGTTGGAACGTCTGCTAGTCATTTCTAAACACCACCTCGCAAGCTTGACGACTCAACTAAATAAAAAATTAGCAGAATCCACGCACAGTGGCAATCGATGATATGCGAAGCACAAATAAGAAATGTTGATATGTCAATTTAGAATCAGCGCAACGTTATGAGGTGGAGTTAAATGATGCCGTACATGACTTTCGTGTCATGATTATCATGGTTGGATGTGTCGCTCATATTTGTCATTTATTCACTTCACGTGATACTAAATTTAGTATATGTGGAGCTAGCGAAGAGATCGTAAGCATGCTATGAGCGCGGTATGTTGTCATGTTCTTAAATGACAGCGTGTCAGGATTATCATGTTTGCACCAGTCATATATTTCGGCCCCCATTTACGTCACGTAACACCAAATTTGGTATATGTGGAGCTAGCAAAACGGCCGTGAGCGCATCATGAAGGGCCCAATATACTCCGAAGTAGCATTGACGTGCGCGCACGCTGGGTACAGCGACGCTACGTTAGCAAAACGCGAGCATTTTATAGTCTGACGCCAGGTGCGAACAGCGTCTGTCGGCGCGGCCCGACGGCAACCAGCATGAAATGCGACATGCTGCATTCCGCGCCGACGGACGGATCCTGGACACAAAGAGCATTGTTGAAAAAAAAAGACCCTGCAGAGTGTCGGCCCGGGCTCAGTCCACCCCGACATTTTGTGTGGTTAGGCGTAGACTTTCCACCGCTGTCCGGGCCCGCTGGGTAACCCAATGTTGGTTGTGCAGATCTGACCTACTCAGCGCACTTAGCCAACGCTCCTCGAGAAGGTCCGGTTTTATATTGTCCTCTAGTTATATAACTGCAAGCTGTGGGCATTGCCACAGAATATGTGCCATATCTGCGTGTTCGCACTTACAAAGGGTACAGCTTGTTTGTGGGTATTGTACGGAATTTACTCTGTTCAGGTGCACTGGATTTGAAAAAGTTCGGGTTTGCAATCTTTGCCAATCTGTTTCTTGAGATCTCTCTGTGTGCTTGAGTGGTAGCGGACATTCTTTCCTTGTCGCTTATAGTGTGCCAATATATCATGATACGTGACCAGTCTGTCTCTGTCGTCTTGTATCGCATATTCATTATTCTCATCACCTCCATCGTCCCCATCGCCTTCACTGGAGTCGTCCCTCCTTCTGTGGTCGGTGCGCAGGGCCGGGTCGTCGCTTTCCGAGCCGTGGTGGGTTCGTTCTCGCACAGTTCGGTGGGCCTTCTCGTTGAGGTTTTGAGGGACGTGTTACCCAGACAACACTGCGTCTCGCTCTTTTCTGGACGGAGGGACGCTGGACGTGCTAAAACGCGCACGCGTTAAAGCCTCGCAGCGTGGCGCACGCCTGCGAGTACATGGCAGAACCGGCAAATGGCGTGGCAACGCCGGCGTGACGCGACGAAATGAACGCCGCCGAGCACGCGCACCGCGTCACGTCTAAATGCATTGGCGCCTTGACTGTGGCATGTAATCATGTTTTTACATGACACACATCTTTTGATTAGCAAGTTAGCACCAGTCACACGCCTTCGACATCACGTAATACCAAATTTGTAACATGTGAAGTTAGCGAAAAGGCCGCGAGCGCATCATGAGCGTAGCATGTAGTCAGGTTGTTACGTGAGACGCATGTCATGTTTATCACGTTTGCACCAGTATGATACCTTCGTCATCCGGATATTCACGTACTGTAATACAAAAATTTGTACAAGTGGAGCTAGCGCATCATCAGCGTGGCATGTAGTAATGTTGTTACATGACACGCATTTTATGATTTTCATGGGTCTGTCGCTTGTGTTCGTCATGCAATCATTTCATACCATACCAGTTTAGCCATATGCCATGTGAATGAAACCACTGCGAGAGCTGCAGGACCATGACATATAATTCATGACATTCATGACAGACATGTCATGAATTTCATGGTGTGACTTGTCAAATATGTTCTTCATACAGTCATGTTGTACCATGCCAAGTTTGGTATCGTACCATTATTTAAACAGCCAGGAGAGCTAAAAGTCGTAGGCGGCTAGATAGATAGATAGATAGATAGATAGATAGATAGATAGATAGATAGATAGATAGATAGATAGATAGATAGATAGATAGATAGATAGATAGATAGATAGATAGATAGATAGATAGATAGATACGCTGAAAGTCGCCGAAGTTCGCTGAGAAATGCTTTTTATTTAAAAAAGAATTCAGGGCATATCCACGAAGCAATTGATGATGATGGGGGAGAAGCTTCGCAGGATTTCATCGGTAAACATTGAATTCGTTTGTTTGTCCATCCATCGATCCGTCCGTCCGTCCATCTGTCTGTCCGTCCGTCCATCTGTCTGTCCGTCCGTCCATCTATCTCTGTCCGTCCGTCCGTCCGCCCGTCCGTCTGCCTGTCTGTCCGTCCGTCCGTCCGTCTGTCCATCTGTCTGTCTGTCTTTCTGTCTGTCTGTCTGTGTCTCTTTATCGAAACATTTTGAACGATGCGACCGCTTTCTAGTGAATTATTCGCATACTAAGGCTGGTTACAAAATACAACTACAGCACACAAGCCTACGCCTTAAAGTAATTTGACCCTAAAAAATCAGTCTCTATTACCTGTTGTAAGGAAAGGACTTAAAGACGCCGAGGAACGTCAAACCAGAACTGAAGAAGACGAGCGGAGGGCAGGTGGCACGAAGGCGACAACAAGAAATGAAGAAGAAGAGAAGAAGGCCCGTGCGATTACGAGGCAACTGTGCGCCAATCAGCTGATGACCAGTGGTGGCCCATAGAGGTGGCATGCCACGATTGGGCCACGTGCGACCATTACGTGGCAGTAGGCTGTGTGGCTGAAGACGAGCCGGAGCAGCGGCAGACGGGAGACAGCGGGCCGAAGCGTCGGACGCAGGCGATCCAGGTTCCGGCCAGGGAACGCGGCCGTCCACGCTGCTGCCGTCCAACCACCAGCTGGGCGGCGTTGCCGGCACGAGTACTGCATCTCGGGGCGCAGCCTGGCCTGCTGTTCTCTTCCTTGCTGAGGGCATCGCGGATCTCGGCGATGCCCTCTGCAGCAGATTCTAGACAACAAAACAAGAGCTACCCGGGCGATCTTAGGATTAGACCTTAAAAAAGCCTTCGACAAAGCATCGCATACGGCTATCTTACATCATATCTGCCAATTAAGCTTAGGATCAAGAGCGTATAACTATGTCAAGGACTTCCTAACAGACAGAACGGCATCCATCGTAATGGGAGAACTAAGATCTGAGGAAAGGCTTATGGGCACTGCTGGTACCCCGCAGGGTTCGGTCATATCGCCAATGCTGTTTAATCTCATAATGATAGGACTCCCGGCGCGGCTGAACTCAATATACGGAATACATCATTCTATATATGCAGATGATATCACCATCTGGGCGTGTGAAGTTAGTAACGGAGAGATAGAGCAGAGACTACAGGAGGCCGTCACCACTATTGAGGAGTATCTTGAAGATACTGGCCTCGAGTGCTCGCCAGATAAATCCGAACTCCTCCTCTATCGCCCCACGCCTAAAGGCAGGCCACCCAAGCGATACAACCGGGACCGTGCTTACGAAGAGATCCAAATTCACACCAAAAACGGCAGGACTATTCCTATAGTGCAACAAATCAGAGTCCTTGGACTCATCATCGAGTCTAAGGGTACAAACGGTGAAACCATCAAGAGGTTAGTAACCAAAGTCACCAACGCAATACGTCTAATCAAGTGAGTCACCAAAAAACACCAAGGCATGAAAGAGGCTAAAGTCATCAGGCTTATTTATTCATTTGCCATAAGTCACATTATATATGTAGCAGCATATCTAAACTGGCATACAGCCGAAAAATTCAAGATCAACGCACTCATACGAAAGGCGTACAAACAAGCTTTGGGCCTTCCAGATAGCACCAGCAACGAAAAACTGTTTCAACTGGGCTTACATAACACTTTAGAGGAGCTGATAGAAGCGCAACAGATTGCCCAATTGGAGAGGCTAGCCAGCACGCGCACAGGACGGAGTATCCTTGACAAGTTGGAGATAAATTACCATAGGCAACAAGGAAGTAAAGTGTCGGTTCTAAAGGTGATCAGGGAAAAAATATAGGTCCCCAATCTGCCCAAAAACATGCACCCCGAATTTAATCAGGGCAGAAGAGAAAGTCGCGCTAGAACTCTACTGAAGGCCTACGGTAGAGACAAGGAGGCGTTGTTCGTAGACGCAGCGGAGTACCCTAGTCACAAATCCTACGTTGCGGCAGTAATAAACACCGACCGCAAATGCGTAAACGCGTGCTCCATACGCTCAGGTAATTCAGAAATCGCGGAAGAGGTGGCTATTGCGCAGGCCATAATTTCCCCAAAGTGTAGGTATGTCATCAGCGACTCGCAGTCGGCCATCCGTAGCTATGCACGAGGAAGAATATCTCCCGAGGCAGCCGACATACTCCTCCGCAAGGCAAATCTGATATCTTCAGAGGAATTCGAAGAAAGGTATATTATATGGTTCCCAGCCCACACCCCATGTGCATCCCTCATTCCCAACCTCAACGAGGAGGCTCACCGCGTAGCGCGAGGTCTCACTTACCGCACTCGCAATGGAGCTTCACATGAGGTACTGGGAGGAGATGAGTGGTGGGAGAGGGACAGAATGTTTAGGTTCTGCGACATTATCCAACTCTACCAAAAGTCGAGGCGCAGATTTCCACCACCTAGCTCCACATTAGACAGATCTCAGGAGGTTGACTGGAGGCGACTTCAAACTACAACTTTTCCCAACCCGAAGCACCTAAATCGCATCTACCCCGAACTATACCCAGATGACTAGTGTAAACTATGTAGCATGAGACGCGCCACCCTAGAGCATATGTTATGGGAATGTACAAAGATACAGGACGCCAATGCAGTCTCCCCAGAACAGCTTGGGGCGCGGTGGAGAGCCGAGCTGATCAGCTCAGATCAGACAGATCAAATATGGGCCATCCAGCGAGCACGGGAGGCGGCTGAGAGACAGGGTCTCTCCACCACCCCTGGCGCGGCTTAGGCCCACGCCTCAAATCCGCTGGTTAAATAAAGTTTGCTCACTCACTCACTCACTCACTCACTCACTGATCAGTGTAATTAAAGATGCCTGTTCCTCACGTGGCGAATCTCTTTCACTTGGTCATGCTTGGCACACACCGCATACAATTGTAGTTTATTATTTGAAGGTGTGCACCACAGGAGATTCACAGTCTCAGTTAACGCTGTAACAGCGAACATGCGCGTTTTACTTAAAACCTCTTATCCTATACTATACCCCTTATGTAATCATGTGAAAATGTTCTTTAAGGCATAGAAATTGCGTAGGAAGGATAATAATCTAGATTGCAAATTTGGACGGATCCTAGACGTTGTGGCAATCAATCAGCGGTGAGGTGGCTGATTGGTTATGACGCTCGAATACTAGAATCATTCACCAAGTATCACAGCTTTAGCGTAACATCAGTGGTCATTGTAGCATAGACTATCCACTCTTACGACAATTCATATTTACTATGATAATGCAGCAAAGTCAGAATATATTGAATAATTAATATTTATGGATATGTAAATAATGTTCATGACGTGCAGTGGGCCATCAGTGGGATCCTGTGTACAGAAACAGCTGGCGCATGGTCCTCCAATATTCCATTTTGTCGGTGTAGTGCACACGCTACGCCAAATCTTCACACTGTTTCGTACATTTTTTACGAGCCTAGTTGAGAAGCTCGTGCTGACCGAGAATGACGTCACCATTATTGAGAGCCATTTTGTAGATATAGATTACTCGGGTCACATACGCGCGGGTAGTCTACGAAGACGAAAAGTGTCACTTGTCTACGTAGCACTATCCAGGTCTACCACCTTCGGTGGCCTATACATCACCAACTAAATACTTTCAGGTTCCGACATACTAGCAGCTTTGTCTACAGACAGTTTGTTGCCTAATGACCCGACTAACAAACAGTCCTCTATAGACACTACCTTGGATAGGGCTACCACCTTCATAACGTGCCACAACTACAAAACTCAACTGACTTCCACTGCTCTCACCTGAACCACCACTCTCACCTGAACACTCGCTTACGCACCACCTCGGACAAGGCACTGGGCTGTCAGAGACTTATGTATCAGCATTTACTGAAGCCTGGAGCGCTGAGTGAAGAGCAATCACGGGATTCTAACGCGTCGTCCACAGCGAGCTTCTTTATTGCGGCAACAGCAGGTGCGGTAGTGGGGTTATACATAAGTGCATGGTGGTGCGCAACTTCGACGTATACGCCCCAATTATTCTCTTACCAGCCAATGATAACACACAGACAAGCAGCCAAATCAGTGACGTCTGCGTTTCGCACATCAGTCACGATAACAAAGACTGCTTTTTCTGTCATCTACGTCAGCCCTAGACCGCTAAAAAATTCCGTTCAGTGATTTTTATCGACAAAAATGAACGGTTGTGCAAAAGTGGCCCACAGTTTCTCAAATAACTGCCTAGAGGTGAGGATTAAGTCCATCATCAATGCCGGCGAATCATACATTGATTTGGTAAAAGAAAAAAAAACACCGGTTTTTGCACCTTATAAAAACACTTTCTATGTAAACAAGAGAAGGTTTTTTATGAGTTGCGAAAACCGGTCCGGGCTGTCCAGAAGGCCCACGATGCGGCGGTGAGGCTTGGCCTCCCTGTCCCAACGTGGGAGCGGCCCACTGTCTTGCCCCTATAAAAACGGGGTGAAGATTCTTCCGGACCCGAATAAAGTTTATCTATCTATCTATCTATCTATCTATCTATCTATCTATCTATCTATCTATCTATCTATCTATCTATCTATCTATCTATCTATCTATGTAAACAATTCGCCACAAGACCTCGTTTCCACGTGCAAGACAGGAGAAATCCTTGATCATTGATCAGGCATTACTGATCAGCTGTACTACTACTTCGCAACACAGACTCCAATCACCGCGAGCACAAACGGTTCCTTAACAAGTCCTCGTCACTTGGTGGTGCTCACTGATTACTGTGGTGAGGACCTTGCTCAAGAGTTAATGAACTGTCAAGAACTACTTGTACACATGCTCACACGTGTTCGTGAAACGTGCGTGGATTCTCTGTCATAAAGGACATTTATAAACTGTGCATATCAGGTGGCCGCTTCTGTTTAGGTAATGTAGTTAAATGCAGTGAGGACTGAAAATAATACTGGTAACTGAGTTTTGGAGATAGGTTCAGTGTGTTTCTGAGGGTTATACTGTTTCTTGGACTTTAATTATCGCTATAAGTTTTTCTGTCATTTTTTATGTGTAAATAAAGCATTAGTGTTATACCACCGAGCGTTCTTCCTATCTCGAAAAGACACAACTCCAAAATCAGCGGCACATAGATGGTGCGACCAGAAGTGTGCTGGCCTGAGATGGCTTGCACCTGATACGTTCATTTCTATGTTATCCCCAACTATCATCATTTCTTATGAAACTTATGTTTCATGACGTCAATTCTGTGAAGAACTTCGAGCGCTTTTAACCCCATATATGCGAAAACAACTGCAAACCAGCTACATCACGCTGACTGCTCTCCGCCATCCAATTAAAAAACAGTTTTAGGGGCGAAGCTCCTTAAAGCGGCACCCGTTTGTCCCTCGTAGTTGTCGTAGTCGTAGTAGTGTGTAACCAGTCTTACGTTTGGACCTGCAAGGTGGTGCCAGTGGGAGATTTCTTCTGTGCGCTGTTCAACAATAAAAAATTCTCAGCGTGCGCGTTAACTAAAAGCCGAATGCACCTGTCTCTCATTTCCCATTAGCAGCCATTGGCATGTACAATGAGCGCTATCTGACAAGAAAGGGTTGCGACGTTATACTCGCTGTGCGTAACCTCTTTGGTTTTAGAAAAGTTTAGCGAGTGTTGAGCCGCAGTGTCATCAATACAGTGAACTAGTATATACCATGAACTCGAGGTGGTTAAAGCTGGGAAGTAGACACGAAGCGCAAGCTGTAAGAAAGTGTGTGTGTGACACCTCTTCTTTTGCCCTCGGAATGTGCACGAGATGTCGGTGCTTCTATATGGGGAATATGTGATGAAAAGATGCGACATGGTGGTACTTGGAATGTTGAATAGATGGACGAACGGACACACAGACAGATTCACAGACGTATGCACGTATGGCTGCATAGACGGATGGACGCATGAACGTACGCAGGGGTGGGTGCATGGACGAACGCAGGGACGGACGCGAAGATGGACGTGCGGACGCACAAACAGACGCACGCATGGACGGGCGGATGGACGCATAGACGGTCACACAGACGGACGCATGAACGAACGGAAGCAAGAGAAAATGGACGTACGGATGCTTCACCCCACTCTCCATCATTCACTCCGTTGATATGCTGCCATTTGTTTCAGTATACGTTAAAGCGTGAATAAAAGTAAAGCCACGTACGACCACACGCCTACCTACGTAAGCCTCTTCCGGATGTTAATTGCGTCAGACACTGCTACTGTCATCAATAATGTCAGCCTGACAACGTCATCGAAAGTCGCTGCCCTGCACACCTGTTTGACACACTTCAGAGAAGAGAGCTAGGCCTTGCCCGCCTCATCCACTTGCAACATAATAGCTTAATGACGTGAGCTGTCATTAGGAGGCGCGATGTGCATTATCCACAGAAGCTATTTTCGCACAAAGAAAATGCTTGCATAAGATGATAGGGCAAGTGGATGAAGCCTGCGTATATAAGCGTCTGTTAGGCTTTCTGTTTATTGTACCTGACACGTTTCCAGAGAAGGACTACACAGCAATGTTCAATTTGAGATTAGAAGAGTAGCTGACAGTTTGTAGAACCACTCTCCCACTTTTGTCTTCTTCACTCTCTTGGCCCTTGCGGCAGAATCAATTTCGCTGCAGCAGCCCGCTAGCAAAGAACGGTTTGAGGCCCCCCCAGCAAGTACAATACTGCCAGCTTCCTCCCTCGAGGCGTGGGAGTCGCTCCTGCCGCCAGCTGACTACCGTCTCCAGGCAGAATCAGTTAGCTTGGCCAAAATGTTCGTGGCAGGCTTTTCGCCGCCGCCCTTCGAAATACCGGCAAATCAAGTTTACCGACCTTGCTATGCCATCAGTAATACTGTTTCTCGCCCTTCGTATAGTGAAACATAACAAGGGCCTCAAACAACCACATTCAGAGACATTCCAGTAAAGCCAGAGGATCGCCGGGTTGTGTCACAGCGACGAAAAGCATGATGTGGCTTCAACACCCTTTACGCCATTCATCTGAGCTTTTTCAGTGAGGCGCCTGCACACTATAAGCCTCGGGTGTCAAGTGGCGTTTACGTGGGTCTTGCGCGACGAGTAGTCGCTTTTGACAAGTCTGTCACTTCTACGCGAAAGCTCGTTTTTTGTCTCCAACACTGTAAACAAGCGTGATCTTCAGGAAGCGTCCCCTGTGCATATTTTACTGGCGCGTGTTAAGGTTATTACAAGGCCACAGTCTTAGCGAAAGCCGTGTTATTTCAATTGCGGTGTGGTGCGGGCGCATCATGGGTTTCACGGCCTGACAAAACAACCTGGCCTTTATAGCAAAGCTGTTTATGACATTTTCTATACTCCCGCGTTCAAACGGGAAGCTACAGGTGAAGTGCAAGCTATAATATAAAATGTCTCAATAGTGAGGTGCGTCGAGGTTCTTAGTGCCTTGAGGGTGCATCTGACTCAGGATAAAGTATTCCCTGGACCAGTGCTTGAGTTTCAATTTTCCAATGGCGTCACGAATAGGCCAAGTCTTATTTTCGTGCTTTTTTTAGCGCTCTAATTGCGCTGTCAATCCACTACAACAATATGAACATTTTCTCGTGTATTTGATGTTACACTGCTTGATACGGCACATCCTGTTTATCGTGAATCCTTAAGTGCGGAAATCGATTTTGTGAGTGCTCTCCATACCGACCACAAGCGATGCGGTACCCAGTGCTTTTTCTCGCCTTGCCGTATCAAGCAGTGCATCAGACGACTTTCAGTTGGCTGATGAAGTTAACGTGTTCGCAAGGTTTTTGAGACAAGAAACGGTAAAGGGAAAAGAGAACCTAGTACGGCACACTGGTACTTGATCGATGCACAAGCGTTCTTTTTGTGCGAGCTTCCTTTTGTTTTCCTATTTAAATCCCTCTTTGCCCACAATTTTTTTTATAACGAAGCGCCCAGGATCAATGACAGGTTGGGAATACGTTGATCAGACAGATAGATCTACACTGATTTCGCCCTTTACGTTCCCTATATTTCCTTCAATGTACGCTTTGAAGAAAAAAAACCAGCGGATTCCTGGTTTATCAACATGGCAAAGGGTTCGTGACATCAGCAAACATCGCCGGTACACGTCTTTGGTCATGATGATACCCTATGATTCCGTACATCAAGTCGTAATTAACAACTAAAGGAAATGTATAAAATTGAGATAAAAATAAAGCCCTCGCTTTTTTTCACGTGATGGCTCGCTTAACTTTCCACGTTTCATTCTAACAATGCGGATTCCGAGAGGCATTTACGCCTTTGGACTCCCCATAGTATCCACGTCAATATGCTTAGTAGAGTGGTTAAACATGTACTGCATGTGACATGTTTTAGTGCTCATCTATAGGAACGCTGATACCCATGCGTACCCGTGAAAATGTCTTGTTGAGAAATATTCTTGGTCTTCCTAATAAAAGAACCTATACACTAAGGTGGCTCTTATATGTCAACCACCCTCAGTTACTATTATTCATAATAGTTATTCTAGGCAAAAATTTAAGGAGCGGAAAACGAAGGTGAAAGGAAGGACAGGGAGGTTAGCCAGTGTCCGGACCAGCTGCCTGCGTGGCTGCTCTGTCTCTCTCTCTCTCTCTCTCTCTCTCTCTCTCTCTCTCTCTCTCTCTCTCTCTCTGTGTGTGTGTGTTTGTGTGCGTGTGTGTGTGTGTGTGTGTGTTGTGTGTGCGTGTGTGTGTGTGTGTGTGTTAACCGTCACTTACCACAGCGGATAGGTCGCCAGGACACGATAACGCCCTAATCTACCTTATACAGCTTGCAGCGCGACACTCGAATGCAAAAATTTCAGACATGCTTTTTCTAAAAAAGGGATTTAAGGGAATAAGAAAAAAACATTCCGAAAATGACTGAGCTCTTGTGCTGGAATCCGGGACAGTGTTCGGATTTCTTTCTCTAAGGTACTTCGAAGCAGATGTTCGCTGCTCCGAATCAAACATCAAACCCAGGTGCCTCTTTTCACCGCGAATGCTGGGTGGCACGGAACTTATTGCTTTTGTTGCTTCCTTAAAAGAAAACTTAATACCCATTTTTTAAAGACCGTAAACCAAAACCGTTGTCTTTCACACCTGTATTACATTGGTGGGTTTTGTGTTGTGCGCTGATAACCTCGTGGCCTCTCGTACACTGCCCGATATAGCAATTTGATAGATACATATGATCTTTTTTCAAAAATTTTTCAACGACAATACGTGAGTACGTTTTGTGCCATAACGTTTCCTCTACATTTAACAATAAACAGAACTTAAAAGAATAAACCAAGAGGAAAAAAGAGATGGCGCCTTACTGTACGAACAACCTCGTTCAATGGGACCTTGTGCTTCAATCTGTATTAGGTTTTTGTGTTCTTTCACTTTCGACAAACTTTGATACTTTGTGAACTGTTTTTCCAATCGACTTCATCTCTTGAGTTTTTTTCAATTAAAACATGTTTCATTAGGGAAGTAAAACGTGAATACCAGCCACAACTTGCTTTTAGGAGCAGACTTCTACTAGCATCACATGAAAGAGCTGTCATGCCCAAAGTGTCCTGGAAGATAATATTAGTACTTTTCAAAGAGAAAACTCTTTCTTAGAATAGTTCAACAGGAAAATTTTCGTTTGACCAAAGTTTAATGCTATTTACATTGCTTCTCGGATCTAGATTTGACGGTCTAATAACAGATTTAGCCAAGAGTACCATTACAGGTCCGGGACAAAGTGCAACAATTTTATCTCTCTCCCTCTCTCTCACGTGTGTGTGTGCGCGCGCGTGCGTGTGTGTGTGCGCGCGCGTGCGTGCGCGTGTGTGTGTGCGCGCGCGCGCGTGTGTGTGTGCGCGCGCGCGCGCGCGTGTGTGTGTGTGTGTGTGTGTGTGTGTGTGTGTAGACTGTTACGCAGTGCCTGTGCCAGCTAAGATGGCGGCCCTGTACACTGCTGGATATACGAGCTTCAGTGAATGGAGATTCGATACAAAGATTAACCCGATGAGACGGCTGTATACGATGGGAGTGCGTAAGTACTGTTTATAGGAAAAGAAGTCAATGACCCCTTTATACCACAAATTCACAAAGAAATCCACATGAATTTCTCAAAAAGGAAGCCTCTTAGTCATGGTCCTGCAGCTCTTGAGGTGGATCATTCACATGGCATGTTGCAAAACTTGTATGGTACGGCATGATTGCATGGCGAACACAAGTGAAAGACCCTAACATGAAAATCATGACATGCGTGTCATGTACCAGCATGACTACATGCCACATTCATGATGCGCTCGCGGCTGTTTCGCTAGGTTCACATCTACCAAACTCTGTATTACGCGACGCGAACGGACGACATAGGTAAATGACACATTCAAATATGATAATCATGACATACATGTCTTGTAACAACATGACTACTTGCCACACTAATGATACGCTCGCGGTCGTTTCGCTAGCTTCACGTATATATACGGGACGCCAATATCATAAAAGTACGTGACTGGTGCAAACATAATTGTCAAGAGATGTGTCTCATGTGAGAACATGACTACAAGCCGCAGTCAAGGTGCCAATATATTTCGACATGACGTGGTGCGCGCGCTCCAAGCGTTCATTTTCTTGTATCAGGCTGGCGTTGCCACGCTAGGCGCCGGTCCTGCCCTATACTAGCAGGCGCACGCTGCGATACGTCGCTTTGACGCATGCGCGTTTCAGTGCGTCCGGCCTCCCTCCGTCACGAAAATAGCGAGACGCAGTGTAGTCTGCGTAACGCACCGGCGCTTAATACAGCATGTCGCATTTCCCACCGGTTGCCGTCGGGCCGCAGCGATGGACGCTGGTAGCGCCTGGCATCAGACTATAGAGTGCTCGCGTTTTGCTAACCTATAGTGTCTATGTCCCCAGCGTGCGCGTGCGTCAACGCTACATTGGAGTATATTAGGCATTTTATGATGTGCTCGCCGCCACTTTGCTACCGAATTTGGTGTTATGTGACGTCAATGAATGACAAAATACATGACTGGTGCAAACATGATAATCCTGACACGCGTGTCATGTGAAAACACGACGACCTACCACGCTCATAGCGTGCTCGCGGCCATTTCGCTAGCTCCACGTATACTAAATTTGGTATCACGTGACGTGAATCGATTGCGAAGGGAAACAACACATATATACATAATAAGCATGACATGGAAGTCATGTACGGCATCATTTACCTCCACCTCATAACGTTGTGCTGATTTTAGAGTGACATATGGGAAGACGAAGAAGTGTGTTTTGAATAAGAGCTACTTCTGCTAACTCCGGCATATTTCAGTTGTAATTGAAGTCTGTTGATCAGTTTTCGCTGCTCCCTTGAAGGGGATGGATGTAGACCAACCCGGGCGCCTGCCGGCACCAGCGGCGTCAGCGACGGCCGCCTCCAGGAAGCGGATGGGACAAGCGAGTGACAGCGACAGTGAACATACTCATGCTTACTATCTCAGCAGTGAGGACTTCTCAGGTGACGGTTTCCAACCTGTGCTGAGCTGCAAGGCGAAGAGGAGGAACATGAGGACATCCTTATCCTCAACTATTAAACTGTAACTGAAGCGCCAAAATCGAACACTTATACCATCCTGTTCCTGCCTGCACTTCCTACCGCCAGCATTAAACGCCTTAACAGACAGTCTGTGTCGAGGTCTCTGGAAACTCTTGTGCCAAATGAGATCACGGACATAAGAGTGAACGCCAGAAAGAATATACTGGCTGTGGACGTTTTGCACGCAAGTGCGTTGGGCGTTCTGCGCAGTGTAACTGACTTGGACGGCAACCAGGTGCGCTCTCATGTTTCCTTGGGATGTGATGTAGTACCCGGCGTGATCTACGACATTGATGTCGCTATTTCCAATAATGACACACAACTTCTTGTCAAGTCAACAACTGATACTCCAATTGTTGATGTCACCCGGCTAGGCAAGTCTCGCTGTGTGAAGATTGCGTTTAAGAGCACATCACTCCCCTCTCATGTGAAGGTGGGGTACTTCCGACATGCTGTGCGGCCTTTCATTCCAAAGCCTCTGCAGAGCCGTAAATGCATGAAACTTGGACATGTGAGCAGCGTCTGCGAGAATTCGGTGGTATGCCACCGCTGCGCCGAGCACCATGAAGCGGATAAGTGCGTCGCAACTGTCAAGAAATGCACTAATTGCAAGGGATCCCATGAAGCCACATCGAAGGACTGCCCGCAGATTCAGAAAGAAATTGCCATCTTGAAGGAGATAGTGCACGATCACTCATCTCATCGAGAAGCCGCAGCTAAAGTCAGAAGGCGTCGTTCACGTCGACGTCGGTCTTCGAGGACGCCCGCTACCTCCTCGACCCGTTTGCGTGATCCCTCATCAGTACCACCTCCTTTGCCTCCCAGACCACATGCCGTGGGAAATGCTGTAAAGAACAAAGCCAGTGAGCATACCCTAACTGCGACAGAGTGGCCTGCACTTCAAAGGGAAGCAGCATCAAGCGAACCGAAGGAGTTTCATGACGGCCAGTCCGCGCTCCTGGTTCGAGATGTTTCCAACCAAGACAGGCAAGTGACTACAATCGTGCAATCAATAATTGCCACGATTTGCACGCTACTAAGCAGCATACAATCTCCGTCTGCTAAGAGTGCACTGCAAATACTGGTTGCACTGAATCTAGTTCTTGCTAACTTCGTATAAGCACAATGGCTCAACAAAATCTCATCTTCCGCACTGAAGTTAAAAGTGCGTCGATTTTTCAGTGGAATGCCAGAGGCATGAAGTCCCGTACCTCGGACTTTCGCCAATTTGTTCGGGCCAATCAATTCCCTATACTTGTCATATGTGAACCAAACGTATCAATGCCTTATAGATTGTCCGGTTATGAAGCTTTTTGTTCAGCCGCTTGCGAAGAACGAAGCAAAATAATTGTTAAATCTCGCACAGACTTGACTTATCTTTCGCACCCAATAAGTTCAAATGACGACAATCAGTACGTGTGTCTTCGTGTAAAGAAGAATGCAGTTTCGTTCACGCTTATTGGTGGATATATATCTCCGTGATCGCGATTTGACTGCGACAGATTGAAAGACATCGTAATGAGAACCGATGGGCCTTGGATTCTCACCAGTGACTTCAACGCCCATCACATGCTTTGGGGGAGCACTAGGATGAATTTCAGGGGCCGGAATATTGTTACATTCGCTTCCGATTACGACCTTTTCATCATGAACGATGGTACCCCCACATATCTGCGGGGTCTCACGTATGGCAGTTGCCTTGACCTGACATTGGTGTCACGGTGCTTCTCTCACAAAGTTAAGTGGTTTTGCGATATTGAGACTCATGGGAGTGATCACATACCCACCTACGTGACGATCGATGATATAAAAAAATTCTCTTCCGGTGTTGCAATTGGCACTGACTGGTCGATGTTTGCATCGCGTGTTGAGAACGCTTGCCAAGAAGGCCTCGCCTGCAGCCTGAAAAATACCATAGCGAAAGCTATGCAAGCGTTTAAATGTAAATTATCATTTTCGTCTAAAATAACAAAGTTTGACATCGAACTGGAAAAATTACGAGCTATACAAATGCGTGCTGAACGACGATACAGATGAACAAGATCAATTTACGATCTGAGGGAAGCAAGGCGGCTCCAGAAAAATATTCAACGACGCATTTACAAACTGGAGAGCGAACTATGGAAAGCAATCTGCGAATCTCTAGACCCCCATAAACCGCTGTCATATATCTTGAGAACAGTTCGTGGTCTTCGCTCCTCTCCACAACAACAGCACCCTTTTAAAGCTTTGACACTCCATCATGGAAAAACAGAACTCGAGGTGGCTGAAGAATTTTGCACGAGAGTTGCCGGGAATGTTATGAACGAGAGCATCGACGCCGTGATCGATCCTGAGACGCGATTACCAGAAATGGACATTCCGTTCACCTTGAAAGAACTGGAAGGTGCGTCAGTCGCTTCTAAGCGCATGTCATCGCCAGGTCCTGATGGTATTACTTATAGTGCGTTGGGACACCTTGGACAAAAAGCCAGAAAAGGATTTTTAACCTGCTTCAACAACTCCTGGCTCAGCGGCAGTTTTCCCCGAGAATGGAAAATAAGTCGATTATTACCACTTTTGAAATCGGGAAAATCACCACTGGACTTGACAGCGTATCGCCCTATCGCACTCGCAAGCTGCCTCGGAAAAGTGATGGAAAGAATGGTTCTATTTCGTCTCGAGTGGTACTTGGAACGATACACCAAATACCCTTCTTGCATGGCAGGCTTTCGTCGGGGCCGCTCCTCCATTGACTTTGTCCTTGACTTATCGACATTATTTCAACAAGAAAAAAGGCGCAAGCGCATATCAGTGGCACTCTTTCTTGACGTGAAGGGTGCATATGATAATGTAGCTCACGATGCCATCCTCACTTCTCTCGCAGCAATGGGCATTGGTGGAAGAATGTTTCAATGGATAAAAGATTATATAACTGGCAGGGGTTTCTTTGTACAAACATATGAGGGTACAACTGCCCAACATTACACCTACTGCGGAGTACCTCAGGGAGGTGTTTTAAGCCCCACATTGTTCAACGTGGCCCTCATTGGTCTGGTGAAGGTTCTGCCAAAGTCGGTGTGCCTATCTATATACGCCGATGATATTTGCCTCTGGAGTGCTGCAGTTACTCGACCTCAGGTGCGTGCACGAATACAGCGGGCAGCAACCCTCACAACAGCCTACCTTCAGAAACAAGGCCTAAATATATCAACTGTGAAGTGCGCGTTGATGGCGTTTACACGCAAACCAATGACGCCATACTCTGTTTACATCAACGGGCAGAGTGTCAAATATGCACGGACGCATCGTTTCCTGGGCATAATAATCGACAGAGTCTTTCGTGGAGCCCACATTGTGCGTACTTGAAGAAGAGACTGCTATCTATTGTGCATATCATGAAATTCTTGTGCGGTAAAGCATGGGGAACTTCTGTGGCCTCCATGCTACAGCTGTACAGGGCCCTCTTTCTGGGTCTATTGCGCTACAGCTTGCCGGTACTGACTAACACTTGCAAATCCAATACTCATTCATTGGAGAGTTTGCAGGGTCAGGCACTGCGTGTCTGCCTAGGACTGCCCCGATGCGCTTCTACTTATGCCACAATGATGCTTGCCAAAGACCATCCGGTCAGGACAGATATAGTTGTGAATTGCCTCAGAGCGCACATTCGACATGCTAACCGTGTCCCCGACCACCACTTGGCCCTTCTACCTTCCGGAAGACCACGTGCTACGTTTTCAGACGTCATAGCCAAGCACCTAAACAGCATTCCATCAGGATATACGCCAGCTGCAAGAACCGCATGTCCTTTGTGGTGCCTCGACCAGCCGCAAGTAGGTCTAGAAGTTCCAGGAATCAAAAAGAAAAAAAAAAGCAGTCACTCCAAAGTAGAATTGAAGCAAGCAACACTGCTAATATTACATGAGTTGTACTTAGACCGAACGCAGATGTACCCTGATGGGTCCGTCTCGTCGAGCAGCTCATCAGGTGCCGCTGTAATTCCGGCTGCAGAAATGACAATCAAGTTTAAGTTGTCGCATATGACTACATCTACGGCATCAGAGCTTGCTGCTATAAGGGCTGCTTTACAATATCTCGTTCAAGAACGTCCAGATAAATGGGTCATATTCTGTGATTCGAAGGCAGCGCTTCAGAGTTTGCAGTCTGCCATGCATAGGAGGAGTCATGACCAACTGGTACAAGAAATAAGACATTGCCATCATGAAGCTCTAGCACGAGGGCATGATATTATATATCAATGGCTGCCTGGACATATCGGCATTACCGGAAATCAATTAGCCGATGATGCAGCCCGCTCAGCCCATGAAGAAACCCGTGTAGTCCCGATTCCTCTATCAAGGAATGATGCAGCAAAACAACTTTACCTGCTGGCTCGAGATCTCACACGCACGTTTTGGTCGTCTACCAGCTTTCAAAGGTGTCAATTTTATGAACTGGATCCTTCGCTCAAGCTAAAGCTACCATCACAACTTTCCCCGCTCCGATGCGACACTGTTATGCCGCCTTTGGTTGGGTGTTGCACTTACAAAGGTGTACTCCTTTCGCATTGGTATGGCAGACACTGCTACATACGACTACTGCGGAGCTGAAGAGACCATCGAACACGTCCTTTGCAGCTGCGCTTGCTACGACACACAGCGATGCCAGCTCCGGATAGTTTTGAATCAACTTGACCCCGGACCATTTTGTGTGCATAAGATACTAGGATCTTGATCATCTGCCTCAGTTGCGCAGAAAGCAACTAAAGCACTGGTACTTTACCTAAAGTCAACAAACCTGAGCGACCACCTGTAGACTGTGTGTGCTCCCCGAGTGTGCTCGTGATTGTGTGTACCTTCTCATCTTTCTGCAACCTCTTTTCTCCCCTTTATTCCTTCCCCAGTTCAGGGTAGCAAACCGGATGTGCGTCTGGTTAACCACCCTGCCTTTGCTTGCATCTTTATCTCTCTCTCTCTCTCTCTCTCTAGAGTGACATATCAACATTTCTCATTCGTGCTTCGCATATCATCGATTCCCACTGTACGTAGGGTCTGCCAATTCTTAAAATGCGAAGCATTTTTTAGAGAACTTCGGCGTCTTTGAACGTATCTATCTTTCTATCTAGCCGACTACGACTTTTAGCTCTCCTCGCCATTTCGATAATGGTATCAATACCAAACTTATTATGGCATAACTTGACTGTACGAAAAACATGTTTGACTAGTCATGTCATGAAAATCATGGTATCTATGTCATAAATGTCATGATTTACATTCCATGGTCCTGCAACCCTCGCGGTGGTTTCATTCACCTGGCATGTTGCAAAACTGGTACGTTATGCTGTGATTGCATGGATAACGCAAACGACAGACCGTAACATGAAAATCAGGACATGCGTGTCATGTAACAACACGACTACAAGCCACGCAAATGATGCCCTCGCGGCCGTGTCGCTAGTGTCACATATACTAAATTTGTTTTTGCAGTACGTGAACCAAGGCAGTACGCGAACAAGGTATCTAACTGGTGCAAACATGATAATCATGAGATGCGTGTCACGTATCAAAATTACTACATGCCATGCTTATGATGCGCTGGCGGCCGTTATGCTAGCTTTACTTAAACCAAATCTGGTATTACGGGACGTGAATGAATGACAAAGGTATGATACTAGTGCAAACATGATAAACGTGAGATGCGTGTCATGTAACACCCTGACTACATACTACGCTCATGATCCGCTCGTGGCCATTTCGCTAGCTTCACATATTCCAAACTCAGTATTACGTGACGCGAACGGATCACATAGGTAAATGACACATCCAAATGTGATAATGACGACATGCATGTCTTGTAACAACAAGACTACTTGCCACACTAATCATACGCTCGCAGTCGTTTCGCTAGCTTCACATATACATACGTGATGCTAATTAATCATGAAAGTACGTGACTGGTGCAAACATAATAATTAAGAGATGCGTCTCATGTGAGAACAAGACTTAATGCCAGTCAAGGTGCCAATACATTTCGACATGACGAGGTGCGCGTGCTGCCAGCGTTCCTTTCATCGTGTCAGGCCGGCGTTGCCACGCCAGGCGCCGGTGCGGCCCTATACTAGCAGGCGCACGCTGCGATGCGTTGCTTTGATGCATGCGCGTTACAGCGCGTCAAGCGTTCCTCCGTCAGGAACAGAGGGAGACGCAGTGCTGTCCGGGTAACGCATCGGCTCGAAACGCAGCTTGTCGCATTTTGCGAAGGTTGCCGTCGGGGCGCGCCGACGGACGCTGGTCGCACCTGGCATCACACTGTAGAGTGGTCGCGTTTTGCTAACTGGTTTTGCTAACTGGTCGCTGTGCTCAGCGTGTGCGCGCGTCATCGATACATTGGAGTATATTCGGCCCTTCATGATGCGCTCGCGCCCGTTTTGCTAGCTCCACATATACAAAATTTGGTGTTACGTGACGCGAATAGATGACAAAAGGGTATGACTGGTGCAAATATGATAATCATGACACGATCCTTGGAACCATTGAGGGTGCCTCGCTCAATCCCAACGAGGAGGCGCACTCGGCTGCACGAGGTTTGACTGACCGTGTGCCGGGTAACGCGTTATCTCCTGGGCGACCTGAGCCTCTCTGCTCGTACAACGAGATATGCAAACACCACTATCTGTCAAGAAGACTGCTGCCTCTGCCACACTCCTCGCTGTGCAGGGCCCAAGCTGTTACTCTCCGACTGCTACGAACAAACACTTACCCGAGCCCTGCGGCACTGCACACAATGTACCCTGAACGGTTTCCAAGCCCGGACTGCCCCCTGTGTGGTGGTTATGCGGACTTCGAGCATGTACTGTGGGGCTGCGCCTCTGCCGGTCCCCCTTTCACCCAAGAGGAAATGAAGCGACTCATTAAGGCCCAGGACCAGACCTCTCAAATCCTGGCCGTCCAGAGGGCCCGCGCGAGGGCCGTCAGGTTTAACCTGATGGTCCCCGAGTGGGCCTAGCCAGGTGACGCTGAGTTTACTCGCGTCTATTGTGGACCGAATAAAGTTGTTTCACTCACTCACTCGCTCTCAATGGGAGTGTTAGCCAGCGCAGGTCGTTACAAAGATGTCATGCGATGTACCATGTAGGGTGGCTTAACTAAGTGTTACTCCTATAAGGGACGCTTGGACGAGCTTGTTTATGATCAATAAAATTTGGCTGATCCCACGTCCTTGGAAATCGACGTTACTCGAAGCATGCAGAAGGAAGGCGATCATGTTGCAATTTTTTGTCTATATATATATATATATATATATATATATATATATATATATATATATATATATATATATATATATATATATATATATATATATATATATATATATATATATGTATATGTGTGTGTGTGTGTGTTGCACACAAAGATGTATGTTGAAGAGTTGCAGATGTTTATAAAACCAAAAATTTGCACTTGCGCAACAATGTCAACTGGAACATGCGTATCAGCAAAACCAGAAGCTGATATGAAGTGCTGATGCTGGCCCTGGACACTGCTATATAAATCGACTTCAGCGCAGGACACCCCAACACAATTTATGTTAGCTCGACTTGACGCTGTATCAAGCATTTCTAATCTTTATAAAATTGGGTACGCAGTAGTGAGACTACTATTGACGTTTAACTAAGATTACCGTCTATTTGAAAAGTAGTTCCGAGACCTGGCCTAGCTCTGTGGTAGATTGCTTGACTGCCACGCAGAATGCTTGGGTTCGAATCCTGCTGGGACCCTGAAGTTCATTATTTGCATTCGTTGGGGGGTCAGCGCTACCAATGTCAGTTTTTTCTTAACACTGACATGTATTCTATGCCTTAGTTTGGTCGACGCTATGAATATCGGGTATAGCTTAACGCTGACGCGTTAAAAATGCCCATGTGTGTCCTCGTTGTTCCTGGGTAGATACGAAGTGTCGATCACATGTAGCACATACTCGCATACCAGCGACAATGAACCGCCCGCGTGTATGTGCCACTATCTGACGGGAAGTGTTTGAAGACGTACACGACGGGATTGTGCCATTTTCCATAGCGCGTCATATTCGCCAAACCATCTTTGCCTTCCATGCTAATTTTGTTCACGCCAAGTCAAGGGGGTGATCACGAGAGCATTGAAATGTAAACGGCTAGATAGATAGATGTGCTCAAAGTCACCAAGTTTCGCTAAGAAATGCTGCGCATATAAAAGCACTCCTTGATTTTCTCTTTATATCTCTGTCAGCTCTCTTCTCATGCGCACGTCAGAAGTTAGCAGAGAAAAAATCAGCGCATATCCACGGAGTGAATGATGTTACGGGCTAAGCTTGGAGGTTTTTGTTCAGTAAACCATGAATCCTCCGTCCAGCCATCCATCTATCCGTCCGTCCGTCCATCTGTCTTGCCGTTAGCGCGTCCATCTGTCCACCCGCCCGCCCACCCGCCTATCTATCTATCTATCTATCTATCTATCTATCTATCTATCTATCTATCAATCTATCTATCTATCTATCCGTCCGTCCGTCCATCTGTCTTACCGTTAGCGCTTCCATCTGTCCACCCGCCCGCCCGCCCACCTATCTATCTATCTATCTATCTATCTATCTATCTATCTATCCGTCCGTCCGTCCATCTGTCTTGCCGTTAGCGCGTCCATCTGTCCACCCGCCCGCCCGCCCGCCTATCTATCTATCTATCTATCTATCTATCCGTCCGTCCGTCCATCTGTCTTGCCGTTAGCGCGTCCAACTGTCCACCCGCCCGCCCGCCCGCCTATCTATCTATCTATCTATCTATCTATCTATCTATCCGTCCGTCCGTCCATCTGTCTTGCCGTTAGCGCGTCCATCTGTCCACCCGCCCGCCCGCCCGCCTATCTATCTATCTATCTGTCCGTCCGTCCGTCCATCTGTCTTGCCGTTAGCGCGTCCATCTGTCCACCCGCCCGCCCGCCCACCTATCTATCTATCTATCTATCTATCTATCTATCCGTCCGTCCGTCCATCTATCTATCCGTCCGTCCGTCCAACTGTCTTGCCGATAGCGCGTCCATCTGTCCACTCGCCCGCCCGCCCACCTATCTATCTATCTATCTATCTATCTATCTATCTATCTATCTATCTATCTATCTATCTATTCGTCCGTCCGTCCATCTGTCTTGCCGTTAGCGCGTCCATCTGTCCACTCGCCCGCCCGCCCGCCCGCCCGCCTATCTATCTATCTATCTATCTATCTATCTATCTATCTATCTATCTATCTATCTATCTATCTATCTATCTATCTACCTACCTACTATCTATCCGTCCGTCCGTCCATCTGTCTTGCCGTTAGCGCGTCCATCTGTCCACTCGCCCGCCCGCCCGCCCGCCTATCTATCAATCTATCTATCTATTTATCTATCTATCTATCTATCCGTCTGTCTATCCGTCTGTCTGTCTATCCGTCCGTCCGTACGTTCGTCTGTCTGTCTGTCTGTCTGTCTGTCTGTCTGTCTGTCTGTCTGTCTGTCTGTCTGTCTGTCTGTCTGTCTATCTTTCTGTCTGTCTGTTTGTCTGCCTGTAAACCAATTCAGTAACCTAGCCAGAGTTTAGGCACATGCTGAACGTCCAGTCATCTTGAACTGGAGTGGCGTTTATACTTGTTAACAACATCGATCAAAAAGCAAATATTACGCATATTTGCTGTTTATGCATAGTTATGACTACAATAGACCACGCTGCTGCTATATTTCACATTATCGTAATGCCTCTATATGATTCGTTAATTTCTACCCGTTTAAGATATGCGCGTCAGACGCAATCGTCTTCCTCGAAACAAGGGAGTGTGTTAGAGGGCGATAGCAGATCCTATGTGTGCCGAGTGTACATCAATTTGCGACTTTTATTGTCTTTTTTAAAATAAACACAGCAAAGGTCTCATCGTTGCATTTTTGAGAGTTACCTTAGGTGTTCAGTGTGCAAGTAGGTTTGGAGAGATTATTTGAAGAAAGTGCAATCAGCGAAATCAGGTAGTTCGAGAACCAATACTACTAAGCTATACCTGTGGCACTGTCACCTTCTTGGATCCAATTTTCCGGCGAGCAATTCATCTGGATGCGCTCACTGGGGTCCCACGGGCGCCCCACAAACCACGCCTCTATATCGACCTCCTCTGATGTGGACCACGCAGTTTATGTGGGACGTGAGGATTGCGGGCCAGTTTTCCTGCACAATTGCTGAAAAAAAGGCTGTATCAATGTAAAAAATAGCTTGAGGACATGAAATAGTACAATCTCCAGCCAGTTTCGGTTGGAATGATAGTATTCGTTAAATGATGTGGCCAATACGTGGGCAGAATATGCTGGGAAAGCTGTGCCCACGTATTCGCAACACCAGGAAACGTGGATGCCAGAAGAACCACAACACGTTTGCCATTAAGTTTGTACAGTAGCGGTGTGTTGCTTTACCATGTGGTGTGCGACGTTTCACGTTGTCCATGCTGGCCTCTGTGTCAATGACCGTTCGGGCAGACAAATAAATTACAAAAACGCCTGGCCTGCGTGCAAGGCACAGCACAGTCCCAGCGAAAGCATAAAGAGCGGCCTTTCAGAGCTTTTTCTAAACACTATTCGGGCTTATGCTAGTAGCAGACATGCTGAGTACCCACAACGCCGTGAATATTCACGCTTTTTGTATAGTAGGTCGGCATTCACAATCCTACCTCTCATCATTCTTTCGAGAAGCATGGTATCCGCTAAGCACCTGTAACACATCTTTCGTTGTATTCAGCGGATGAAGAATTACACTTGATGTGTGTTCTGTAATGTGTTGGAGCATTCGACAACCCACTCGCTACGCGATTCGCATTGTGCGATGCCTGGGTGTTCCTTCGCTGTTTTAAAATGCTTTATTACTCATACTAACGCCATTTCTTTCTTGACATCAAGCCTGCCTAAGGCAAGTTTGCGAACGAGTCTCAAGCACCAGTGTAGCTCCGCAGTTGAATATTTGGCTGGCACATGGTTTGAATCTGTTTGGCTGGCACACGGTTTGAATATTGGTTACGGACACCGGTAGCAGCGGCGGAAAACTACGGCACTGCGCGTGAGCCGTGTTGTGGCTGCATAACAGCTTTCACTGTAAAAAATTAGGAGACACGTATACGCACACTTAGTTGCGCGCGTGTAAGCAAGTCCACAGAATGTGTGGCCCGGTTTGAATGCGTAACACAACCTATAAAATTAAGAAATTTCGTTAAGAAGCACATCAGCGTCTCCTTGATTGATTTGTCGGGTTTAACGTCCCAAAACCACTATTTAATTATGAACATCAGCGTCTCCTTTGTTGCCCTCTTTGAAGTTTACTTTCATACTCTGGATGCGGGTGTCAGGTCTTTGATGCCGAAGAAAACTTGAGATCGCTCCGCTTCGCTTTATTCTTGGTTTAGCTGTATTGCGGTGTTGCAGTTGTGCATTATAAGACCTTGGTACCCATCCCTTCCCCTTTTTTATGCTTCATTCTGGCATATATATGGTGCGTCATTCCTCTAAGAAATACAGTTGTCGGTACTCGTCTGTGAGCGCCCCCTCTCTTGTAGGCGTGTACTCGTGCTGCTGCTTCCTTGCTGTACAAAAAGAAATTCGCCTAAAAGAAGGTTTGATTAGGTATGATGCGTTCATGAGAGAATTTGATTCTATTTTTATTGAGAACTGCGCACAAGTTTTGTTTCCACCAGCCTATGTTTCCCTAAACCACATCTGCTACAATGCGTGGCAGAGGCAGCTATGAAGATTCGCGGGTATAAAAAACGTTACATCAGGACGCCGTTATCGGTGGTGGGTCGTTCCAATTGTGCTAAGAATATGCTGACCACTAAAAGATGATTTTATTTAAAACTAAGTATTTCTCGGTCATAAACAATTCCTACAAGGTTTCTGGAAACCTCTTTTAGCAACCTGCGTCAACCTGTGTTTCTTTAATGGCCTCTTAAAGTTTAGAGGGGCGCGTTGACTAGAGGTGCTGGTAGAACGATAGTGTTAGACGTCCCGCAGTAATGTCGCGGCTTTGATATGTGCGGTGTAACCGACTCATTGGTGTGATAACCTTCAGCGTACATTGTTTGACATCTATCGCGAAATATGTGCACCGACGCTTCTTCCACTTCCCTCCTCCAACAACGAGGCCGCAACTGTCGCCAGTCAAAGCAGCGAGATTTACACAGAATTCTCAGCGAAATTGTTAATATGTACGCAGGTTACGCTCACTCCATCATGGGTCCAGAGTGCAAGAAGGGCACTGCGACATAGCAGGGAAACTGTTCACGTTACAGTAGGCCTTAGTCGTTCCCGCTACAAAACATAGTAACGTTCCAGGTATATAGGAATCAAAAAGTGCCCCGAGAAAAGAGAAGGCGGTAACGACTATGTGGACCATACTAAACGAGAAAAAAAAACGTCAGCAGCGGCGTCGGGCTTTGAACATATAAACGCTCTGGTAGCCACGTTCGGGAGAGTACTCGTTATCTTCCATGGTACAACCAATCAGGGTTTGCCCTGGGGTGGTGCGGTTCATTAGGTGGCGCTCTCTTCGGCCAATGCCGTCGTCAAAGTCTCAGCTCTTCTTCGCACACCGTCAATGTGCACCTGAGAAAATGGGAGGGAAGAACAGGCTGGGCGTCTACTTACCCCGAAGCGATGATGGCTTCAGCGGGTCTCTGTGTAGCCTGTCAATAGTCTCTAGGTGGCTTCGTACGATGGAATGGATGTCCCTCATTGAGTTTTCCAGAGCGTAAGAGACAGTTGAGTCATGTGAGTCTTCCTATGAGATATTCACCTGCGTAGAAAAGATGCAAGGAAAATAATGTAGCATCCAGTTGTGCTTGCTCAGAGAAATTGGGATATCAAATCTGAATGTCGACACTGTTTTACGCAAGCCGATGATCCATTGATTAATAAACATTTATTACAGCGCTAGCACCTCATTACATTGTATATTTGAAAGAGCACAGCAGGATCCGTCTGCCGCCAACAGCATATGAAGCAATGACATGTTACGAAACTCCAATGGAAAAAAAAACTCATATAAAGAAAACATTATCAACCCAACATTATATATGATAAGAGCCAATGAACCTTTATAATAATAAGGGAATCTAGCTGAGCGTAATAAGTGAGAGAAGCAAATGTGTTTGTGGAGGGGGGATGTGTGTGTGAGTGTGTGGAGATTTGTGTAGGAGGGGCCAATGCGGAATCTCGCTGAGATCCACACCACGGGCGTCTTCCTAGATGAGCTGTGCAATCTGCTTCAGCAATGGGATAGCCCATGGCCATTGCTTGGCCATTGATATCCATGGCAATGGCCATTGATATCCATGGCCATTGTACCACATTTGAAGTTTTTTTAATATTTTCGTTGAACTACTATTATATAGCCGCAATTTTTCTGCACTTTCGTTATGCTTGATTACGAAGTTCCACACTGAACTACTGTGCTGCTCAACAGCAATCGCCATGCAGCGTCGTGATTTTACTAACGTATAAAAGATTGATTTAGCTTTAGGTGACGCTTCTGCCGACCAATTGAATTTGTTTCTAAGTGAAAGCTAACTTCTCCAAAAGAACGCTTACGAAATCCAATGCGTAAATCCTGCAATTTTCTAAAGGCTGCACCAAGATCAGCGCAATATGCTAACAAAAACACGCCACAAATGATTTAGGCTTCTCGCCCAAATACCCTTAGAAAGTAGTAACAGGGTACATCATTTACCATGAAAGTTTTTTTATTAAATCATTAAGGCATGCACGCATTAGTAGGTAACTTCTAGTGACCACACTTGGAGGTTGACATCAGCTACTTACCGCGGACTAACCTTCAGATGTTAATATCTTGGTTGCAGTTTTTATTAGCGATATACTTTCGCTCAACCAGAAAGCTCTTCACCAGGTCTCAAAACTAATAAAAGTGCCAGGTACTTCCAGCTAAATTATTGGGAATTCTTTTACAACGTGGGCAAGGTTTTCTGGACACTTCTCGACAAGGTTTCTTGAAGAAATATATATATATATATATATATAATTGTGAAATTCGGAGAATTTCACAACGGATCATAAAAAATTAAAATTACCACAAACCACGCATTGCCGATGCCCAGTTCATTGTGCGTGGCTTTTAGAAGATAACCTGATAGAATTTCGCATCACAGTTCCCTATGTTGCCGACGTGCTCGAACGTGCACGCATCCCAGGAAAGGAAGCGTTCTGAGCTATTGCCATCACTGCGCTGTCATCCACGCGCTAAAACCGATGAGCAACGATTTATCAGAAGCACTTGCTCGTTCTTTAGGGAGACATCGCGCCTCTTTTGCATAGTCCAAATTCCTTCGAGGAACCAAAAGAATCGCATTGATTTGAGTGTGTAGCCATCTCGCGCCCCACGCTGGAGCATATACGCACTCTCAACCATTTCACTGTCACTAACATGTCGCCACGCTCTTCTTGTAACTTGAAAAACTTGTGGGGAAGCACCGAAAAGAAAGCAAAAGAAAATGAAAACAAAACAAAAGTTGCGTGATTATATTAGTTGTATCATCTCTTGAATCTACCTTGGAGCACATATTTTCATCGCTCGTTCTGTTGACACGTGTACTGGTGACTACTGCAAGATATATGTGAACTGGTAGCGTAGCTTCCATAGATGACCATGTATTCAGTACTTGGCGGCTCGTTGTCACCGTCACAATCTACGTGTGAGGAGACAACTGATAACAAAAAATAAAAAATAAAATATGACGTCACAACCGAAGCGGCAGCGACGTTATTCATTTGGCCTAGTTGATGCGAAATCAATTTTTTTCACGTGGCTGACCTTCATCGTGCCGTTACAAATGCGCAATTTTATTCCGCTTTACGGCTTGTTAATTGCATTCGCTAGCAAAGAGGACGATGAACTAGAAAGATTAAGAAAGCAAGGTTGTTTTATTAGCAAAATAAAAGCTTTGCACATTAAATTGTGACAAAACTGTTCGCGAGCATAGTAAAGTAATAGTTCGAAAACTCAAGCTGCCCAATCGTGGAAAACCGCTACACCGAGACAACCGCCTTGAGAATGTCACTTTGACAAGCGTAGAGTGCAGCGTCTCGTGGCTTAGCGGGCCGCATTCGCCGTCATAAAAGATGTGGGGGTACCAGCCGTGCACCAGCAAAAGCAGTTGGCGGCAACTGGAGCGGCTATTTACACATTATGTGCGCTAGTTTAGCCCGGAGACAGAAACTCCTCATACCTCCCACGTACGCGCTCTCCCGTGGTTATGCGCAGTGGCAGCACCTCTTTTACCATTGGCGGCTGCCAGGCATCTAACTAAACAAATAAATCACAAACAGAATATTTCTGCGATGACGTAACTGGTGAGGTCATCAAATAGAACGACAGGACGAAACACCGAGAGGAATACAGTGGCGTAGAAGCTATTCTCTCTCACTTCGACCTCCTCTAAACAGCGTAACCGACCTCTCGGCCGGTCCCCTCTTTTGGGAGTAATAAAGTTTTGATCATCATCATCACTGCGCATGCAAGCGGAATGTGTTAGGGCCTTCTTTAAGGTTCGCTGACCACTTAGGTAATGTGGCCGTTCATAAAAATTTAGGTATTTTTTCAGTTCGATCATTTTTTTTTTTTTGAAGTGGCAAACGTTAACTGATTTCTCAGTAAGACAAACTCGACCGACCCAAATAAAATTACCTTTTTGTATAAAAAAACGTAGACATACAAGTCGCGTGAAAGAAACAATCTCTAACAGCAGCTTTAATTTACAACTGACATATGAAGATAAGAGCCAACAGTGAACCCGGAATGTCAGATTATTGTAAAAGTTATCAATAATCACGAGTAGGACACGTCGTATTTGGCTCGATCATATTTGTTAGAACGACGTATGCAGTATTGTAACAGAACTTCACTACTAAATGAGACTGAAGTTCAAATTCATGGATATGCTTGAAGCTATCAGAAAATACTCAAAAAGAACGTCACTGTAAAGTGCGTCTCGGCAAGCTGACTGCTCGATCGTCAGGGCAACAGCGTTGCTTTTACGAACAAAAGTTAATTCGTCAAAATGTTGGCACCAGCGACATTTCTTGTATTATTTGCTAGAAGCATTCAGTTCACTGCAGGTGTTTCAACGATAAATAAGTAATAACTCAAAAGTTTCAAACCCCTACAACATGAATTTTCTGTAGTAAATATAGGCTACATAAGCCTATATTTAGTTATCATTTGAACTACATTCTAAAAGTAGAAGAAGCAAGAACTATGTAGGCGGGGAAACACGAGATCAAGCATTTCATTAAACGCATTTTGACGACAGCAGCTTTCCCCGCCGCGGTGGTCTTGTGGCTAAGGTACTCGGCTGCTGACCCGCAGGTCGCGGGTTCGATTCCCGGCTGCCTGTTGTAGGCCCGTGTGCCTACATGTTGTAGGCCCGTGTGCTCAGATTTGGGCGCACGTTAAAGAACCCCAGGTGGTCGAAATTTCCGGAGCCCTCCACTACGGCGTCTCTCATAATCATATGGTGGTTTTGGGACGTTAAACCCCACAAATCAATCAATCAACGACAGCAGCTTGGCTGCCATCTTGACTAATTAGTCTAACGACACTGCACTTTTGCGTGTCCAGTCAGGCTTGCTGAAACTGGGTTGACTTATGTACTCGCCCGAATTCAATACCTTCTTGAATAATGGGTACAGACACGCTTGCTCTGCTTTTGCCTCAAGGAAATAAAAAAAAAACATCGCGGAGCTGGAATTTTCTAGGTTAACACTCTGCAGAGCCGCGAAAAACATCTGTTGGCCAATTCAGCCATCTTTGTCGAACGCGTGCTTGACTTGCTCAATATAACTCACTGCGGCTTCCGTTAAAACTTGCTGTCTTTATCTTTCCCGTAGTTGACACGCCAATCGAGCGAGATAACTGAGTGCGATCCAACTTGTAATATCGCTAATCGAGTGGCAAGGAGGAGTGGAGGCAAGCGCAACGAACTTAAGACAACAACCTCACGCGCTTCGTTTGATTTAAATTTTAGAAAAATGAGAATAAAAAGACATACATAACAAAGAAGCTCTTTGTAGTTGCATCAAATTTTTTTTAATTGCAAAAACCTGTGAAAGCCAACAAAAGCGAACATTCACATTAACGGCACTCCGTTCAATCATATCTCAGGTTGCCCGGCAACCGCTGTGAGGGTGCATGTTTCCTGAAACCAAAACAAGCGCCGAGATGTCAGGGCCTTGTCAAGCTCTTACAAGTCACCCCAGTGCACAAAAGCAAATAAATAAACTGGGAAAGCATCGCCCGATACCATCACGGAAAATTGAGCGATGTCTCGTTAACCCAGAAATGCGCCGAACTGAACACAAGCTCCAATAGCAGATTGCTCGGAGACGCCACCCCCCCCCCTCCCCAACATTTACGGCACTTGACCAAAATTTGAGGCAATGAACCATTTGGAGAGGTGTCAAATAAACTGCAAAGTAAATTTATAGGTATAACTTTTGGATTTATAAAATACGACTACTGCCAAAAATTCACGTTGTTTTCAGTTTTGTTTTGATTCCCCTCCTCAACATACGGCAACTCAGTCGTCGGCAGGCGTTGGTGCCTGTGGTGACATGCTTTTATTACCTTTCGTTCCAGGTTTCGTGACCCATATCGTCTGACCATGCACAAGCCCTGATAGCGAATCGCATGGATACGCCCCCATTTACGAAAGTCAACCAAAAAATCGGGCAATCTACTATTTAGCGAATTGTCAGATAAACCATAACCTAAATATATGCTTCACCTATGCATATGTAAAATTAGGACTATGTGAAAAAACTATATGGATTTTTTTTATTTTGGCTGTTTGTGCCCTCTTCACCTAGTAGCGCTTCACTGTAGACGGCAGGCGTTGATGCCTGTGGTAATAATTTTTCGACACTTTTCGTTCCAAGTTTTGCGATTGATATCATTTGACCACGACTACAGAGTGATCACGTCCACTCCTCGTTTTCTTTTTCTTTTTCTTCTTCTTAACGCTTCTGCTGAAGTCAGCGAAATAAAGGAGCGCTTGCCGTTGCCTCTCGAATAGAGCGAAAGTTGACCCAATCACTAATTCCACTCACTAGCTGCATCATCACTAGCAGCTATCACCCGCAAACGAGTTCATTCCATTACCTTTCTATCTCTATCTGTCATCTTGACTCCACAACGCGCCATTACTCTGCGTCTCCAGCTTTCTTCACATCACCGCTACCAGGCAGCAATGGGGTGCGTCAAGCTAGAAGCACCCGCCAGTTAAAGGGTTAATAGGATTATTTCGGAGGTCGAAATTTCCGAAGCCCTCCACTACGGCGTCTCTCAAAATCATATGGTGGTTTTGGGACGTTAAACCCCACAAATCAATCAGGATAATTTCGGACTATGACAGCGCGGCCTGCAGTGTCCCTAAATTTCTGGGAAATGGTTTCACCACCCTTCGGCTTCCCGTGCCTTCCTTTCAGCATCTCCATCACTTCCTTTATGTCATTACACTCACCCCTTTCCTTTGTTGTGCACACGGGTATTTCAAGGTTTTCTTTTGTGAGTGACGTTTATTTGTAAAATGTTTTGATATATAGTAATTACCACCTCTTTCTAGGCCACGCGAGAGCACAGAATTTATGGAGAGACTGTATTATTTGCTCTGTACTTTATTTATATCGCGTTTTCCAGACGTAGTGTCGCCGAATGTAGGTGCTTCCTACTAAAAAGTACCTACAAACTACAAATGTTTGGTTTTGGTGTCTGTGAAAACTCATTCATATTTGAGTCCTTAGTCTTGATCACTTTGGTAACATACGTGCAGTGAAATAAAAGCCTTGGAGTGTTAGATGTTGCACACAGTTCAGTGGTTGTGGCACCTCTAACTAGACTTTCGGTTTTGTGGCTGCATGAATGTATTTTATTGCTACCTGAACAATGAGGCGCCTTTTCAACAAGGCTGTAAGCAAAACATATATATTTAAAGCGTAGGTTCGAGTGAGAACTCGTCGAGTTCAGAGTTATAGCGCTCACAGCTCCTTCTCCTCATCGTAGGGTACACAGTTGCTTGGTCCCAGGGATTCGCAATATGTGTAAAGCAATGTGTTGAAGCCTTTTGACCAGTAAGGCTAGCTGTACAAGCAATCTGATTGGTAAGTTATGCCAGCTGTGCGGCAACCGAACTTTCGGGCTGCATGCCGAGGGATCAACTGATATCCATTGATGGCATGCGAAAATATGTGGCCCAGATAGGTATTCTTTTGTCCTCCAAGATGCTTACATTTCTTCTAATGGCGAAACCTTAATACTTTTAGAGCTTGCCATTGACAAAACCACAAAGATGTCCCGAGCCAGACATAGATTTCCCGTCCGCAAGCTTGATGCCTGTGCTTTCCCAGTGGGCACATTCAGAGTGAGCAACGAGGCACATTCTTTTTCGAATGCGTCCACTGGGCTCCAGCTTGCAAACTGCAACCTTTCCGTACTGACTTAATACTTTAACGGCGAAGAATTCTTTGGTACGTAACTAATGAGGGTGTCGCAGACTGCCACGTAAAATTTAAAATATGTCATTTTCCGAAAAAAGTAACCCAGAAACAAACAAATGATTGATCTTGCTTAACATAAAGCCTTAGATTGCAAATTGCACCAGAAAAAAATAACATTTTCTCCACATTATTGCCTACCTTGCCTGTTGACACACGCAATGCCATCAGACATTACCAGGGTACGCGGAATTACACCCCCTTCCCCCCCCCCCAAAAAAACAACTTAAAGGATCAGTATTTTCGCTTACCACTCTGTACAAAATATGTTTGCGTCACAACCACCCTCAACTTGTTTCCGCAATTTCACTGGACGTTTTATTTAGAAGGGTACGCGAATGAGCATTTAAGAAGACAAAGTTTTAAAAAAAACATTTGCTTTGTTGGGTGATAGTGTTTCCCTCAAGGACCATTCGCAGCATGTCAACTTCTAGCGCGCTTCTGGAGTCAGACGGGCTACCGTTGCACCACCGGGTCACGATGTCCTTCCTCAGTTAACCGCACCAATCTTTCGCCTTTTTTTTCTTCTAGCGCGCTTCGCTGCCGCTGAAGTATGCACGACGAACGCACACTCCGAACCCTAATGGGCCGCAACGCCTCATGTTAATGGGCACCAGCAGTCGACGCCGTCCAGTCCGAACGTGGCCCACAACAGTCGAAGTTTTGAATGCAACAAGCTTGGTACATTGATAGTTTAGGCCAAGGTCAGTTTGTCGCGGGCCCGCTGCTTTCTGGTACCCGTTCTCAGATTAACCAAAAAAGCAGCGTAATAATCTCTGTCTGATAGGTTCATCGTTTAGTAAGAAACCTCACAAATGGGTCTGGCACAGGTGGGTCAAAGTAAAGAGAGAATGAACATGGGCGTTACACATTGGAGAGTTAAATATTCTAGAAGCGTAATGCCATGATATGTGGTTGCAACCTTTTTTGGGCCAGTGAAATTGGAATAATAAGATACATTGCCCATATACAGCATGAATTGAACCTTCTGCATAGCAGACCGGTCTTTAGTTACCGACATATTCCAACGATCCCACAGATCTCTTTTAGGTCGACCGATCAAATATGTAGAAAAGGAAAGGAGATGCTGTTAGCAAAACACCAATTCACGCACATTCCAAAAGACGAAAGAAAAAACGCTGCGAGAAAAATTTCATGCTCAAAAAACAAAATGTCTGCGCACAAAAGGGCACTTCCGTTGTAACTACAGCAAAAGCACTGCCAATAAATGTGAACTCTCGTGTAAAGTGCGCCATCCAGGCCATCTGTCCCGGCATTTTTCAGGGACAGCTCACTGCTCTCTCATAGTTGATTATGCGGTACTTCGAATCTATGAACATTTTTTTCTATGCCGACCGTTAATGGTTTTCGCGTGAATCTGGAAAGTGGGACACCATGTTGCTCTCCCATAGTAGAGTACCTTGTACTTTGAATCGTTTAACACTCTTTTTAAACACAGCCCTACCTGAATACTCCGTGAAACTCGCAATTTCGTCGTGAAGTCCTTCACGGCAAATTTTTGTCAATAGGGCCTCACCAAGTGAGTGACCTACGGGATGGCTCTATGCTCTCCTATAGTAGAGTGCCTCGTACTTTCACTCGTCACCCCCTTTTTCTAAACACACTTGTTCCATGAGCGCCAATTTTCTCCGGCGTCTATATCACATCAGTAAGGCGGCTTTCTGCCATACAGTAGTATACGTACCAAGTACTCTAAATCAGTATACGTTTTAAGGGTGAAGCTCCTTGTGCCGTGGGTCAGGCATCCCTGATGTATGTAGTATTAGTAGTACTAGTCGCAGTAGTAGTAATAGCAGGTAGCGACTTTTGTTCAGTACTTGGAATGCCCGCTAAATGGCAGTACTTCTATATGATGAATATGTGATGAAAAGATGCGAGATGGTGGTACTTGGAGCGTTCACTAAATGTACGGACGAAAGGACAGCCAGATGGATGGATAGACAGACAAACACCAGGACGAACGGACGGATGGACACACGGAAGAACGGACAGACATACAGAGGCACGGACGGACGGACACACGGACGGACCTAACTTCAACTGAATGCAGAGCAACCTTGCGTTGGCCGACGCGTATCAGAATAAATTTTACAAAATATAAGTTATTGAACGGTAAGTACCAGTTAAATAAAAACAGGCACAAGTTATACTCTGCAGTAATATCTGAAGCAAACAACTGACACAAAATACTTAGCATGTTAGGTTTAATCAAGCTATTACGTATAGCATAAATTTCAGCGCAAGATGTACCTTTACCACTATAATTATTCGGATGGAGTGAATCCGTGATGACTTGCTACTGTTGATTAGAGATCACATTCGGATAAAGTAATAAAATGTGACGGTATACCGCCCGCTTTGACATATGCTCTTTTAAAATATTTCAAAAGCCATGTGAAATTGAATTAACACAGCGTGAAGAGAATCGAGAACCTTTGAAACCAGTCGTTCGCGTTAAAGTGGGTACTGGTGATTGCACACGAACATTGACATCGCGGGCCTTAGGCATTTCACGATGCCTCGCCGCGATGGTCTAGTCGCTATGATACTCGGATGCCGACCCACAGGTCGCACGATTGAATCCCGACTGTGGCGGCTGCATTTTCGATGCAGGCGAAAATCCTGTAGGCCCATGTGCTCAGATGATTTCGGTGAACGTTAAAGAACCCGGGGTGGTCAAATTTCCGGAGCCCCCACCACGGTGTCTTTCATAATGATATAGTGTTTTTGGGGAGTTACACCCCACAAATCAATCAAGCATTTTACGATAATGTAGATTTGAATGCTTAAGAGTCTAACGTAAAGGCGACAAAGCACCCCTTCGAATGCAAGCACTGTTTACTATCGTCCTTTAAACCAGGCAGGTGCGATTAGCACGTCATCGATCGCATCACTTTCACTGAATTCTTCATAGGAAACTTGTTTTTTTTTACGGACTCAACCAATGGTAGAGGAGAGGGAGGACACTGCGTTAAAAGCTTTCTTGCTCTCTGCCTGCCCTGCAATGCAGAATCCTTCGCATCCCCATCCTTCTTGCAATAACGATTGATTTTTACATACCGACCACATGCAAGTGGCTGGAACAAAACAGCTTATGACACGTACTTTCAAAATTTCTGAAGTGTCATTCATACTCGTCGTGCACGATGGCTTCTCTATATTTAAGTAACCGAACTACGTCTACTCCTATGTATTATAATAAAGCTTGTCTGAATTGGTAGATATGTGGGGTTTAAAGTCCCAAAACCACCATATGATTATGAGAGACGCCGTAGTGGACGGCTCCGGAAATTTTGAACACCTGGGGTTCTCTAATGTGCACCCAAATCTGAGCACATGGACCTACAGTATTTCCGCCTCCATCGAAAATGCAGCCACCACAGCTGGGATTTGATCCCGCGACCTGCGGGTCAGCAGTCGACTACCTTATCCACTAGACCACTTGGGCGGGGCGAACCTTGTCTTAAGTGATAGCGCGTGATACAAGGGTATCAATATAATGATATCACGGGGGAGCTCCAGATGATGATCGGCCATCGTACTGAAAATCCAGCGATTTTGCTCGTTGTTCCGCAATATTCTCATCGATGTCTTTCCACTATCATGGCACTTTTCGAGACGAATAAGAAAGTGGCTTACTCTAGTACGTGTAAAGCCTCCCCTAATATAAATTGCTAATGTGAATCTTGATCAAATGCCACGGTAACGTGGTCGATAAAGAGACCGCTATCACATGCATTTATTTCCTTCGGAATTGAGACCTTTATACGAGAGGTCAATGGGAAAGCTCCAAACGGGTTCAATGATTCAATACGGGGCGTCATTTAACATATGCGCAATAGCATCCAAACAATTTCTCCGTGGTCATTCCTGTTTCAACGCTGTCTGTGAGATAACCCTTTTCAAGTACAAAAGTGTTTTATGACGGGGTCCACCACAACTCCGCCGACGCACTTCCATCACGGAAGTGACGTTGAAAAGTATTTACTGAGAAATTGTGAACAATACATCCAGAAGGCAAGAATCCATCACACGGAATCGAGCCAGCAACCTCTCAATTCTCAGCACATGGTGCTAACCACTACGTCACAGCGCGTACGTTGTCTGGAGCGCCCACGGCAAGTCATTTATATACAGCATTGACCGTTTGGCGGTACTCAGAGCTTTGAAACTTTCGCACGTTTTTGTTATCAGTGGCGAGATGGCGTGACAGGCTTGCGTTGGGTAAAGCGTTGGGCCCGCTCAGAAGGATGTTGCCCCTGCTAAGCGCCGCCTTCGCAGAGCGTTGTTTCTCCTGCGCGCACGCCTCGCAATTCGGGAAAGGACGAAGGCCCCTTTGCAAGCACTACTGCCGCGTTTACGAAACGAGGGCGCTGCTAACGCATTACGCAAGAACTGTGACAGTTGTTCGCGCTGTCCTGTGTGTACTTGCAGGCTCGTTTCGTGAGTCTCTGTTTGAACACCTCGCTTTAAGCGTCGAGCGCTGACAGTTGTTGTTCTGCGCTCGTCCTATGTATGCTAATTTGGGGCGTGCTTTCTGTTTGAGGAGAGCGCTCTAAGACTAAAGCTGCTTGCCGTTCCTAACGTGACTATACATTATGTTGCTGTTGCTGAAACAATGCCTAATAAACGGTCAACTACCTCTCTAAGGACACGTCTCACTTTCGTGCTGTACCTATTCTTATATATGGAGCCACGTTTTTTTTAAGTGCACCTGCCGTAACAAACTAAAGTAACTAACCGTATGATAAAACAAAATTTAAGTTTAACGTTGTATACAGCTCGTATGTACAAACTGTTTCTGGATGGGCTGCTGCATAAGATTGAGACACGATAATAATACTATTTAGGATTTGTTATCCCAACACCACTATACGATTATGAAAGACGCCGTATTGGAGGGAACCGAAAATTTCGTACACCTGGGGTTCTTCATCATGCACCTAAATGTAAATACATGGGCCTCGACCAATTTCGGCTCCATATAAAATGCAGCCGCCGCAAAAATATGGTATGAAACTATTTTTCCCCTTAAGGCAAAACGTGTTTCAAACAGGCAGCACGTCAATATGCAGAGGCTTGATCAGAGGATGCGCATACCATCCCACTCAGGTTCAGAGGTTGACAAGTCAAGCTTCGTGGAAACTGGCTGTCATCAGTACATATTTTGTGTCACCCTCTTTGTCTCTGGCAACTTCATTGAAGGGCGTTGGAGGCTTGAAAAGTATGACGTCAATCATCATCAGCAAGTGCGCTTGCCTTGACAGATTGATAGATTGATATGTGGAGTTTAACGACCCAAAATCACCATATGTTTATGAGAGACGCCGTAGTGGAGGGCTCCGGAGATTTCGACTACCTGCGGTTCTTTAATGTGCACCCAAATCTCAGCACACGGGCCTACAGCATTTCCGCCTCCATCGGAAATGCAGCCGCCGCAGCCGGGATATGAACCCACGACCTGCGGGTTAGCAGCCGAGTACCTTAGCCACTAGACCACCGTGGCGGGGCTTGCCCTGAGAGAGGCAATAAACATATTGCGATTCGTCTTACACAAACAGCCACCTATAGCATGGCCTAAATTTTATTTGTAGAAATAAATGTTCTTCTATCATAGGTATATGTTAAAACAAAACGGACGCCGCCTCATATATTCCTGAAAACAACTTTGCACCTTCACATGGGTATTAGTAAAGTCGGTTGAATGGCTTTGCAGAAGCACTAGACTATTGCTTTACGTAGACGAACAATGCGAATGTTTTTCAGGACTCTTTCGTTGCACATTTGCTGTAGATGATTTTGCAAGCAAAGGTAGTTACATGTATGTTTCTTAAATGCTGCGCAATACAAGGATCAGTTGTCGCCGAACGATCTTGCAAACTATTTTCGCTAAACAGACAATACTTGGGATTTTGCACATTGAATCATTATATGATTATTAGTTATGACGTAGTCATGGGCTACGGAATTTAGATAAACTAAGATTATTCAACGTGCACCTAAACCTAAAATACAGGGGCATCTAGTAATTTGCCTTCATTGAATTGTGTTCACCACGGCAGGATGACAACTTGTGGATTGCAGGTGAGGTGCCGAAGTCATAACCATTCTAGCACCACACCAGCTAAAGCTTCTAGGAAGACCACCACGGTTCAATGACAATAACTCAAGTGCACTTCAAACGAACGGACAAAATCAGGCAACAGAAAAATTCATTTCAGTACTGTTCACACGTAACAATGTATATTTAGTGAAACACTGCAGATTTCATAACAAAAACATGAAGAAAAAAGGCAAGAAACATTATTAGCAATAAGGGTACCGAGACGAAAGGTCAGGATGTCTGTCTCTCATTCACACTAGTAATGTTATCCTAATAAGGTCGATACCAGCTAGGGCAACGTTTTGTCTTGACAACTGTTTTCAAAATTGACAGGCACTGCATTCTTTTAAATGAACAAAGAACTATACAGCGAAATTGCTTATATTTCTTTCGCGACCAACAGTGTATCTCTAGTAAAGTAGTTGTCCACCGTGAATAAAAAACACGCCTGCGTTACGACCTCTCTTCTTACTGTGACATTATTTATTTTGTGAGTTTCAATAGCTTTCCTTCGACTTGTCTTCGTATTCGCACTAAAGTTTTCATTTTGCCAACCTCAAAGCCATGAAATCCGTAGGCGGGCCGGTTTCGGAATATATGGCTACATGGCAGTGCAACCTATTTCTGGTTCTGGTGGGGAACTCGTTCATCAAGCTTCAAAACGCCCAAGCCGCGTTCCCGATTTCACTCTAGACGAGGCTTCGCACCGGAGCGTTTCACATTCAACGATTCTAAGGTTGCTTCTCGGCGTCGTGTGTTTCTGAACCAACGCTCTTCTAACGCTCTTCTTGTGCATCTGTGCTATTCAGGCACATCGGTGAACAAAGCCAGAAATCACCAAGGGTCTGTGTTTGTAAACAGTGAATGGGTCTACACAACAGTATTGCATAGAATTCTGAACATCGAACACGTCACAAACTACCTTAGCAAAAAAAAAGAGAAATATACTGATAGCTCTCAACGACTACACAAAAACTGTTCCTGTCTTGAGGCTGAGTATGCCCCACCAGAGTTTGGAGGTATTATATCTGCTCTGTTCTGAGCGAAATGAGGAGGCGGCCACTTGATAGGCTTTGAAAAGCACGCAGTCGGGCAACTTACTTATTTGAACAGTGGGCGCACCCTGGGCAGCCTCTTTTTAATTTCCTGCGTGGCTAAAAACTGACATGCTAAAATAATACCAGCTATGCGCTTGTAGTAATAAGCGTGCATAAAGTGAGAAGTGGGGAGGCATTACTTGGTCTCTTTGGTTACCTCTTCCTTTTTTCCTTCCGTTATTTTTTCTCATTCTGAGTTTTCTATCTTTGTAAATATTGCTTGTAATAAAATATTTCTATTTACTTCTGTAATCTCACTACATATCTATGTTTTTGTCTGTCGCTGTTCGTAATTTTTTCTTCCTATTCCTTTTTTTCTTTATCACTTTTTCTTTCACGCTTTTTTCCCCACTTTACCTTGCTAGTCACCAACCGCTATTTATTGCATGGTAATATATTTATATATATATATTACTTGTTTACTTCCGGCAAAATTCTTGCAATTTATGTTATGTATATTTCTAAATGGGGCCAACTCTAACCTTTGCCTATGGAAACATACAATGTACCATAAAAAAAATCATCCATTCTCTCATCTTTCCCTCCTCTTCACCCTCATATATCTCCTGCCGACAGACATGGAAGATTCTACGCATCATAAAAGTTTCAAGTATCCGGCAATGTGATAGCGAACACGTGACTGAGTGAGGTTTTAATGTGCATTCAGGAGGGCCTTTGAAGAGACTGTTGAACACTAGAAACAAAATGAAAAATACCTTGCCGGTTCTGCCACACCGCCATGTTCCTGGAAATCCGCAACCATAAAGTTTTCTTGGCAATAGCAGACAAGCGGCCCGTTATCAAGCTTGTGATGTTGCAAACTCTGGAGTTCTTAAATTGCAAGGGCATAGGAGCCACCGTTCCTTCTTTCGAATTATCTTAAGTACGCCAGCGTTACAGAGTAATTGAGGAAATGAAGAAAGTGCAGTAGTAACCAGTAAACAAGAACGCAGACACTCAACAAAATGGACTGGGCCTTCCCGTAGGCGTGTGGCGTTCTCGAATCCTATTTTTCAGTAAGCAATTATTCTGGACAAGCTCACTCGGAGCTCACCCTGGACCAGGTCGTTCAATCGATACTTCCTCGCACAACTCGTGTGGACCGGGAAATTGGGGCTTCAAGTGAAAGTGTGGGCCCGTTTTTTTTTTTTTGTGGCCATCACCTAAAAGAAAATGTTAAGCACAAGAGCAGCTAGATGCACGAATAGTATATACAGAGCTAAGTAACATTTCGTTTTTGCCTAGCCGGGTTTGTAAAAAAACAGAATGCTCCTGAAGTTGTTTTCCCATCCTCCGCGCGTTCTGCGAAGACAGTATTCATATTTTACAAAAAAGAACTCTCTCATGGATGTTTTTTTAAAGCTGTATCTACTGTAAGGATCAACGTAAACGGGCAATAATAAATCTTTTTGAATAAGAAGCCATTTTTTAAACCCAAAATAAGTACCGAGCCGCAGCTCTGCCGGTCACCTTAGGTGTAATTTAAATATGGTGTGCAAACAAGCTTTCATCTGAACTACACATATTCTTATTTTCTGAGATTGATTGATATGTGGGGATTAACGTCCCAAAACCACCATATGATTATGAGAGACGCCGTAGTGGAGGGCTCCGGAAATTTCGACCACCTGGGGTTCTTTAACGTGCGCCCAAATCTGAGCACACGGGCCTACAACATTTCCGCCTCCATCGGAAATGCAGCCGCCACAGCCGGGATGCGAACCTATTTTCTGAGATTGCACTGACTGAAACTTCACGCTATAACAAGACACAACAAGCGAATGCAGGTTTACAGTTTAAAGCACATGAAGCAGCTGAACGTGCTTAGTTTGACGAGAAATGAAGCTTGTGCATATGAAGAATGAGTCTTAGTAAAAGAGTAAACAAACGAGTGTTCATCGGGTAAAAAAAAAAATCAGGGGGCCTTAAAGCTATCAGTGCGATGAAGCCCTTATATATAGAGATTCGAAATGTAACACGATGTCGGTCGTAATGCGGTCGTTCATCACTAACATTAATCACTAACAACAAGACCGTACTGCAATGTATCAAAGCACTGTTACGAGATGCATAAATTCCGATAGCCTACCACGTGTGCTTTCCTAAGGACGAACCTGCGCTCTAATTACATCGGGATTGCTTGCAGTGTGGAACGGCTAAATTATTACTTCGACCAGGCGTGACCAAGTATTCTTAACCATATTCACATAGTTCGCCTCCAGATAGTCAGCTGTTCTTCGAAAACTTGTCCTGCTGCTTTGATCGAATGCATCTTTAGAGCACTGATAGCTCGTCGTTATCTTGTGTTCTTGACAGGCTGCTTTGCGGGAATACGAAGACACACAGAACCTAGCATCAACTGGGTGCAACAAAGCGTTGTACTTTTCTTTTCTTTGTTTGTGTGTCAATGTGTGCTAAAAATAAGTTGCGAGGCACTCATACCAACTAGCTCGTCTTTCAATATTACTTCAGCAACAAAGGAGTCGAGACAGCTGTGGCGATAAATAATTGCCGCATTTTCTTGCTTCACGGCGCACAACGACACGCACATGCGTCTTGTAGCACACCAGTTAGTGTAGCCAAACAAGTCTTTCGTTCTGGCTACTTTCGCTGCATTTACCAAAACTATGTATTTCATGCTGCTCCTACTGTATACCATTGAACGCTCAAGTGCATACAGCCTTGCCTCAACGAGAGTACTGCAGACGCCCTTATTGGGCAACATCGGTAGTAGGAACTCTAGCGAAATGGTTTTCCTGCGATCGTACTGTTTAGCAACTACAAATACCTAGAGCTGCTAACTGCCCAACTGTATTCAGCAGTCAGGTGAACTCCGGACAGGCAAAGCTACCAGGTTTGGTACCCACTGTTGACGAGTTACGTTTTCGTCAACTTTACGTTATAGTTATATATCAATTAATGCAATGCACTTAGAGTGAAAATGACGTCCCGCATGAATTAACTCTAATGTTGATGCTTTCACTCGCGAGGTTTTGCGAACAACTATGGCCTCATTAAAGAAATGATTATATCTGATGTGTACAATACAACACACCGATATGATTATAAGAGATGTCGTGGTCGAGTGCTCAGAAAATGTTAGCAATCTGGCATTCCGCAACGTGTGTGACATTTCAGAGTACATGGACATCTACCCTTTCACTTCCATGAAAATATATAGGCCGCAACCGGAATTGAACCCACGACCTTAAGATGAGTAGCCGATCACCATAGCCACTGCTCCACCACGGTGTAAATTAGATGGATACGTCACGACAGGAAAGACAGATCGGCCAATGAACCAGTAGCAAGAACCGCGCATGAAAGCTCTCATGGGAGTTGAAGTAGCGATGATCCGCCCATAAAAGACACTACTGCACCGAGACCCGGGCAGGCAGCACAGACTATATATAGACGGAAGTGAAAGGGATATCGGCAGCAGCTGTGGCGCGCTCATCTATCAACGTACCGAAACGCTGGTAGCTGTGAGGCGCTGATGGGGCTTTTTGCAACAGGCAATCGCCAACGGCGGTACATCCTGTCTAGGGGGTGTGGCTTTTTAGGTAGCACTCCTTGCTACAACGATCCTTGTTAGCCGCCAGCTTTTGTCCTCACTTCTGGCGATGCACACCTCAGAAACGAACGCCAAAATAAAGAGAACGAAAGGATCACGGATATAGCTCGTAATGTTACCAGCTGCCAATACTGAAACAGCGTATCAGGTGCATATCATTGTTTCACCTCAAGGAGACGTATGCATGGCAAGGACAGTACCACGTGGCTTTAATGACGTGCGTAGTGCCAGTATTTTGGTAATAGAATCCTTGATAGCAAAGTAGGCGACGTGCCATTGTGTTGCTGCACAATAATAACACGAGACGAAAATGTTTCAAGTAGTTGAAAAGACATTCAGACTCAAGCGTAATAATACATTCTAAAAATTGTTACAACAAAATTTGCCAATACCATCACGTGTATAGTCACGTGGCCTGAGAGAGAAAGTCACACATGACGTCATACGGCCAGGAAAACGTCCGTGCGTGCGTCTCTTCGTGCATCCGCACGTCTTTCGGTGCGTCTGTCCCTGCATTCGTCCATGCATCCGCCCCTGCGTCCGCCCATGTGTCCATCCGGTGGTGCAGCCATCCGTGAGTACCTCCATGCATCTGTCTCTGTGTCCGTTCGTCCATCTAGTCACACTCCAAGTACCACCATCTCGAATCTTTTCATCATATATTCCGCAAATGCACCACCATCCAGCGGACATTCCAAGGACTAAACGAGAGTTGGCACATGCACACTTTCTTACGGCTTGCTCTTCGTGTCTACTTCCCACCTTTAACCACCTCGAGTTCATGTTATATACTAGTTAACTGTATTCGTGGCACTGCGGCTCAATGCTCGCTAAACCATTCTAAAACCAAGGAGGTAACGCCCAGCGAGCATAACGTAGCAATTATTTCTTGTCAGATAGTGTTCAATTTACATGCCAATGGTTGCTAATGGGGAATGAGAGACAGGAAAATTCGGCTTTTAGTTAACGCGCACGCTGCGAATTTTTTATTGTTCAACAACGCACAGGAGAAATGTCCCACCGGAACCACCTTGCAGGTCAAAACGTAAGACCTGTTACGCATTACAACGAGGGATGAACGGGTGCCGCTTTAAAAAGCTTCGCCCCTAAAAAACGCCAGGCCTGCGCGTAACGCACCGAACAGTCACAGCGAAAACTAGACGGGTGGCTTTTCAGAGCCTTTCCTTAACACTCTTTGGAATGCTACAAGTGCACTGCTGTGTACCCACTGGACCATAAATACTGATGAATTTTGTGTGGTAGACCATTATTCTCTATGATGTCTACTATTCCTCGTCATTCCATGGAGAAGCGTGGTATCCGTTACACACTTGTTGGAAGTTTTGTGCACTTTGTTTTATGCAGTGGCTGACGACGATGAAAAATACATGCTGTAAGTGGGTATGCGCCACAGTCAATAGTGATAAAGAACAACTTTTCTAATAGGTTGCAGCTTTGGACGACCTAGTCGTTACGCAATTCGCATTGTGTGACGACTGGCTGTTCCTTTGGTGTTCTAAAACGCTTTATTATTCATATCAACGCAATTCCTATCCCGGCATCAAGCCTGCCTAAAGCCAGTTTAGAAACAAGTTCTAACAACTGGCGTAGCTCAGTAGTAGAATACTGGGCTGACATGCCACAGACCAGCGTTGAAATCCCTTTGTGTCATTGTTAGTTTTTATTTACTGAGGTCCAAACACTAGCATGGCTCAGTGTTAGAACACTGAGCAGGTACGCAGCAGACACGATTGTCTTATGGATGTTTTTTATTTACCGAATTTTTTTTTTCGTTCGATATTGGTTACGGACACCGGCGATGGTGGCGGAGGATAACTACGGCGCTGCGCGTGACTCGTATTTTGATCTCTTGACAGTTTTTGCTGTAAAAAAACGTAAAGCAATGAAACAATGAACGCTAGGTATGTCTTTTCAACCTACTTTATCACGTAAAGAAAGAAGACTGAGGATGTGGGGGACGAAACAAGAGTTCCAGTAGAGTTGATTGTTCCTGGCTATTCTGAATAGTGCGAGATTAGATGTGAAGTTGCAGAACTGAACACCGGGTAGGGCTATCGGCGTACGCATAGGGAGATGCGTACCAAACTGGAAAAAGCCGAAAGAAGTAAAAAAGGTTGTTTCAGCTCCATACTGATGTGAAATCCGCGAGGGGCGAAACAGCGCTGTTCACCGGTGTTTTCCAAGACGAAATTGTTGTTCGTGGGAAATTAGGAAAAGAAGAAAAATATTTGATTGATTGATTGATTGAATGATATGTCTGTATTTATTGTTTTGTTCAAGCCGCCTTCGATTACCAAATGATTGATTGATATGTGTGGTTTATCGTTTTGAACCACCATTTGATTATGGGAGACGCCGTAGTGGAGGGCTCCGGAAATTTCGACCACCTGGGATTCTTTTACGTGAACCCAAGTCTGAGCACACGGACCCACAGCATTTTCGCCGCCATCGGAAATGAAAGAAGAAGGAAGGCCTGCCTGAGGTGATTCGGCGCACTGCCTCGAGATATATTGCTTTGATGAGACACTCGTGATGCCCAGCCTGAATCCGTGGCTCGTAGAGAAAGCTGTTTCGGAGCAGGCGTTATTGTTTGAAAACATATTTCGAAATTCGTTGTGGCACTTGAAATACATGACTTTAGAGTGAACAGCCACGTTTCTGTCTCCGGTTTTAGACGAAATACTTAAGTGCCTCGGGAAATTTTGTCGGGGATTTGGACAGCACTGCCAAGCCAAAATGATGTTTCAGGCTGTGAAGACCAAACTTTAGGCATAATATGCATCATGGGGACCGGTGGCGCGTCGCAGCACATACGATCATTTTCTGGTTTACACCTATTTATGTTCGATCGCGATGACGGCAAGACATGCCAACAAGCCGGGACGCTACGGCACCTCGGGGCTAAAAGGAGTGGTCTCTGAGGATAAAGTGCCACGCACCTTCCGTGAAACGACGCCGACTACGACACTGCGGAATAGATGGTTACCACATTCCTACGAATTTCTTACAGAAAGCGTTCCGAGGTCACTTCATTTTCACCCGGCAACCAGCTAACGCGACCTCTTCAGACAGCTGTTTGCAAGACGTTTCAGCATTTCCACGACCCACAAATGTTTGCCCCTCATGTTCTTGACTTCTTGCTATTCATGGTGTCGTGGTGTGTTTAGAATAACTAGTGAGCGCTTTAGGGCACTACATGCGCTCTAACATAGAAAAGCCATACGATGATAAGAGGGCATTACCTACTTTCATGTCTGCGAATGATACACAAGGTTAAGCTGTGTTAGGAAGAAATGTTCGATGGTTTATTTACCTCCGTATTCAGAAACTCTCCTTAATTTGACTTGAACTCGACTTGAAACCACCTTCAATGGAGCGCGTTTGGAACGCGTCTGTGTCTTTGTGCTGCCTTTGCACCGCCTAAAGACAGCACGTTCGAAACACATTTTTGCTGCATTGAAGTCGGTGGCAAGTCAAGTGAAGCAACGTTTCTGAATACGGGGGTTAGAGTACGATGTGCTCTAGTATAGAAGCGCAATAAGCCGTCGCAGTACACCGCAAAGAGTGTGTTTAGAAAAAGTGGTAGACGATTTAGAGTACTTGGTACTCTACTAGGGGAGGGCTGAAGCCGTCCCTGGCGCGCCCACTCCTACGAAGGAGAAGCCTGCGCACACTTGTAGTTCTCATCGTAAATGACTCCGAGTCACAGACAATATTTGAACAGCCTCCTTCCTTGCTATGGAGAACTCACTCTAATTTCAAAGACTATGGGCTTGCCCTGGTTTCGAATACACAAGAAACATTAATCAAATCATGCTCAAAAAAAGCTGTGGTAGGAAAATCAGCAGTGTGTGTTTTCTTATTTTTACACTTAGTATTTTATGCGGTAGTCCACTTGCATACAAGTAACGACGATTTCGTCGCGAAATTGTTTTGGTAAAATACGTAGGAAAGTATCACTAACAGGTTCCAGGGTGCGGGATTGAAATTATTTTCGTTTCTGTATTAGTTTAAATCCTCTTCAGAAAGTCTCCTTTCGTTTCTGCTTCAGAAATAAATGTACCGTTGTGATTCATAACGATATTTACTTGTATGCGAAAAATTGAAGTTCAACTAATGATAAAAATAGTATGCAAAAATTTGAAGCTTGAGTAATGATAAAAATACTAGTTTGGTCGTATAGTTATTCACGCTCTTTCTAAGAATCTGAGGAGAAGACGAAGAAGTGTGTTTTGAATAGGAGCTACTTCTGCTAACTCCGGCGTATTTCAGTTGTAATTTAAGTCTGTTGATCAGTTTTCACTGCTCCCTTGAAGGGGATGGATGTAGACCACCCCGGGCGCCTGCCGGCACCAGCGGCGTCAGCTGCGGCCGCCTCCAGGAAGCGGATGGGACAAGCGAGTGACAGCGACAGTGAAGATACTCATGTTTACTATCTCAGCAGTGAGGACTTTTCAGATGACGGTTTCCAACCTGTGCTGAGCCGCAAAGCGAAGAGGAGGAACATGAGGACATCTTCATCCTCAACTATTCAAACTGTAAGTGAAGCGCCAAAATCGAACACTTATACCATCCTGTTTCTGCCTGCACTTCCTACCCTCAGCATGAAACGCCTTAACAGACAGTCTGTGTCGAGGTCTCTGGAAACGCTCGTGCCAAATGAGATCACGGAAATAAGAGTGAACGCCAGAAAGAATATACTGGCTGTGGACGTTTTGCACGCAAGCGCGTTGGGCGTTCTGCGCAGTGTAACTGACTTGGACGGCAACCAGGTACGCTCTCATGTTCCCTTGAGATGTTATGTAGTAACCGGCGTGATCTACGACATAGATGTGGCTATTTCCAATAATGACTTACAATTTCTTGTCAAGTCAACAACTGATACTCCAATTGTTGATGTCACCCGGCTAGGCAAGTCTCGCTGTGTGAAGATTGCGTTTAAGAGCACATCACTCCCCTCTTATGTGAAGGTGGGGTACTTCAGACATGCTGTGTGGCCTTTCATTTCAAAGCCTCTCCAGTGCCGGAAATGCATAAAACTTGGACATGTGAGCAGCGTCTGCGAGAATTCAGTGGTATGCCACCGCTGCGCCGAGCCCCATGAAGCGGATAAGTGCGTCGCAACTGTCAAGAAATGCTCTAATTGCAATAGATCCCATGAAGCCACATCGAAGGACTGCCCACGGATTCAGAAGGAAATTGCCATCTTGAAGAAGATGGTGCGCGACCACTGATCTCATCGAGAAGCCGCAGCTAAAGTCAGAAGGCGTCGTTCACGTCGACGTCGGTCTTCAAGAAAGCCCGCTACCTCGTCGACACGTTTGCCAGATCCCTCATCAGTACCGCCTCCTTTGCCTCTCAGACCACATGCCGTGGGAAAGGCTGTAAAGGACAAAGCCAGTGAGCATACCCTAACTGCGACAGAGTGGCCTGCACTTCAAAGGAAGGCAGCATAAAGCGAACCGAAGGAGTTTCATGACGGCCAGTCCGCGATCCCGGTTCGAGATCTTTCCAAGCAAGACAGGCAAGTGACTGCAATCGCGCAATGATTAATTGCCATGATTCGCACGCTACTGAGCAGCATACAATCTCCGTCTGCTAAGAGTGCACTGCAAATACTGGATGCACTGAATACAGTTCTTGCTAGCGTCGTATAAGCACAATGGCTCAACAAAATCTCATCATCCGCACTGAAGTTCAAAGTGCGTCGATTTTTCAGTGCAATTCTAGAGGCATGAAGTCCCGTATCTCGGACTTTCGCCAATTTGTTCGGGCCAATCAATTCCCTATACTTGTCATATGTGAACCAAACGTATCAACGCCTTATAGATTGTCTGGTTATGAAGCTTTTTGTTCAGCCGCTTGCGAAGAACGAAGCAAAGTAATTGTTTACATTCGGACAGACTTGACTTATCTTTCGCACCCAATAAGTTCAAATGACGACAATCAGTACGTGTGTCTTCGTGTAAAGAAGAATGCAGTTTCGTTCACGCTTAATGGTGGATATAAATCTCCGTCAGCGCGATTTGACTGCGACAGATTAAAAGACATTCTAATGAGGACCGATGGGCCTCGTATCATCACCGGTGACTTCAACGCCCATCACATGCTTTGCGGGAGCACTAGGATGAACGCCAGGGGCCGCAACATTGTTACATTCGCTTCCGATTACGACCTTTCCATCATGAACGATGGTACCCCCACATATCTGCGGGGTCTCACGTAAGGCAGTTGCCTTGACCTGACATTGGTGTCACGGTGCTTCTCTCACAAAGTTAAATGGTTTTGCGATATTGAGACTCATGGGAGTGATCACATACCCACCTACGTGACGATCGATGGTATCATAAAAATTTCTCTTCCGGTTTTGCAATAGGCACTGATTGGTCGATGTTTACATCGCGTGTTGAGGATGCTTGCCAAGAAGGCCTCGCCTGCAGCCTAAAAAATACCATAGCGGAAGCTATGCAAGCGTCCAAATATAAATTGCCATTTTCGTCTAAAGTGACACAGTTTGACATCGAACTGGAAAGATTACGAGCTATACGAAGGCGTGCTGAACGACGATACAGACGCACAAGGTCAATTTACGATCTGAGGGAAGCAAGGCGGCTCCAGAAAAAGATTCAACGACGCATTTACAAACTGGAGAGCGAACTATGGAAAGCAATCTGCGAATCTCTAGACCCCCATAAACCGCTGTCATATATCTTGAGAACAGTTCGTGGTCTTCGCTCCTCTCCACAACAACAGCACCCTTTTAAAGCTTTGACACTCCATCATGGAAAAACAGAACTCGAGGTGGCTGAAGAATTTTGCACGAGAGTTGCCGGGAATGTTATGAACGAGAGCATCGACGCCGTGATCGATCCTGAGACGCGATTACCAGAAATGGACATTCCGTTCACCTTGAAAGAACTGGAAGGTGCGTCAGTCGCTTCTAAGCGCATGTCGTCGCCAGGTCCTGATGGTATTACTTATAGTGCGTTGGGACACCTTGGACAAAAAGCCAGAAAAGGATTTTTAACCTGCTTCAACAACTCCTGGCTCAGCGGCAGTTTTCCCCGAGAATGGAAAATAAGTCGATTATTACCACTTTTGAAATCGGGAAAATCACCACTGGACTTGACAGCGTATCGCCCTATCGCACTCGCAAGCTGCCTCGGAAAAGTGATGGAAAGAATGGTTCTATTTCGTCTCGAGTGGTACTTGGAACGATACACCAAATACCCTTCTTGCATGGCAGGCTTTCGTCGGGGCCGCTCCTCCATTGACTTTGTCCTTGACTTATCGACATTATTTCAACAAGAAAAAAGGCGCAAGCGCATATCAGTGGCACTCTTTCTTGACGTGAAGGGTGCATATGATAATGTAGCTCACGATGCCATCCTCACTTCTCTCGCAGAAATGGGCATTGGTGGACGAATGTTTCAATGGATAAAAGATTATATAACTGGCAGGTGTTTTTTTTGTGCGAACATATGAGGGTACAACTGCTGAACATTACACCTACTGCGGAGTACCTCAGGGAGCTGTTTTAAGCCCCACATTGTTCAATGTGGCCCTCATTGGTCTTGTGAAGGTTCTGCCAAAGTCGGTGTGCCTATGCATATACGCCGATGATATTTGCCTCTGGAGTGCTGCAGTTACTCGCCCTCAAATGCGTGCACGAATACAGCGGGCAGCAACCCTCACAACAGCCTACCTTCAGAAACAAGGCCTAACTATATCAACTGTGAAGCGCGCGTTTATGGCGTTTACACGCAAACCAATGACGCCATACCCTGTTTACATCAATAGGCAGAGTGTCAAATATGCACGGACGCATCGTTTCCTGGGCATAATAATCGACAGAAGTTTTTCGTGGAGCCCACATTGTGCGTACTTGAAGAAGAGACTGCTATCTATTGTGCATATAATGAAATTCATGTGCGGGAAAGCATGGGGAACTTCTGTGGTCTCCATGCTAAAGCTGTACAGGGCCCTGTTTCTGGGTCTATTGCGCTACAGCTTGCCGGTACTGACTAACACTTGCAAATCCAATACTCATTCATTGGAGAGTTTGCAGGGTCAGGCACTGCTTATCTGCCTAGGACTGCCCCGATGCGCTTCTACTTATGCCACAATCATGTTTGCCAAAGACCATCCGGTCAGGAAATATAGAGTTGTGGATTGCCTCAGAGCGCACATTCGACATGCTAGCCATGTCCCCGACCACCACTTGGCCCTTCTTCCCTCCGGAAGACCACGTGCTACGTTTTCAGACGTCATAGCCAAGCACCTAAACAGCCTTCCATCAGGTTATACGCCAGCTGCGAGAATGGCATGTCCTTTGTGGTGCCTCGACCAGCCCCAAGTACGTCTAGAAATTCCGGGAATCAAGAAGAAAAGCAATCACTCAAGAGTAGCATTGAAGCAAGCAACACTGCTATTATTACATGAGTTGTACTTAGACCGAACGCAGATATACACTGATGCGTCCGTCTCCTCCAGCAGCTCATCAGGTGCCGCTGTAATTCCGGCTGCAGCAATGACAATCAAGTTTAAGTGGTCGCATATGACTACATCTACAGCATCAGAGCTTGCTGCTATAAGGGTTGCTTTACAATATCTCTTTCAAGAATGCCCAAGAAAATGGGTCATATTCCGTGATTCGAAGGCAGCGCTTCAGAGTTTGCAGTCTGCCATGCGTAGGAGGAGTCATGACCAATTGGTACAAGAAATAAGACATTGCCATCATGAAGCTCTAGCACGAGGACATGATATTATATATCAATGGTAGCCTGGACATATCGGTATTACCGGAAATCAATTAGCCGATGATGCAGCCCGCTCAGCCCATGAAGGAACCCATGTGGTCCCGATTCCTCTATGAAGGAATGATGCAGCAAGACAACTTTACCTGCTGGCTCGAGATCTCACATGTACGTTCTGGTCGTCTACCAGCTTCCAAAGGTGTCAATTTTATGAACTGGACCCTTCGCTCAAGCTAAAGCTACCACGACAACTTTCCCGCTCCGATGCGACACTGTTATGCCGCCTTTGGTTGGGTGTTGCATTTACAAAGGTGTACTCCTTTCGCATTCGTATGGCAGACACCTCTACATGCGACTTCTGCGGAGCTGAAGAGACCATCGAACACGTCCTGTGCAGCTGCGCTTGCTACGACACACAGCGATGCCAGCTCTGAATTGTTTTGAATCAACTTGACCCCGGACCATTTTGTGTGCATAAGATACTAGGACCTTGGGCATCTGCCTCAATTGCGCAGAAAGCAACTAAAGCACTGGTACTTTACCTAAAGTCAACAAACCTGAGCGGCCGCCTGTAGACTGTGTGTGCTCCCCGAGTGTGCTCGTGATTGTGTGTACCTTCTCATCTCTCTGCAACTTCTTTCCTCCCCTTAATGCCTTCCCCAGTGCAGGGTAGCAAACCGGATGCGCGTCTGGTTAACCACCCTGCCTTTCCTTGCATCTTTATCTCTCTCTCTCTCTCTTCTAAAAATCTGAGAATGGCTAGTACACGTTTTTATCTCTCTTAAGGGAAGCAAAACTACATTTACCCCAAATTCCTACAAATAAGCTCAGAGTAGGGTGCTAATAAGTTAAAGTAGACTCAACATTATGAACTTTTTCGAGCAGGCCTTGCTCCCCGATTCTCGTCAAACGTCAAGGGACTGAGATTGACCAAGAAGGTTTGAATACAATTGCTGGAGCGGAAGGTCCCACAATGCCTTGCCAGCAGTAGTGAAGCCAGCTTTTTCCCTCCAAAGATCTCAGAAACAAGCTATTTTCTGTTGGGCTTCACTAAGACACCAAGTGGCTTTCATTTTTTAGTCTAAAGGCTACGTCCATTACAAATTAAAAGATAGTTGTTTCGAAGAAATAGAGTGGAGAGACTAGTAGTTCATGCATCTGTCCGTCTCTCTGTATGTCTATCCACCCGTCAGTCTGTCTGATACTGCACGTTACGCCTGACGCAGGACAAGGTCAGACTAGAAGCAGCTTCGTCCTACAGTTGAGTACCAAGTTCTCTATATAGTTAGCAACTTTTTCCAAACACTGTAGTGCTCACTTGTGACCACAAGCCTGGGCCTGACACAAGCATCATTTTAGGCCTAAAATGACGCATGGGCCAGGCCCAGGCTGGTGGTCACAAGCGAGCACTACAGTGTTTGGAAAAAGTCGCTAACGATATATAGTACTAGGTACTCAACTATGGGAGAGCAAGAAACCGTCCCGTGGTGCTCGCATTTCATGAGGCCACCGTCGAGAAATGTCGAGGTGTAACAGCAGTGCTTGATCGCTTGTTCAAATACAGCAACAACACCGAAAGTCTTCCAAATGACACCACCTATATTCTTCACGAATGCGATAGTCATATATCTGGATTTCCAAAATATCTTGACTTTAATTATTACAGATTTCAAATTCAGTTTCACTGTTGTTAAGGCATTTTATGATCTGCATCTTACTATTACCTAATTCCTAATATGGCACGTGGTGAAAACATGTTAGTATTTATTCAACCATATATTTTTAAAGCTCCGCGGTGGGCTTCTATAGGATTGACAAGTCTAACCTAGGAATGAATAAGGAGGTTATGAAAAATTGCTGGAGTGGAAATTCTTGCCCACAAGTGAAGCCGTGCCAACCGTAAGATGGCGGCTGCAGCAGCCATCTTACTAGGGGCCTGATGAGCTGTTGACGGTCGGTGATTCAGAAGGAGCGTTTTCCTCGCAGGTCCACCGAGTTTTAGTGGCAAAATTTTAGGTCCATATACAGTTCAAAGGGCGTCCTTACATTGCTAGTTTTCTTTGGTAAGCCTCGAATCGAAGCAAATTTCAATACAGATGATGTCATCGCTACTAGCTTCTGTGGAATATTTCTTCGGAAACAATTGTCTTTTAATTTAGTATTAACGTACTCTTTAGACCAACAAATCAAAGCCACTTGATCTCTAAATAGCAACAACAAAAAAACATGTTTCTGAGATCTTTGGAGGGCAAAAGCTGGCTGGACTGCTGCTAGTAAAGCGCTGCGGGAGCTTCCATTCCGGATAATTCTTTAAACCTGCTTGGCTTGACCTCATAAGCAGTTCGTCATTGAGCTCACCTTTTCATATACGGGCCCGCTGTTCATATCGAAGAAACTCCCGCGTCGAGAATTCTCGCTCCTCGCTCCCGTTTTTCACTGGCGCACGAAAGTCCCCTTGAGCTAATAAAGACATCACTTGTTGCCCAGATTTTTGTTTTTCGCACACTTTCACCGCACATTTATTCAGGAGTTTCGGCCTGTGTTACGCGTTAGTACTGTACTCTGAGATAGTCACTATTGCGAAATACATGATCGCGGTTTTTCCGCATTTCCATTGTTTAAAAACAATAAAAAAACAGCGCGGGTATACGAAAGCAGAAACACATCAGACTAGCATGCTGACTGCCAATCTTCTGAACGCCTTTCAATTCAACCGACGGCAACTTCTTGAGAAATCTGCAAAAAATACTCTGCCAAATGAACTCGCTAAACTGCGATGCTGAACGAATTTCCTGGAAATTTCCTGGTTCACGAACACCACCGGCGAAGAGGCGTGTTCTCTCGGTTGGTAGTCTAAAAAAAAAAGCACCGTAAACTGCACACAGCACCTTTTTAAAAGACTGACAGCGCAATCCTTTTTTAAAAGACTGACAGCGCAATGTTCTGTAAAGTACTTGTAGATACTGCCTAAGCTAAAAATCCAACCAGCATAGAAATGGGCTTCTACTGGCGGCGCAAAGCAGCGCAGAAAAGAAATCCTTCTCGACTCCTGCAGCTTAGCCTTTGAAGAATGTGGGGAAGAAGGTGCGTGTACACCGGATAATTGACTAACTTTGGTTGCCTTGCAAAAATATAGGCGCTCAACTTTCGAGTGTTGTTTGGGTAAACAAGAGCTCGTATTCCCTTTATATCTTTATCCCATTTTCTCGTTGGTCTGACCTTCAAGAAGTAATCGATTTTATTGTACAAGTTAACAGGCAAGAGATTTCTACCCAAAAAGCTTTAAAAATTATTCACTGTATACTTGCGCACAGAATACCAACAGCGCATATATATCTTTAGTGTAGAGGTTTAAAATAATTTAATATATGTCATGATTTTGACCACCCTTAGGATACTGTAAGGACACGCTGCAAATATATGTTTTGGAAATCGTGCTAGCGTAACTATTATGATTTATGCCGTGTTTTGTATTTTTTGTTCTTTTTATGCACATGAAAGGCCTTAACTTCATAAATTTTAATGTTCACATAAAGAAAAATAAAACCATGAATTGGGTAACAAAACTTCCTGAAGAATGCGTTTAAGACCAGTATAGTACACGAAAGCAGCAAGGGTTGTCTTAAATGAAGTTGCAATGATATTACCCTGACCACTTGCCGATCCAACCATTTGGATCAGAAAAAAAAAACTGCGTCACAAAAATAAGGCAGAAGCTGCGCAGTGCATTCTCTGACGTCTGTTTCTTTGCTGTCACTGTGTGCGTCCGTACATATACATAATTTTTCAATCTCTCATTCAGTTTTTTAAGAACTGAATAGTGGCGGAGTTGGAACTTATTTATTCTGGGTAGAGCAAATTGAAAACTTTTTGTGTTGTTTTCAGTTTGTGCGCTAACCAACGAATAATGTTTCTTTTTTGTGTGTACTGCGGAAGAAAACACCAGTGCAGCTCTGAAATACGGTCTCAGAGTGGGTGAGCCTATTGCAGACAATTTTCGGTCCTTTCCCACACACTCGATGACACTGTGCAGGATGTATACGCTTTTCATTGTATACTTACTTCAATTTCTGGTAGAAGAATTCAGAGACGTTTGGTTATCCGCGTAAGTAGCTAAAGTAGCATTACGATAATAGGATTTCGGAAAATAGGATTCATCTTCGACGTAGAGAAAGACATTCCCATTCTGTGATGTCTATGCGCTCTTTAGCTCTCTCTCAGCTTTCAAAGCTGGTTTTGGGTTTTTCGCTCGATATCGGCTGTGCGCGCTTCGTTTGAAGTCTGCTTCTTTCGTGGTGTGTTATGTTTTTTAGCATGTACAATATTTCTGTATAAACTAATGGCATTGAAAAATACTGTGCTGCCAGATGAAGCTATTGACATTGTGTGACGCTTCGTGGCACCACAGTTATCATTATGTTCTTTTTTTCTTGCAGAATGTTTTTGAAGGAAAAATTTTGAAACGGCAACTGATTCGAAATTATGACGCTGCAAGCAATATTTGCGAGCAAAGGTGCAGAATTTTTGAACTTTCACAATAACAAATTTGTACTTGACTGATTCAACTCGGCCGGACAGGTGGCCCACCCAACGAGCATGTAACGCTTACAGATGCATTAGCCTGGTTTTACGCTAACACAAAAATGCTTGCGAATAAAAAATAACATTTTCAGTGTATTTCGTAGGACTGCGATTAGGCCTACTGCAGAAATTATCCTTGGGCAGCACACTTTCATGTGTGGAGGTGCTTAAGGTCAAGCCAGGTTCACTAACCGTCGTGACACGCCATGACGATCACGCTGATGGCGATGAAGAACAAGCGTGTACGTTCCAGACCATACATTCTTTTTCTGCCATAATGGCACGGTACATGCAACATACCCACTATACGCCATGACGATCACGATGAAAATGATGACGTGGATAATCACTGACGCCTGGATCGGGCAGTACACGACCTCTCTACGTGCTCTCCAATACATTTCGTACGACTTTAAAGAACTAAAACGCACCGGGAATACGTGCGCAGACCTCGTCTTTGTCAACATCAGCCTTTAGATCCGACACCACGATGCGACACCACGATGCACCACGAATCTCGGCTTGCCTTCATTAGTGAAGGCAAGCCAAGATTTACAACTAAACACAACATACCATTTGTGATCACTAAAGAGTGTATATAAATGCGCACCGCTTCGTCACTCTTATACGTGATTGAGCAGTCAATGTCACGGGTGATTTACAGCAACACCGAACGATCCCTATGCTTCACCCACTTGTTATCATTGACTTCGTGGATAAGCCGTGATTTTCGGCCACCACAGTACAGCCCTCAGTATACCCACAATACACCATGGAGATGACAGTGATGCTGTTGGCGACGAAGGGCAAGTGCGTTCCAGACCACACGTTCTCTTTGTGCCATATAGAAAAAAAAACGATCGTGAAATTGCTTTCACCCACGAAAAGCGAAGCGGCAACGCTGACAACAAGCTGCTACTCTGGAGGGGAGCGTAAGGGCTGCGGCGGTTCATCATCTACGCAGAAGGAAGGTAACACCGAAAGCGAGAGCTCGGGAAGCAGCGGCGAAACGGCAACACAACAACGAGCTGCTACTTCGGAGTGGAGGGCGTGGTGTGTGGCAGCCCGACGGCAAAAACAAATTTCATAGGCACCACGAGCATAATAATCGACCGAGAAAGGGAAGGGACAAGGGTTTTTCTTTTCTTCCCCCCCCCCCTCGCCCAGTAAAACTGCCGGACTTTAAATAAAGTTCATTTATTCATTCATTCATTCTTTCATTCATTCATTCATTCATTCATTCCTTCATTCAATCATTCATTCATGCATAGTGTACGCACACGTTGTGACTCATTTACGCGCGCGAAAGGGTATTGTCACGTATTAATGTCTCGTCTTGACTCGTTATTGTCTCGTCATGATTAACTTGATCGAGATGCGTAGAATTTTTTAAGGTGAAATAGATCCCACTTTGAACTTCCTCCAGTTGATGGCCTCCTCTCTTTATAGGTGCGCGTTTAGTGGATGCTAACGAGAGAAGAAAAACTGGCGCTGAGTAACTACCGAAAGGGCGATGATAAAATTAAAAGAGGCGCTCTACGAAAATTTAAGGCGAAGAATTTCGCAGTGAGAAGTGATACCGTGTTCACTCGTATAGAACGCGTAGTTATAAAGGGAGATTTAGTAACAAAGAGTAATGCACGTGCTCTGGGCTCTGGGATCTTTTTTTTTTTAAATTTTTCTTCATGTCTCGAAAAATTACCAGGTCCTAATGAAAAGGAAATAACATTTTCTTTCCTTTGAACTGGCCTCAATTTTCATCCCTCACACTAACAACTGACTGCTCGGCCAATCCACCGTAGGTGGTAGGAGCCAGATCAGAGGAACGAGCAAGCAAAGAGGCATACGACAGAGCATGTTCTAACCTAATGTGGGAAAATCCACTCATGGTGTACGTTTGAGCATGTAGCCTTTCACAAAACGGTATTTAGAATATACCAGCAATATGGTAATAGGTCTTTACTGTTCTGGCGACAGAAACTTGTTTCTTTATTTATTATAAATAAATCCATAAAAAAATAAATTGATAGATAAAAAATACAGTAGAAAAGACAATCAATGGTAGGGATAATCCGGACACTTTGCAGCAATGAACAAAGTATTTATCGGTGAATTTACATTCTTTTTTACAGTAATACATAGTTCACGAAGGTAGACAAAGCGTCAGGCAACATAAAAGAAGGAGCAAGATTTTATTTTCGTGGAGCCTGGCGCCACACTTCTCACAGCCCCGTTATGAAGGGGACGCTTATATAATCTATCCATCCATCAATCGTGACAATCTTTCCAGGAATTGTCTTACGCAGTGGATAAGTGGCGAGGTTGCTCAGCAGCTGACCCAAAAGCTCCGGGTTTGAGCCTAGCGTCGTCGATTGAATTTCAAAGCAAGTGAAGTGGTAGAGGACTGTGTACTCTGCAATGTCAATACATAGTAAAGAACACCAGGTGGTCCGAATTTCTGCAACCCTCCAAAGCGGCACCTGTTATAGTGATATCAAGGTTTCGGAACGTAATGCCCCAGTATTATTATTATTATTATTGTTATTATTATTATTATTACTTTATCAAGCCCATTCAACAAATATTTAATTATTATCTCAACATCGCTATATTCGTAGCTCAAACGAACTTAAACTTTGATTATCATTTGTAGTTAAGATACCTGTTATGCCAAACTAGAATCACGGATTGGTGCTTTTTACAAGATTTGAAGACGTTACAAAAAGTGGGAGGAAGTGGTCAACTGATAGTGCTATAAAAGAAACAATAGTGTCACTCGCGGCTCATGACATAAAAAATGCTATAGAAGAAAAGCGAGGAACATGGCTTTAACGAAAGCTCGATGGATCCATACAACAGAACGCCGTTCTTCCCGACAGAGGAGTGGCGCAAAATCTTCGAGCGGAAAATGTGGCAGTTCCATCGGTACTCGCTTCGCCGCCTTCACCGGTGTCTCTACATACGGTGTAACGTACTTCAAGAATGTACATAAAAATGTTGTGGCGCGAAGAAATAAAAAATAAAGAAAAACGCTTTTCCACGGAATAGAACAGAACGGATATCCACAGTGCGCCATCTCTGGAGGCTCTCGCATGGATGCAGTTGGTGTGGTTTAAAACATCGGTTGATTTAGTAGAGTCCATCTTCGCTAATTTCTCGGAAGTGCTCCGACGCGTAGTCGGCGTAAAACATCGATTCTATTGGCATTTCTGCACGGTACAAAGCGGGGCATTCAAGCATGAGTGCCTATGTATCGCGTACTTATTCGATTCGCGTCGCTGTGGAAGCGTTGTTTTGTAGCGCATGTAGTTTCGCAGAATTACGCGTCAGTACTTCTCTGCACCACTGCTCACAAATTTTGCAAACACACCTGCACAAATTGGGAAAAAACCTTTCGAAATCGCGCACTTCCTGCTGAATGTGTTTGCGCTATACGGCGCAATGCTTAGCGTCAAAGTAGTGTTTCCGGTCTTATATTTTATTGGAGAACGCAATGCAGTTGTGGTAGGGACGAAATCACCGTATACGTTATTGTGACCAAGACAGCTTCAGTTTTTTCAAACATTTTAGATGCGGCTTTTATCGCTTAGGCTCGACATCGGGGTGCCACTTTAGTTCGGCCTAACTCCGGAGATAATATGCTCACCACGGTGTCACGGTGGCTAAGGCATTCAGCTGCTGACATTCAAGTCGCGAGATCGAACCCGGCCACGGAAACCGGATTTTCGATGGAGGCGAAAATGCTTGAGGCGCGTGTTCTTAAACTAGGATACACGTTAAAGAACCCACGGCAGTCGAAATTTAACGATGGCTTCACTACGGCGGTTCTGATTACATTATGGAGATTTTAGGACGTTAAACTCCAAGAATTCTTATCATCCGGAAATAACACAGACCAAGATAGCTAATGCCACTCGGGGCCAGCATGGCTAACTGCGAGAGAAACCACAACGCAGAAACTGAATTTCAACTTCGAATCGTCTTAGGCAAAGGCATAAACGACTATTCACTTTTTTAACACCCTGTGCTCACTCATCGCATCGTACCTCTGGATCTGATTGCCCGAGGACTTCAACACTATCGATGATGATGATATGTGGGGTTTGACTCACTAAAACCACCATATTGCCGCGACAGGTTGGCAGAAAGAAGAAGCGGAAGCTGCTCTTCAATCCAGGAACCAGCTCACAAACGAGAGTGCTGCCATGTACATTGAGGGCATGGTCCATCTGTTCAAGCGTGCGGATTATAACATGGCTGAGGATAAGAAGGTGCGCCATCTAACGCGCGGAGTGAAGCAAGAGCTGTTCGCCGTTCTCGTCCGCAACCCTCCAAGCACTGTTGCTGAGTTTTATTCGGAAGCGACGGCCATCGAAAAAACACAAGAACAACGCGCTCGGCAGTACAACCGGAATCTTAACTGCGCATCTGCACAGGTATTCTCTGGAGGCGTGCGAAACGACGTTGAAGCCCTGCGAGAGCACATTAGATCAGTCATTAGGGAAGAACTGAGCAGACTGCAAATGCCCCAGACTCCAACTGCACTATCTGTTGCACTATCTGTTACAGACGTTGTTCGTGACGAACTGAGGCAGGTCATACGAGAACCAGAGCGTGAATTGCAGCCGGTTCGACCTATCCGAACGTACTCTGAAGTTCTCCGACAACCCACAGTACACAACAATGCAGCAGTTGCGATGGTGGCGACTCCTCTCCCATTTACAGCACGCAGCGCACCTCGTCCACGGGAACCAACGGCTACCTATCTGCCCCCAGGAGCACGTAGCACGCATCGCTATGTGGAGCCTAGGCCCAGGAAGAGTGACGTCTGGCATGATCACGAGCGCAGGCCACTTTGTTTCCATTGTGGCGAATCGGGTCATTTGTACAGATTCTGCCCTTACCGACAGGCCGGATTAAGAGGCTTTCCGTCGTATGCACCGTGCCCCCGAAACGGCGAACGACCAGCAGAGATTGAGGAGTACTTGTCCACGCGCCAGAACTCGCCACCTCTACACCAACGTCGGTCACGGTCACCATCGCCTATGCGCTACCGGTTATCCAGCCCACGTGCACCTTCAAGGCAGCCTGTTCATCGCTCTCCAAGTCCACTCCCGGAAAACTGAAGCAAGCGACCTGTGGAGGTGAGGCCGCTGATAACATCAATTATGAAGATCCTCCAATATGGCTTGAGGGGGACGACGGTGTGTTTCCGGTAAATGGGTGCTGCCACGAAAGCGTTACTTCCGATTTGCGGTTGAGAATGGAAGGATGGGAGCGGAATGCCTTAGTCGACACCGGTGCTGATTATTCAGTGATAAGTCACAAGATGGTGAAGAAGTTAAACAAAGTTGTGACACAGTGGAGTGGATCGCAGATACGCACGGCAGGTGGTCACATTATTACGCCCCTTGGCAGATGCACCGCAAGACTTGAAATACGGGGCTTTATTTACGTTGCAGATTTCATTGTGCTACCAGAATGTTCAAGAGACCTCATTATAGGAATGGATTTTTTGCGAGCTAATGGCGCCATAATTAACCTACGTAGGTCCAGCGTGTCGTTTTCGACTGAACGAGCTATACCTGTTGAGGAATCTGAGGAGCGACGCCTAACTGCTCTACGCGTTGTTCATGATGACGTAACTGTGCCGCCACGCTGCAGTATAATGGTGCTCGTAGAGAATGACGCATTTTACAACCGCGAAGGCATTGCGGATACAAATGTAGAGCTGTCTTTGAACAAAGGTGTCTGCGTAGCTAGGGGTCTTGTTCACTTGACAAAAGGCCGTGCAGATGTCCTACTCACAAATTTCTCCAATGAACTTCAACACATCGCTCAAGGCACGGCTATTGCCTACTTACATGACTTCTGTATGGTGACTGAACTATGCAGCTTAACGACATCAACCACTCGACCAGTGGCCTGCAACATCGACACATCCGTGACCGTCAATCAGAGCCTTCCGGACAGTCAAAAGAAGCAGATTTACGCCTTGGTAAAAGAAATCTCTGATTGCTTTTCAAGTACCTCGAAGGTCCAGCGCACGTCAATCACGAAACACAGAATTATAACGCAAGACGACACGAGGCCTATATGCCAGCATCCATATCGAGTGTCACAGAAAGAACGGGAAATTATCAAGAAGCAAGTGGAGGAGATGCTTTCGGATGATGTCATCCAGCCTTCGAATAGTCCATGGGCGTCCCCCGTAGTGCTCGTTAAGAAGAAAGACAATACGCTTCGATTCTGTGTCGACTACCGAAAACTCAACAGTGTAACTAAACGAGATGTCTACCCCTTGCCACGTATTGACGATACACTAGATCGGCTGCGATCCGCAAAGTTACTCTCCTCCTTGGATCTGAAAAGCGGATATTGGCAAATAGAGGTAGACGAGCGGGACCGTGAAAAAAACGGCATTTGTAACACCAGATGGCCTCTACGAATTCAAAGCGCTTCGATTCGGCCTCTGTTCCGCGCCAGCGACGTTCCAGCGAATGATGTACACTGTCCTCGCGGGATTGAAATGGCAGTCATGCCTAGTGTATTTGGATGACGTGGTGGTATTCTCTGCAACGTTCGACAAACACCTAGAGCGACTACGCACTGTATTACAAGCCATCCGGTCAGCAAACTTGACAATCAAACCCAAAAAATGCCACTTCTGCTTCGAAGAGCTGAGATTCCTTGGACATGTCATTAGTTCTGACGGGGTTCGTCCGGATCCCGAAAAGACAGCCGCTGTTCAGAGGTTCCCTACACCCAAAGACAAAAAGTCAGTGCGTCGATTTTTGGGTTTATGTGCCTACTATAGGCGATTCGTGGAAAACTTCTCAAAGATTGCGGAACCGCTTACAAAACTAACGAAAGACGACGTGCCCTTCACATGGGAAAGCAAACAACAGAAAGCTTTTGATGAATTAAGAAAACGGCTACAGGGTTCACCAATACTTGCCCATTTTGATGAGACAGCCGACACTTAAGTCCATACCGATGCCAGCAATGTCGGCCTCGGCGCCATCCTGGTCGAGTGGCAAAATGGTCAAGAGAAAGTGTTAGCCTATGCCAGCCGCAAACTATCAAAAGCTGAGGCAAACTACTCTGCTACTGAAAAAGAGTGCCTCGCAGTCATCTGGGCAATAAATAAGTTTCGACCCTACCTTTATGGTCGACCGTTCAGAGCTGTCAGTGACCACCATGCTCTATGCTGGCTAGCAAATCTCAAGGATCCGTCAGGTCGACTAGCCAGATGGAGCCTTAGGCTGCAGGAGTATGACATTACGGTCGTATACAAATCTGGAAGGAAACACAGTGATGCCGACTGCCTGTCACGCTCTCCCGTTGATCCAAGTGTACCTGAATAGGAAGACTTCCCGTTTCTAGGCGTTGTCGACGCATCCAAAATCGCTCAACAACAACGAGATGACCCGGATTTGCTGGCGCTTATACAACACCTGCAGGGTCTCGACGTTCAAGTTCCTCGCATATTCTCCAGAGGGCTCTCCACGTTCTGCCTTCGAGGAAGTGTCCTTTACAGGAGTAACTTTGAAGCTAATAGCGAAACGTTTTTACTAGTCGTGCCCACAGCCATGCGACAGGAAATTCTGCATGCATGCCATGACGAGCCAACATCTGGCCACATGGGTGTGAGCCGAACATTCACCAGGATTCGCCTGAAGTACTATTGGCCTAAGTTGCTCGCATCAGTGCAGCGCTACGTGAAAACTTGTCGTCAATGTCAACGGCGCAAAACTCCAGCCGTAAAACCAGCCGGCCTTCTCCATCCAATAGAGCCTCCGGATGCCCCATTCCAACAAGTCGGCATGGACTTCCTAGGACCTTTCCCGACATCATGTGCAGGCAAGAAATGGATTGTCGTACCTACAGACTATCTGACCCGTTATGCTGAGAGTGACTCTCTGTACAGTGCGACAGCTGCCGAAGTCGCCAAGTTCTTTGTGAACATCATAGTGCTCAGACATGGTGCGCCCGTCGTCGTTATTACATATCGGGGCACCGCATTTACTGCAGACCTTATGCAATGTCTGATGCGCATGACAAATACCGATCACAGAAGAACAACGGCGTATCACCCTCAGTCAAATGGCTTAACCGAACGCCTCAACCGAACTCTGACCGACATGCTATCAATGTATGTCGATGTTGAGCATAAACAGTGGGATGAAATATTACCCTACGTAACATTCGCATATAATACGGCCGTTCAAGAAACAACCCACGTTGCCCCTTTCGAACTAGTATTCGGCCGAAGAGTGACCACCCCACTGGATGCTATGTTACCACTACAGGACGAAAACAGCTATCCACCTGACTTAGATGACTTCTTGCAAAGAGCCGAAGAAGCACGACAAATGGCAAGGTACTGAATACGCCGTCAACAGCGCATCGACTCTAGTCGGTACAACAAGCGACGCAGTGACGCACTCTATCATCCCGGTGACAAAGTGTGGATATGGATCCCAGTGCGCCGTCACGGACTCTCTGAAAAGCTTCTTTGTCGATACTTCGGCCCTTATGAAGTACTCAACCGTATCAGCGACGTCACTTATGAAGTCAGATCCGCTGGACACGTGAGCTCAAGACGCCGCAATACCACGGAAGTGGTACACGTAGTCCGCATGAAGCCCTATCATGACAGATCGTCGGAAAACGAGTGAGAGGGCGCATGTATCCTTTCACTCTCTCAAGCATCGGGACGATGCACCTGAGGAGGGGGATAATGCCGCGACAGGTTGGCCACGTCCAAGTAGCCCGCCGCAATCATCATGGCAGGAGCCCCAGCAAGACCCGGCTGGCATGCGCCAGGCGTTCGTGCGCTCCAACAACGAGGAAGAAGAAGATAGCTGAATCGGTGCCTCTCGGCTACTCGGACTCGACGACCATAGTCATTAGACTTGTGGGCACAAGTTCGTCCTAATAAAGTTGCTTGTCTTTAGCCTGTCTGCCTCAGCATCGCTACAGTATGATTATGAGAGACACCATAGGAGACGGCTCCGGAAATTTCGACCACCTGGGTTTTTTTAACGTGCAGCCAAATCTGAGAACATGAGCTCTTAGACTATCGTCATAGTGCAAGGAGTAGTTATTTCGAGAACCACGATAGGCTACTGTGAAGACAATTTAAACCATTTATAGAGAGTCTGGGAAATCTATGTGTGTGCAGCGAGGCTAGCAGAAGCAATCTGCACAGTCATCATCATCATCATCATCATCATCATCCGCCTGACTACGTCCACTGCTAGACAAAGGCCTCTCCCATGTTCCGCCAGTTAACCCGGTCCTGTGCTTGCTGCTGTCAATTTATACCCGCAAACTTCTTCATCTCATCTGCCCACCTAACCTTCTGTCTCCCCCTAACCCGCTTCCTTTCTCTGGGAATCCAGTATGTTACCCTTAATGACCAGCGGTTATCCTGTCTACACGCTACATGCCCGACCCTTGTTCATTTCTTCTTCTTTATTTCAAGTATAATATCCTTAACCCCCGTTTGTCTCCTAATCCACTCGGCTCTGTTCTTGTCTCTTAAGGATACACCTACCACTTTTGTTTCTATTGATCGCTGCGTCGTCCTTAATTTAAGCTGAACCCTCTTTGTAAGTCTCCAGGTTTCGGCTCCGTAGCTAAGTACCGGCAACATACCGCCGTTATATACCTTCCTCTTGTGAGACAGTGGCAATCTATTTGTCATAATTTGAGAGTGCTTGCCGAATGTGCTCCACCCCATTCTTATTCTTCTAACTACTTCAATGTCGTGGTTCGGCGCTGCGGTTATAACTGCCCTAAGTAGATATAGACTTTTACAACCTGAAGTGCACTATTACTTATCTTGAAGTGCAGCTCTTTTCCGAGGTTGTTGTACACTACTTTCGTTTTCTGCAGATTAATTTTAAGACTCACCTTTCTGTTCTCCCTGTCTACCTCCGTAATCATGAGTTGCATGTCATCCCCTGAGTTACTCAGCAATTCAATGTCATCGGCGAAGCCCAGGTTACAAAGGTACTCTCCATTAACTCTTATCCCTAACTGTTCCCATCCGCACAGTGCTGCCTTTAAATGCGAAGCATTTCTTAGCGAGCTTCGGTGACTTGATCCCACATCCATCCATCCATGCATCCCATCCCGTCTCATGCCATCTTATCCCGTCCGCTCATGCATCCCATCCCGTCTCATGCCATCTTATCCCGTCCGCTCATGCATCCCTATCCCGTCTCATGCCATCTTATCCCGTCCGCTCATGCATCCCTATCCCGTCTCATGCCATCTTATCCCGTCCGCTCATGCATCCCTATCCCGTCTCATGCTATCTTATCCCATCCGCTCATGCATCCCTATCCCGTCTCATGCCATCTTATCCCGTCCGCTCATGCATCCCATCCGCTCATGCATCCATCCGTGCGTCCGTCCCTTCATCCGTCCCTTCATCCGTCCAGTCAGTCAGTCAGTCAGTCAGCCTTCCTTCCTTCCTTCCTTCCTTCCTTCCTTCCTTCCTTCCATCCATCCATCCGTCCATCCATCCGTCCATCCATCCGTCCATCCATCCGTCCATCCATCCATTCATCAATTCATCAATTCATCCGTCCACCTAACCACCTGTACACCCGTCTGACCGTCCGTCCATCCATCTACCATTATAGCCACCTAAGAACCTACGACATTTAGCTTTCCTATTTTTTCGCTAATTTTATCTATATTAAAATTGGTATGGCATAACATCACTGTGTTACAAGCATAAGTGATCAGTAATAACCTGATAATCATGACATATACATCATGGTCATGAATCTCATAATGTATAAGTCATGGTCTTGCTGCTGTTGCGGTTGTTTTGTTGACATGACATATTGCAATGCAAAACTGGTATGGTATGACTACATGGCTGACATACGTGACAGGCCCTGACGTGTAAACCATGACATGCATGTCATGTAAGTCAGGACAGCGCTTCACATATACCAAGTCTTGTATTAAGGAACGTGTATGAATGATGAAGGTATATGACTGGTGCAAACATGATAAGCCTGACATGCGCGTCATGTAAAAACTTGACAATGTAACACGCTCAATTCGCGCTCGCGGCCGTTTGGCTTGCTTGAAATATGCCAATTTTGGTATTACAGAGAGAGAGAATAAAATGAGAGCATCAGTCCTTGAAAATTGTATAGATTTTTCTTCACCATCTTCGTGTGCTGATCGGGCAGCTGAATCGGCATGTTCGTTGCCCAATATGCCGCAGTGACTTGGAAGCCACTGAAACGTGATTCTGTGTCCTTCGTCGAAGAGGTGGTGAAGCAGCTCTCTAATTTTCAGCACTAGTTGTTCATGAGGTCCCCGGCGTAAGGCGAATATCAAACACTGTAGTGCTGCCTTAGAGTCCGTGAACACGCTCCATTTCTAGGCTTCTTGGTGTTTAATGACTTGAATTGCGCTACATAGAGCAGCAAGTTCCGCAGCTGTCGATGATGTCTGGTGGGATAAACGAAACTTCACCGTTGTCGCTGTTGCAGGAAAGATCACCGACCCTGCAGACCCATCCACTTTGGTTGAAGCGTCAGTATATAGATGAGTATGCTCACTGTATTTCTCATATAACAAGAGAAGAGAAAGCTGCTTTAGCGCTGGAGACGAGAGCCGGGATTTTGACCCTATGCCTGGAACCGTGAGTTCAACATGTGCATAGGTCATACTCCATGGGGTAGTTGAAATCCTCGATGGAGTTGTATATCCCGTAGGAATGCGTGTGCGATATGACAAGACTGTCTGGCAAAATGAGGCACGAGGTCGGGCTTCTAGCAGTGAAGCTAGATGATGGGCAGGGGCACGAGTAAGATGTCTCACGTGTGCTTTGAGCACTTCCATCATGATATGCGTCTTTAGCGGGTAGTCTTCAGCGATCTCGATTGTCTCAGCTGTTGATGAACATCGCGGTAGCCCCAGACAAACTCGCAGAGCCATAGCCTGGATGCTTTCGAGAGTCCGAATGTTGGTTCTACAGTTGGTCTACACAGGCCAACTGTAGCGCAAATAGCCAAGAAAAAGCGTCTCGTACAATTGCATCATTGCATGTACTGAAGTCCCCCCAGGTTTTTCCTCCGAGATACTTGAATAAAATAGCAATTTCTGTCAGCCTCTTCTTCAAGGGGGCCACATGTGGGCCCCAGCAGAGGTCTCTATCAATGAATACGCCTAGAAATCTGTGCGTCCTGACATATAGTATGACTTGGCCATAGATTGATATAGCTTAAGGTCTCATTGGCTTTCGACTAAAAGCAATCAATGCGCATTTCGCTGGCGAGATTTTCAGACCCTAGTCCTCGAGGTACACTGATACCAACGTCACAGCTTTCTGAAATCTTGCGCATACCTGAGGTCTTGTCACGCCAGATGTCCAGACGCAGATGTCATCAGCGTACATGGATAACTTGACCAAACTTGGTAGTCGTTCTACAAGACCAATGAAAACGAGGTTGAAGAAGGTTCGACTCAAGACGCTACCTTGCGGGACTCCACGATGCGTTGGGTGTTGGGAGGTTGGACCATCTGAAGTGTTCACAAATGAGGTCCGCCCTTGTAAATAACTGCGTGTCCAACAATACAGTTGCCCGCCTAGGCCCACTGACTCAATGGCTTCGAGGATGGCGTCATGTAGAACGTTGTCGTATGCTCCTTTTACGTCAAGGAACATGGCTGCAGATAGTCGTTTGCCTGCCTTTTTTTGCTTCACATATGTGACGAGATCTATGACATTGTCGATCGAAGATCGGTGACGGCGAAAACCAGCCATGGCGTTCAGATATATCTCATAGTATTCCAGATATCATTCAAGCCTGGCCAAGATCATTCTTTCCATTACATTTCCTACGCAACTTGAGAGAGTGATCGGTCGGTAAGAGGCAATGTCCATGGGAGATTAGCCAGGCTTAAGAATCGGTACCAAGCGGCTAATCTTCCAATCTTGCGGAACGACGCCAGCTTGCCAGGAATCGTTGAAGATGTTAAGGAGTGCTTCTCGTGCCCGTTTACCAAGGTTGCACAGCATCCTGTATGAGATGTCCTCCGGGCCAGTTGACGACGACTTATTACATAAGACGAGCGCCACATCCAGCTCCTGTGATGTAAACGGTAGATTCATGTGTGGGTCCCGTGAGTGAGGGATATGATTCACTGTATGTGGGCTTGTGTACGCTGTCTGGCCCACGGTCATAGCGCAGAAATCTTCTGCTACCACAATTTCATGCCGGCGATGAAAAAGTGCAAGGGCTTTGAAGGGAAAATGCTGCTCTGGAACAGAACGTAGGCCTCGCACAATTCTTTATATCTGAGACAGTGGTTTATGAGGATCTAGCGACGCACAAAATTTCCTCCATCGTTGGGTGTCTAATTTGTCAAGGCGCCGTTGTATCTTCGTTTGCATGCGCCGGGCTGTCCGTAGATCGTCTGTGGAATTGGTGAGTCGGTATCGTCTTTCAGCACGACGGCGGATCGTACGAAGTCACTCCAGCTCGAGGTCACATTCAGAGTACTTCGAAGAGCATATTATTGTGCGCATAGCCGCATGTGCAGTTTCCTTAATAGCTTGCTGAAGACCATTGGACAGGCCTTCTTCACAAGAATCCTCAAGTTGAGTTTTGAACACACTCCAATCTATTCTTTGTGTTGTTGTAGAGAAGTACGTGTTCGAAATACCTTTAATCTTCAGGTAAGTGGGGATTTGGTCGCTTCCGTGTGTTTCAATGTCCAAAAACCACTTTACCCGTGGAGCAAATTGGCGTGAAACAAAGGACAAATCAAGGCAGCTGCTATATGTAGTGCCTCCTAAAAACGTAGGACTGGCGTCATTCAGAAGGACGAGACCATGGCTGGAAACCAATTATGCTAAACGTCGTTCCATTGAATTAAGCCTTGAGCTTCCCCAGATGGGATGATGTGCATTGAAGTCCCCGGTGATAACCCACAGACCCGGATGTGCCCTTAATATGCCGTGTGGTTTGTTGGCGTCGAAATGACTTGATGGGGATATATACACGCCTAGAAGTGCGAATGTCACCTTTCCTTTTTTAACAGACAAGCACACATACTGATTGCCGTCGTGAGGTTGCACTGGCTGGACGACGTAAGTAAGCTCCCGGCGAATAAATACAACAACCTTGCTACTTTTGATGTCACTTGAAGAGAAAAATGACTCGTAGCCGGATAATCTGACTGGGTGCGATAATTTCGGTTCACATATAATCATGATAGGAAATCGGTACAGATGAACAAACTGGCGAAAATCAGATATGCGAGATCTCAGACCTCTTGCGTTCGACAAAAAATCGACGCTTCTCTGACCTCCTGACGGAACGACTTGTGATTGTCGGCCATGGCTTTACAAGGCTTGCAAGGATCGGACTCAACGCGTCCAGCACCTGTAGGCCGCTCCTAGCAGTTGGCGTGTCGATGCTTGTCAGAAGACTTCTAATGACACTCGAAATGGATCGCAGCATAGGAATAATTTGACCGTCTGCTGTTCGAGCCTCGTCATCAGCAGCATTGGCTTTCACTGGGAGCAGAGAGCGGGAAGGCTGCTCGGAAGGCCGTGCGTTCGCAAGCACCGGCCAGTCTTCAGGGGAGAGAGGCTTCGCCGGTGGAGGTATTCTTGTACTCTCTGGCTTTCTACGGGATGTTGATGGTGGTGTAGACCGAAGTATTACATGGTATGATTAGACGACAGAAGTAAATAACACGTGAAAGCATGATAATCATGGTATAACTATCAATTAAAGCGCACGAAAAACAGACATGAAGGAGGACAAGTGCTTGTCCTCTCTTCATGTCTGTTTTTCGTGCGCTTTAATTGATAGTTATACCATGCATATCCAACTAGCCCAACTTTCGATTCTGATAATCATGGCGTGAGTGTCATGTATGAAAATGGCTACATACGACGCCCATGAAGCGCTCACGACCATTTCGCTAGCTTCACATTTGGTGTTATGTGACGTGAATAAAAAATGAAGACATGACTGGTGCAAACATGATAACTATGACATGCGTGTCATGTAAGAATATGAGAATATACCATGCTCATGATGTACTCGTGGCCATTTCGCAAGCTTCACATAAACCAAATTTGGTATTGCGTGACATGTAGAGATGACAAAAGTAAATGACGGATCCAAACATGATTGTCATCACGTGCGTGTGATGTAAAACATGACTACATGCTACACTCATACTGCACTCACGGCCGTTTCGCTAGCTTCAGATATACCAAATTTGTGATTGCGTGACGTGAATAGACGACGAACACAAATGCCAAGAGAAAGCATGAGAATCATGACTTGAAAGTCAAGTAAGTCATATTTCATGTTAACCTCATCATAATATGCTGACTTTAGAGTGACATATATCCATCTTCCTCATTCCTCATTAATTTCACCATATAAGTGATGTATGCTGAATATAGTGTCATTTGAGTGCAATTCATTCGGCTACAAATGTTAAAAATATTCTTAGTTGTGTGCAGTTCTGTTGAACAGCGAGAAAATATATTTGACTTTTCTGTACTTGATAGTTATGTATTCTTTCATTTATGCCCTGTACTCCAGTTTATTACTAGTTATTGCTTGAATGTATTGTTTGTATCCCACTCCTGCATGGGCCCGGGTAGGGCCTGCAGTATCTGTAAATAAATAAATAAATAAAAATTCGTGCATCGCATATCATTCATTTCTACTGCACGTGGGATCTGCAAAGCTTCTTTAGTAATCATTTATAACAAAAAGCATTCAACAATAAATGCGACATTCTCTCAAAATGCATATTACATCTTTTTTCCTTACTGTTGATGCTACAGTCAATTCTTTTCATGTTTACTATGTACTGGAGGTCTCAACTCACCTTCGGATTTTGGAAACTCCTTCTATATACTGACTTGCAACAACTTGAATTTGTGAAAATAATAAAAAAAATTCAATTCCTGCAATATCTTAAAGTTATGCGCAATCACAGCACTCAACTTGACACGCGAAAATGAGAGAGAATGAATCTGCTGGGGAGGAAAAAGGGGTGACAGTAAAGTGAGTGTTCTCAACGAATCTGCAAAGTGCGAGATTGGATGGGGATTCAAAGCAGAAAATATGGGAGAGCTATCGGCGCGCGCATGGCTACTCATTCGGAGACTTTGCATATTCGAATGGAACAGCTATGAGGCACCACCGAGGAGAAAGAACGAGGAGGCCTCTGTGTGAGGGTAAAGTGTACGACGTGCCTCTCGTAAAACGATGCCGAGTACACTTGTGCGGGCTAGGCGGGTTATGACATCCCCCCCCCCCTCTTTTTTTTTTCTTTTGCCAGAAATTTCTCAAGTACGTCGTTTCTTCGCCCGGCAACTGGCCTGATGGACCTTTTCGAGTCCGCATTTGTTCTTATTGGAATTCATTTCCTTTCGGGTTGTTGAAATGTCGCTTTACTTAAGACCGAATTCTCCCTTTTTGCGACACGTGAGCTTCCAGAATAGTTTTGTGGCGCGACATTTTTGGGATGTCGCCCTTCTTTTACTTCCTCTCTATTCCTCATCTTTCTATACTCCTTTCCTTAACCCCCAGTGTAGGTTAGGCAACCGGAAGTGTGTCTGGTTAACCTACCCACCTTTTCTCTTTCCCGTTCGCTTTCTTCGTTCACTCAGTTTTCACCCAACTGGGGTTGTCCTAGTTTCTGATTCGCAGCAAAGCTCACAAACAAAGCGTGATCACAAGAAGACAGAGGCAGATAAATAAGTGGCATCAGCATTTTTTTCTAAACACGGGCGTGTTTTACACTGAACCTCACACCAAAACATCATTGATGACCTTTCCGTTCCGGGAATGACGTTGGTAAAATGCATACGAACACACGACAAAAATACTTGAGAAAAAAAAGGCCTATTCCTCCATCTTGTAAATCAGTAAAAGACGAAAATGAAATGTGTCTTCAAAGACGTAGTCGAGTTTTTATTGTGTCTTGATATATGACAACTTGGACTATGTTCATTAGCTTGGCAGCTATAGCACCGTTTGACGCGTATGCAGCCACGCTTACGCCTGCAATTGTGTGATCTTTTAGTTAGTGTGGCACTGCAAAATGGAGCATTCCCAGAGCACACGGTTAATGCCGCTGTATGTGAGACTGTCGGAAGCAATTGGATGCGTCCGGGAAAGCAAATATCAACCGAAAAGCCGGGATACAAATGCTTTTGTCGGAGAAAAAAAAAGGATGGGAAAGTGTGGGTGAGTTGGGACAGAGAATATCTCCGCAGAAAGTGCTCCAAACTGTTCGCGTGACCAATGCCGCACACTTTTCAGGGAAGCGGCCTCACGCGATGTTTGGAGGACTCAGTGTTTGTGCAAGCATTAGTTGTTTGCTTTTCTGCAGGGCAATTATTTCTCAGTGCACAGTCGTGTTCTACACTCTCCTGTGTTTACACTAGCCTGAAGATACTATATTTATTGTATACAATAAGCTTCATTATGCAAAAATTGATCGCGACGTGAAAATTTTCGCGCAGAACGTGTAAGCAACTTACCCCTTGTGCGCATTGTTTTAATTGTAGCCCACATGAGCCCAACAGGTGGCGTACGTGAAAACAGCAGAAAGATGCGGACATCTGCATGCATGCAGGCAGAATTTTTTTTCAGGGGTGGATGGGCACCCTTTTTTATAGTCATTCTCGCTCATTTGCCATACCGAAAAACGTTTTCAGAAGAAAGGGGGGGGGGGGGGGGCTCGGGATTAGTGTGCCACCCATTCGCTACACCACCGGTCGTCTGTAATAAAATCATTTGTGATGTGTGTCTGTGTCTCAGAGAAGGACAGTATAAATTCTTGTACTTTTCTTTATTTATCAGAGAGAAAAGCGGCGAAGTCGAAACAATCCGCAGTTAACATGCATTGTGGGAATCAATTTTACGCGAATCATTCAGCGATGCCCTATTCTGCTGGCCCGGAAGCAAGTGTTACGATGCGGGCACGTTTCTTTGTTAGTTTTGAAGAGTGTTTTGTTTAGATTTCTACACAACTTCTCAATATAGATGTCTGTACCTTTCAACACACATATAGGGCTTTGTTTCCTCGCTAACTGCACTGGCTTGTATAGTTAGCTCATTATCCCAGGCCACGCTGCAGTTCCACACGACCTAACAGCCCAGATGCCACTGATTTTGAAACGAAGTGAAAATACAAATCGTTAGCCCATTCTTGCGGAGACTGAAAACACTAGACAGTACCTCCATGATCAAAAAAGTAAATATTCATACTTCATTGCATTGTGCTAAAACACACTGCCAGCCATGCTACCCCCCTTGACGTTCGACAAGCAATACCGCAATAGGAGGCAAAGGTCGGCTAGTTGTTAATTTATGATTGTTCAGCTAACTGGGAGCGCGGGGGTAAACACAGACACAAAGCAAAGAGGAGGCACAGAGCACGAGGGCTCGTGCTGTGTGCCTACTCTTTGCTTTGTGTCCATGTTTACTCCCGCGCTCCCAGTTCGCTGAACAATCAAGCAATACCGCCACAAGTGACGTTATAAAACCATTCTTTATTACAATTATTCATGTCTTACACCCTTTGCTTGATCCATCATGATTTCTCAGAACGTTCTCAGGTTTTGTCTGCCACAAAGCCGCCGAGTTTTTGAAGCAGTGTGCACTCAATGCGGTGTTTTCAGGCCTTATACCACCGAGAGAAGTGTTACTGTCGGTAGTAAAGTCTAGTAAAATTTACTAGACACTCCCCACGCCACATTCCACGGGTCGCGCAACGCTTCTCAATTTCATTGCTCTACACGGAATCTGCAGTATTTTTACAGCGAAAGCTGTTATGAGATCACTTTTCAGGTCACGCGCAGTTGCATGTTGTCTGCCGCCGCCGCCGGTGTCCGTAACCGCATCACGCGAAATTAGAAAAAAAAACTTTGCACCAATGACAAAGGGGGATTGAACCTGGGTCCACTGGGTTCCAGCCTAATATTCTACCACTGAGTTACGCCGGTGCTTGTAACTTGTTGTCAAACTTGGCTTAGGCAGGCATGACCTAGCACCAATGGCACAGTGGGACTCGAACCCCGGTCCGCTGCGTGCCAGCCCAGTATTCTATCGCTGAGCTACACCGGTGCTTGTGACTTGTCAAACTTGTCTTAGGCAAGCTTGACATCAGGAAAGCAGTTGCGTTAATACGACCTATAAAACGTTTTACAACAGCGAAAGATCAACCAGTCGTCGCACAATGCGAATAGCGTAACGAGTGGGCCGTCCAATGCTCCAACCCATTACAAAAGCTTGTTATTATTTCCCCATTAACTGTGGTGCAACAGGTATTTTTGCAGTAATTTTGTGGTTTCTTCCAGTACATCTCTTCCTTCCCCAAAGCTGCACAATTATCCACTCATGAATTCATATATTATTGACACTCGAAAAATTTCTGAAATAATACAGTCACTTAAGCCCTCTTCAAGCCCTGGTGTTGATCTTATAACTTCTAAATTTCTTCAAGGTACGGCCTCATATTCTTCAATTCTTCTTACCAAACTTTTTCAACAATCCATTGACAGCGGGTCCCTACCCATCCAGTGGAAAATCGGTAAGGTGGTCGCCGTTCACAAATCAGCTAGCAAAGAATCTCCTTTATATTACCGCCCTATATCCCTTACGAGCATTCCTTGTAAAGTCTTGGAGCATGTCTTGTACACAAGCATCGTAACGTTTCTCGAATCCAACTCATTTTTCACGGATGCACAACATGGTTTTCGAAAGGGATTTTCATGTGAAACCCAATCACTCTCTTTTACACACCAGCTTCACCGCATTCTTGACCGTCGCTCCAAAGCGGACTGTATTTTTTTAGATTTTGCAAAAGCCTTTGAGAAAGTGTCCCATAATCTCCTGCTTCTGAAACTTAGCAAACTTAACCTTGATCGTGATGTGTTCAAATGGCTGGAGCACTTTTTGTGTGGCCGTACACAGTTTGTTGCAGCCAACTCATATAATTCCCCAGAATGTTCTGTCAATTCGGGCGTACCCCATGGCTCAGTCCTGGGCCCCCTCATTTTAATTTACATCAATGACCTCACTGATTGCGTTTCATCTAACATACACCTGTTCGCTGACGATTGTGTGATATTTCGTGAAATTAACGACACAAGCGATGTTAGTATTTTACAAAACGACCTTAACGCTATTTCAAACTGGTGCAGTCTTTCACAAATGAACCTTAATATTAAAAGTGTAAATTTTCATGCGTATGTCGAACTTCAACCACTCCCGCCTCGTACCATCTTAATAATGTTCTACTCGATTGTGTTTCATCCTACCGGTACTTAGGTGTGCACATTACCTCTTGCCTGACCTGGTCCGTTCACATAAGCAACATTATTAACAATGCAAACCGTATGTTAGGCTATCTTCGTCGCAATTTTTCTTCTTCATCTGCCTCTCTAAAACTACTGATGTATAAGAACTTGGTTAGAAGTAAATTAGAATGTGCTGCTTCAGTTGGGGATCCCAGCATGGTTTATCTGATCAAAGCCCTCGAACTGGTCTAAAATAACTCTGCCCGGTTTATCCTACACGGTTACGATCGAACAGCAAGCGTTACAGCTATGAAAAACTCGTTGCAGCTGACTTCCCTTTCTTCTCGTCGTAAGTTTTTTCGCCTGTGCCTTTTTAATAAAATCTTCAATAACAGCCCCCACCTTCGTGCTAATCTTTTTCTTTCACCGTCCTACGTGTCCTCTCGCATCGATCATGCGCACAAAGTTGGTATACCGATATGCCAAATAAGAACGTGTTCATAATCTTTTGTCCCACGCACCAGCAAAGACTAGAACCAGCTTCCTGGAGCGACTGCTGTGATTACTGATTATCAGCTGTTTCGCGCTGCACTAACAAACATTGTAAACTAAGGTTACTTATGACGTGTGCCTTTTTAGTTCTTTTTATGTTCTTGCGTGTTCTGATGTGTTTTGTAGCTAGAATTGTATACTAAGATTATTTAAAATATGTACACTAGATCTCTTTTGTTCTGCTTTTGTGTCCTAACTTTGTTATCAGCTAAAATTGATTATTCAGTAAACGTTGAATCCTGTACTCCCCTTTGCTCACCTTCTGAATCCATTTTTTGTAAACCCACTCCCCTCTTCAATGCCCCTGGCCCGGAGGGTACACTAAATAAATAAATAAATAAATACATACCTACCTCAGCCATAATTTCTCATCGTCGTCAGCCACTGCACAAGTAATTGGCACAAACTTTCTTGCAAATGTTTAGGGGATACCACGCTTCTAAGAAAAATGACGAAAAATAGCATAGCGAATGCCGGCCTACTACCCAAGAATTTATTATTAATGCCCTAGCGAGTACCAAGCAAGTGTGGTTGCCGTAGTCACCCAATGAGTGTTTTGAAAAGGCTCTGAAAGGACTCTTTGAAAAGGTTCTGAAAGGACTCTCTTCTAGTTTTCGCTCTGACTGCGCTACGCCTACTGCGCAGGCCGGGCGTTTTTTTTTTTTTTTTCACCCAAGTTAAGGGAGCTACATCGCGGGAGCTTTTCACAGACGAGATATTAATTAGGTGGCCAGAAACAATTGTGTCTCTGCGAAAAATGTGAAGCCCAGCCGTTAGGTGCTAATGTATATAGGCACTGTGTGGGCGTGGCCAGTTACAGCTGAAGGAATTTCCCAAGCATTTGGCTCTTGAACGAAGCGTGGGAGGGCCAAACGACATCGCACGGGGCTTTTGCAGCCCAAGGCAGCCTCGCCCACCAGTGTGAACATTGTTTTGCAAGCAAATTTTCATAGCCACCTTTATTTGACATCAGCTGCTCTTTGCACCATTTTCTCATTGTTAAAACACGTGTGCTTCGTGAAAGGACACACAGAAAAGTAATTGAGTACAGCGTCCGAAACAAAACGTCAAAATGCAGCTAGACTGCCTCTGTCAGGTCCGGCCAGGCTTCCATACACCAAGCAGCAAGGCTATCTTCGACTCTCATAGCTGGCGGGTTTGGCGTCACTGCTCTATTTTGATAATTCGTTGCGCATATCGACAGATCACATTCGTCGATGCATAATAAACTTTTAAGGCATCAACGCAAAAGCTATGTGTAAATGTCAGTAAACGTCCTTCCAAAAAGTTTCATTGTGGCTCTCACAGACACGCAATAAGGGCGTTGTTGCGAATGGACCCTGAAGAACTCCATATGAAGATCAACTGACCACAGTATCAAAGTTTATTACCTCACAAATCTGTGATCACAAAACTATTTTAGGATACATCGAGTACGATAGAATGACAATGATGCGTCGCTCAATTTAGGCGCCCCCCCCCTCCCCCGCCTTTTGAAGACGATAGTCTTTCTTGGGGACCTTCGACGAAAAAATCTTGGTCTGTCTGTCTGTCTGTCTGTCTGTCTGTCTGTCTGTCTGTCTGTCTGTCTGTCCATTTGCCTCTTTTTCTGCCCTTAACGGTTCCTTAAAAAACTGTAGATAATACCCCAAACGGCAGATCCCATCCGCAGGGTCCACCAATATTGCTCAAAGTTGAGCGTTCATACTTGTGCGATTGTCAATTTAAAAGCAAATATCGCGCATATCTGAGGCACCATAATAACACATCAATATTCTGTATGTGTGTCTTTTACTAGAAAGGCATGTATAAATGATTCAGAGGACCGCAGCGTTCAGCACGCTGCGCTGACCGTGCAACGTTTGCACAAAGAGGCAAGTGTTTTCAACGCTTTCCTAAGACGACACGGTGGTGGCACCTATTCGTTGCCTTGCATTCTACACCTCATCTCCTCTGAGAGAGGCACGCACGCCGCGCGCTTCGTTTTTCAATATAAATTTACGAAAAATTGGCCCCGTAACTGCATTTAATCTGCAAATGTCGTCAAAAGACGATAGTCTTGCGTGTAGAGAGAGTGAACAAAACATTTATTTAATGTTCTGCTCAAGAAAATTGCTGAATGGTATTCTGGAGGCGCTGCGTTAGAGTGCCCCGAGCGTGCAGCGGAGGTGAACGAGCGCATCAAGTGACGTCACTCCTGAGACATGAGCGCCATGTGGCAGTTTTTTCAAAAACAAAGTACGTGGCACAGAGATGGGTGTGCGGGCCCGTCTAAGTGACGATAAGGTGTACAACGCAAGGTGACGGGTAGGTGCCACCACCGTCTCGTTTTAGCAAAGCGTTGGAAACATTCGCGTTTACGTGCAAGCGTTACATTGTCAGCGCAGCATGATAAGCGCTACGGTCCTTAAAATTACTCACGTATGCAAATATTGTAAATTGTATTTACAATATTTGTAATACAATATTTGTAATATTGTATTTACAATAATCTATGGACGCAAGAAATTGTACCCGAGTCTTGGAAGTCTGCTCGCATCATTCCGATCTTAAAACAGGCTAAGACGACCTTGAACCTTGAATCCTTCCGTCCAATCAGTCTGACAAGCTGTTTATGTAAGGTAATGGAAAAAATGATTGATGCGCGACTTCAATGGTGATGCAACTGAACTGGTGTATTCTCCAACTACTTGATAGGTTTTAGGAAACAGAGATGCACAATGGATGAAATACTGGACTTAGCAACGTATGTGGAGCATGAACGCGCCTGCGGTAGTTTGACGGTCGCAGTGTTCTTGGACATAAAAAGGGCATTTGACACAGTCAGTCACACTCACACACTCTGCTGAGTATGTTGGAACACGGAGTGTTCGGCAGGTCTTTGCGGTGGATATCTAAATTTTTATCAGGTCATAAAATATTCCTTCAGACGAGTGAAAGAAAAAGTGCAGAACACGACGTCAGACAGGGAGCTCCACAAGGAAGCGTACTCAGCCCTCTTCTTTTCAACTGTCTTATGGCTGATTTAGCTAAAAGACTGCCTTCCAGGTTGAAATACTCTTTATATGCAAATTATGTGTGCATTTGGGCACCTGGCACGGACATACGGTTAATTCAGATTGCATTGCAAGACGGAATAAATATTATCAACAACTTTGTAAAAGAAAGAGGAATGATTCTATCGCACGCAAATACAGCTGTATTGCCCTTCACCCGTAAAAAGTTAAAGAACTTCAATCTCAATTTAGAAGAAGAACCACTAATGATTGTGACACAGCATCGGTTTCTCGGAGTAATACTTCATAGGCCGCTATCATGGGCACCTCACATAAAGAAACTCGAAAACGAAGTGAATACGCTAGTGAATATACTCCGCAGAATCGCTGGGACATCATGTGGCGGATCTGTATCATCCATGCTCGCTGTTCACAATGCTTTAATACGACAAAAAGTTGCATATTCTGCAGCAGTGTTACACGGCCTTTCCCGCAACTCAGAGGAGCGACTTCAAAGACTATTAGCTAGCGGACTGCGCGTCTGCATAGGTGTTCCACGAGCGACTTCCAGCAGCCTTGTCATAGCAGAGACTCGACAACCACCCTTTTCAGTTATGAGAACAATTGAAACATGCCGCCATTTTTTTCGCTTACAGACGCAACATAGGGACCACCCATTGGCACTGGAGATTTTACTAAGAGATAAAAGCAATGCTCATAACGATGTACAGAGTATTGTACATATATTACCCTGAAATGAATTTTAGAGCTCTGAAATGGAATATCCTCCATGGCTGCTTGTAAGACCAAGCATTTATTTCTCAGTGGATGGCATTATCAGAAAGAGAGACATGTTCATCCAAGCTGCTGATCAACTAGCGCTTTATCAGATACACATGCGGTATCCAGGGTACATACATATTTACACAGATGGCTCAAGTACTACAACGTCTTCAACATCGGCATTTATCATACCACAGCTCAATATTCAGGAATCGTTTAAATTATGCCGCATGACGTCATCTACAACATCTGAGCTCTTCGCTATTCTGTATGCTCTAAAGTTTATAAACTCGGTAGCAGACGCTAGAAAATGGGTACTTTTCAGTGACTCACAGGCCGCATTAGGATCACTCTCCAGTACAAACAGGACAGTAATAGGTGATAGTATGACATACGAAACGCTGAAGGAGCTCACCAAAGCAAACAAGGTGCAACATGAGATCAAATTCCAGTGGATACCTGGCCACTGCAACATTCCTCGAAACACAGCTACCGATGAAGCAGCACGACAAGCACACCGTAAAGACGTTACTGTTTCTTTACCAATTTCGAAAAATGAATTGCGAAGTATTATAAAGACTACAACTTTCCGAATGAGCAAAACTGCTTCATTTGACCAAAGTCCAAAGAGCTGCGATTTATATCACATTGATCCATTCATTCAATTCAAAATTACGCTGGCATTAGATAGAAGGATGGAAACTCTAATTCACCGATTGAGGCTATAGGCACCGCATACACAAAACATTTTTTGCACAGAATTGGCAGAGCTGAAACTCCCGAATGCGAATGGGGATTTATAGATGAAGACGTCTGTCACCTTCTCATAGACTGTCCACATCATGACACGCCGAGACGCCGTCTTTAGTGCGAACTGTTCGCATTAGACCGCAGACCATTTTGCATGAAAAAACTTCTGGGCCCGTGGCCAACTGGAGTTTTACAGTCCCACGCTTTAAAAGCATTTACACGTTTTTTACAAGACAGTGGGATTGCAGACAAGTATTAAAAAAGAACAAACTTTCATTTGTAACACATGTACTTATTATGTACAGTATCATGTGACACCCATCACGTGTGTGTTGTGAAATGAATAACGTGTCGACTATTTTGTACATACGAGCGAATGCAGCTTTATAAGGACCAGACGTGTGCTTTGCTGTTTTGTGCTGGTGGACCGAATATTAACGAGGGACATTTCCAGAGACTTCTTACATTGACTTTCGAACATTTACTTACCATTGTGATATGTGCGTATAAGTGTGTCTTTGCATATCTGTGCACGAGTTTTCTATTTTCCATGCACTGCTTTGTATGTTTTGCTTCAAGATACGTGTTCAAGTTTCAATCAACGGCTAAGGAGTAGCTGGCGCCATAATGGTGCGCCAACATCTCCTTATATATCATATCAATAAAAAAAACTCATGTATGCCTTTTCTAGTAAAAGACGCACACGCAGAATAATACGTGTTGTTATAGTGCTCCAGACATGCGCAATTATTGCTTTTTAATCGACAATTACACAAGAATGAACGCTTAATTTTGAGCAACAAAGGTGGGCGCTGCGGATGGGGTCGACCGTTCCGAATACCCAATGCTGTTAAGAATGGACAAACAGACAGACAGACAGACAGACAGACAGACAGACAGACAGACCAACTTTTTTGCGTCGAAGGTCTCCAAGAAAGACTATCGTCTTTAATAAACGTTTTGTTCACTCTCTCCAGACGCAAGACTATGTTCTTTTTTACGACAATTGGTATGTGGGGTTTAACGTCCCAATACCAAGATATGATTATGAGAGACGCCGTAGTGGAGGGCTCCGGAAAATTCGACCACCTGGGGTTGTTTAACGTGCACTGAAATTTGAGCACACGAGCCTACATCATTACCATCTCTACCGAAAATGCAGCAGCCGCAGCCGGGATTTGATCCCGTGACCTGCGGGTCAACAGCCTAGTACCTTAGCTACTAGACCACCGCAGTGGGGCAACGACATTTGCAGTGTAACATTGAAATACGGGCCTATTTTTTTCTTTGGTTCCGAGGACTGAGCTTGAAGCTACATTGTCATGAACACAAAGAGGAGGCAAGATACAACACGAAATATGTAATTTACTGTTTCAAGCCATCTTTCAAGAGAAGTTGGCAGAAAATTCTCAATGTGAGGTTTGAGTATATTAAATAATTGTTCGTGCATGGCACGCCAAGGCACAGAAAAAATATTGGGTATACTTAATCTATAGTGAATCTAAAGTGTTTAAACGGGCCGCAGGCTTCCATGCAACTTCAAAGCCATTGCTCTGAGAGAGATTGTCAAGAAAGAATGAATGTTTGAATGTTTTTTTCATTAAAGCACTACTTCAGCATATTTCTCATTGCTGTTATAATGAATATAATGATAACGTGGTTTTGTGTACGACAGCAACATTGTATTGAACAAAATTTAAGCCTTTCTGACCAACAACACCATATGCGAGCCATGGAATTATGTCGTTTTCATTTTGCAGAAGGATCCGTTCGAATACAAGTTCTCGCAAAAAATAATAGGACTTGACATGTCAAGCAGGAATATCGCGGAGTGCATCAAAAGAAGTGCACAGCTTTAATGGTGAGTCGCTCAATACGCCTGGTGAACCTGTGAAACCGCGAACTTTGCAACAAATACCTTGTTCCTGATCATCACTCAGTTTAGGTTACTTCTGCTGTGCGTTCAATAGACGCACCTGACATTGTAAGAAAATACACTCCAAGAAACATGCAAGCGTACTATTCTGTATAATTTATCTCTGTTGCTTAGCCAGAAGACCTGAGCCTTTCTGCGCCTGGATCCCTCCTTTTGCATACTAATGGGAACCCGAAGCTTAAAACTTAAAGCTGTAAGTCGATGGAATCACTTCCCTTCTGCCCTTTCGTTTGTGCATATAAACAAATATATAGAGAAAATTCAATATTCAGCCGTTCTCCTAATCAGTGCATTCTTTATATCAAGTATCCACCTCGTTTCACGCTTACAAGGGCAGTGTGCGGCCACGAGAAAAATGGTAGAAGGTGGTGTTGCTTGCAGTTTATCGCCATCGCTCCAAGCAGCACTCGTATACGTGTAACTTAGGCATGATAAAATTATTCAGAGCTGCCCTCATACTTAGTTATCGCCCACCAGGCACTTCACAGAGTGCCTTCTGCAGCTGTACGCGCTTACTTTTCTTTAACATTTTCAGAAACAATGCCAGAGTGGGAGTTTTAAAGGATGGATAAGAGCACCGTTCCACTGAACGTTGTTCAACTTTATGCAGGAGTGTAACTTGTTTGCTTTAGGTGCTAAGAGTCCCTAATTTTCTATGTTTGTTGCTCCGAAAGTCAGTCTTTCAAATAAAAAACCAAACCAGTTAGAAGAAAAAAGAAAGAAGTCGTAAGTACGTTTTTTTTTTCAAGTGAAGCCAATACATTAATTTAGATTAGTGCATTGTATGTGTCCCCTTTTGCAATGAGACGGTGTAAGTGAAAATGGTTAGAATAAGTATCTTATGAGTGTTAGGAACATCAAATCTATCTATTTTGTTTTGGTGTCCTACGTTCGCAAGATATAAATGGAAAGCTTTTCCCTACGGTGCGTATTCTAATAAAGCGACGTACCATTTGCGCGTGTTTCGATAGTTACAATTATAGTGAAAAATCCTGATAGGCAAGAACAATATTGGTAAGTAGCAATACCCATAAATGCTCTCAATGATGTCTGGTATAATCGAATATAAAGAAAGCAAAGCGTGTACTGAATTACGTATAGTCGCTCTGGCAAATTTCAAGGATGTCTAAAGATTAATCAGCAAGACAAAGTTAAGGCATTGTTGAGAGCTGGAAAGCAGCAAAAAACAAAGTACAAACAGTCACAGGTCACAGCTCGTGAAAAACAACATAATGGTACGTGGAACAAATAGGCTGATGATGAACAACGAGAATATGCAAAATGTATTTAGGTTGCAATTGTTTTTAAGGGCAGTGGAATATACATAAGCTTGGTTGGGTCGGGAGGCCGTACGATGCCTCTCAATAGTGCAACTGCAGAACCAGTAACCTAGCAAAAGCTAAAAGCTAAGCAATATGCGCCGTTCCGTTTGAAAAACCCCGCTAAAGCTTTAATAGAGAAGGTGCACTATCAGTATTTTATAGATAAAGCTGAGAATACGTATACAGGGGGTATTGCGTTTTATAAAAAGCATCACACGTTCCAGAAACAAAGCGTGGGGCTCTCAGGTAAGATGCAGAAGCCCCCGAAGGAATAAAGAGATAGCAACAACAACTTGGCACACCGAGGTGGTGTTGCTTTGTTTGTCAGTGCTTTCGGGATAGAGCGAGGCGATGGATTCACCGTACTCCGCATTGGCATACTATCGAAGGGTTCTGCCACCATCGGTGACTTTCTCTAGATTCTGACAAATCACTTTTAATCCCCGTTTTCAGCAAGAAGAAGGCCGTGTCTGATTATGTCAACCCTGTTTTTTTTTTTAGCAAGAAGAAGGCCATGCCTGATAATGTCAACGCTATTCTAGAACCAGAAGACGCGCAGCACTTTCGTTGATGTTAATATTTATTGGGAAAAATCTGATCATTACTCAGGCAGCACAAAGCGCAAGAAATATACTGGGGCCTTACTTTCTGTTCCAAAGGTACGTTTGACAAGTCAAAGTTGCAAACAAAGTAAAAAAGTTGCGCATTAGTCATGCGTGAACCCTATACTATAGAGACAACAGAGATAACAGGTAACAAGATGGCAAATTGGCTCTTTAGTATTGTATGCGCGTGGCCTTATAAAAAAAAAACATGAGTGCAAGTACAAGGGACGCAACGAAGACAGGTGCATATGGCTTGTAGTTACTTTGTTTCTTCTGCATTTTTTTTCTTTTTTGGCTCTAAGGTTTACAAGGCTTCAAGCCCGTGAGTTGGCTGGAGAGCTCGGCATCTGAGTACCCACGTGGGAGCGGCCCACAACAGAGATATCTGTGTTTGGAGTACCCAATAAAGATTTTCGTATTCGATACAAACTGGTGAATCAGTAGGGTACACATTTAGACCGGTTATTTCATTATTAGGCGTGAAAACTCGCGCTACAATTAGGAAGTAAGAAATTACACCAATGAAGCTTATACCAATCACTTTGAATGCAATCGCAATGGCGAGCTGTTTTTTTTAGGGTTGATATATTCGCAACTACAGGGCAGGAACTGCGCTCACAGGAATGTCTTTTAAAGGCTTTATAATAGTTTCATGAGGTGGCATCAGTGAAAAAACACCACTACCGCTTACCAAGAGCATGCACCCATTACGGGCGTTACATTTCGTTGTCGCATTTATCGGCGGACCTTGAAACAAGAACGCACTCCTTGTTGCCAGGACGAGGGAACTTTTTTGGAAGCGTCTTCTTACTCTTTCGCGTGGGTGGTGGTGGTGAAAACATCTAATAATCATTAAATGGTTACAGAGAGGTGGTTGAGTTGGGGCCTTATTGGCCTCCTACCCTCACAGCACTAGGTGGAACCCCTATTCCGGGGCTCCATTGGCAAGCAATGCCGCCCGCGCCCGTTGAACCAGTGCCTCTTGGGCCTTCAGGTCTTGACAGCCGAGCAGGGCCGCCTCCCAGTCCTCTCTCTTGGGATTGGGGTTGGGGGGGATAGATGGATTAGACTGGCACGCCCAGACGATGTGAAAGGTGTCAGCCACCTCACCTCAGAACTGGCACGTGCCATCAAAGGATGAATTGAAATGTTTTAGCACCGCCGGGCACAGTACAGTATTGGTAAACAGTTTTAAAAGGAGGCGCTCGTCAGCGCGATGCAGTCCCTTACAAGGGTCTGGATAGCGCCGGTGCTCCTCCTTGTAGTAATTGGTAATATCTTTGAATGAAAGGGCCGAATTGTCTGATTGCGAGTAGGCTTCCAAAGACAGGGAGATAGCCCGGGAAGAGAGTGCGTGGGCGGCCTGATCGGCCTGTTTGTTACCCCTGAGTCCTTGGTGACCGGGTGCCCAAACCAGATTTCACGGAGTTGGATTAACGTATCGGCAGCTAGGTTCCAGTATGCGCTGAGCAAGCGGTGAAGCCCACCCTAGCTGATAGTTCCGACAGGCCCCTCGTGAGTCGGTGATGATATGTTTAGAAGAGGCATAGGTGAGAGCCAGAGCGATGGCAATCTCCTCCGCGTGTGTTGCGCTGTAGGCTTTGAAAGTGAGCCCATTTACGGTGTTTGCGTTGTGTATGACTGCGGCAGTATACCACCCCCCATGGTGCGGGCCGGCAACGTCCACGTAGCACACGTGTTCCTCTTGACCAAAGTGGCGCTGCAACGCTTCCGCGCGCGCCTGGCGGCGACCACTGTGGTTTTCTTTGGACATGTTGCGGGGAAGGGGTCGGATCCGGAGGGCGCGTCTCCAAGGTTCTGGCACTCTCACCCTTTCCTCAATATAGTAATCGTGTTTGATGTGTATTCGGTCCAAGAGGCGGCGACCGGAATGGGTCTGTGCAAGGCGCGTGTATTGGTTAACGAGGTGGGCTTCTCGAAGTTCCCGGTAGATATTCACCACGCCTAGGGCCAGAAGTCTCTCGTTGGACGTGGTGATAGGGAGGTCGAGAGCCCGCTTGATAACTTTACGGTGGATGACCACGAGTTGATCATCCTCGTGTTTGCGTAGGTGCAAGTAGGGAGTCGAGTAGAGTATTCTACTCGTTACGAAAGCATGGGCAAGCCGCATTGCATCCCTGCTTCGTAATCCGCCCCGCTTGTTGGAGACCTGGCGGACCATACGGCCCACCTGGTCTCCCACCGTGCGAAGTTTGGCTATTGTGGTGTCGGCCTTGCGTTGGTGGTGTATAAAGAGGCCAAGGACGCGGATCTCCTTGGCCTCACGGATCGGTCCCGAGGGAAGACTGATATGGAGCTGAGTTGTGTCCTGAGGGGAGGGACGTACGTGCACAAATTCTGACTTAGGCGGGGCCCACTGGAGTCCGCAGTAGGTTGCGTAGTTGTCGACTACAGTCGCTGCTGCTAGCAGGCATGACTCCATGTGACCCAGGTTACCTTGCGTGGCCCAAATCGTGATATCATCCGCGTAAAGAGCGTGATGTATCCCTGGTAAAGAAGCCAATTTGGGGGGAAGATGAAGCATGGCTATAATAAATAGGAGGGGAGAGAGGAACGCGCCTTGAGGAGTTCCCCTCGAGCCGATGACGTAAGGCCCATGTTCCTCATCTTGTATGCGTATGTAGGCTTGTCGGTCTGTAAGAAACTGTCTAACATAATTGAATGTTTTATAGCCACAGTTGGTCTGACTGAGGTGGTCAAGGATTACCTCATGCTTCACGTTGTCGAATGCCCCTTTAAGATCCAAGGCCAGGACTACCTTGTCATTGTGGGGGCATTCAACAGGATCTAATATGTCACGGTGGAGCTGTAGAAGTATATCCTGGGCTGACTTCTGAGGGCGGAATCCAAACATGGTGTCCGCAAAAGTGTGCTGTGTTTCTAGAAACTCGGAGAGTCTGTCGCGCACCATCGTTTCCATCAGCTTGCCGACACAAGACGTGAGGGAGATGGGGCGAAGGTTCTCCACGTCAATAGGTTTACCTGCCTTCGGGATGAATGTCACGAGAGCTGATTTCCATTCAAGAGGGAGAGGAGTTTCTCCGTCCCAAATGCTATTGATGTATTTGAGGAGCGTGGCGTAGGCTGCGTCGGGAAGATTGGCCAACAGTTTGACCGTAACCTGGTCACGCCCTGGTGCAGTGCCACGCTTCATCTTGCGTAAGGCCGCCTGGAGGTCGTGGAGCTGGAACGGGGTGTCCAACTGCGTGTTCTTTTTGCCTGCGTAGGAGTATGCGGCCGTCCGGGGGTCCTTGGTGGTGCACAGATATCGGTCCCTGAGCGTGTTTGCCAGCTGTGTTGTCGTTCCTGTAAAGTTGTGCATGACCTTATGTAAGTGACGTTGAGTTTCCGTGCGTGTTTGTGTTGGATCGATGAGAGCGAAAAACAGGCGCCACGTGTTGCGACCAGACATCTGGCGTGCAGCCGTGTTGCACCTGTCCACCCAGTTAGTGTCGGCTAGCTGAGCAGCATATTCCGCAGCTTGCTCCGTGAGTTCTAGGATGCGTTTCTTGAGGCGTCTGTTATGTTTCTGTTTTTTCCATCGTTTGGTGAGGCTGCGGCGGGCCTGCCAAAAATGGAGGAGGCGGTTGTCCACGTCCGTTTGAGTTTCCGTGAGCTGTATCAGCTGTTCGTGTTAATTCAGTGTAGACGTCAGTGATTTAGACCAGGTGTCGTATCCCGACTGGAGAGGGTCTACAATAGGTAGAGTGGTGCGGAAAGTTGTCCAGTCTGGGATACGAGCTTGTGTAAGTGGGCGTTTTAAGGGACGCATGTACACGGTTGTGCTTAATACACAATGATCACTTCCGAGAGTGTCCTGTGTGTTCAGCCAGTCGGCATGGCGTGTGTTGCGTGTAATTGTGAGGTATGGGCAAGTATCTCGTTGAACAGAGTTGCCTACACGTGTTGGGCTGGCGGGATCAGTGTGGAGGGTGAGTCCAAGTCTAGAAAGAAGTTCCGCAAGCTTCCTTCTACGCGTGTCCTCTCGTGGGCAACCCCATAACCTGCTTGGGGCATTGAAGTCGCCGACGATCAGGAGGAAGTCCCGTCCTGCCACCTGCATAGCTTGTGTGAAAGTTGCGCTGAACGTGACGTTCTTAAGCTTTGGGGGACAGTAGATGTTTAAAATATGAACAGGTGGGTCAGATCGCCTTATAGGCAGCACCGACACCATCGTGTATGGGAAAGGCGGTGTTGTGGGGAGTGTGACTTCCTGGGTGGTATATTGCTTGTGAACGAGTATACATGTCTGCGGGTTGTGTTGAAATGTAGTGTAATTTGTGAGTTTGACGTCCGTGCCGGGTTCCTGAAGGGCAACCACGGCAACGAGGAACTCAAAGGTCTCAAGATAGAGGCGGAAATGACCCCGCTTCTTGTGGTTCTTGAGACCTCTGCAGTTCCACTGTGTTAGTAACAACGGCTGAGTTGCTCTGGCTCGCGACCTAGGGTTGGAGGCCATGTTCGGATAGAGGGTGGGGTTGTGTTGTTAAAATTACTGAGTTCACTAGCACCCTGTGCTGACGTACTGGAGTCTTCAGAAAAGTCCGACTCATCTGAAGTCACTCTGTTAAATTCTGAGGGGCGATTAACGTCCCTAATTGGCCCTACGCGCTTGAGGACGCGTGGATTGTCTTGTATCCACTTTTGGATAATGTGAGTTACTGTTTGTGTCACCTGTGCGATGACAGTCTCCATATGACGCGCGATGGTGTCGTGGATAATTTTGGGGAGGTCGGCCAATTGTGTTTCTATTGCATTCTCCTGGGTGTCCAGGGCCACGACGCGACTCTCTACAGTTGCAGGAATCTCCCTGTCTGTTATATTTTCCTCTTCGTCGCTCACGCTCAACGAGGGCTTAGTAGTGAGATTGTTTCTGAGCGAGTCAAGTTCGCTGGCTAGTTTTTCATTCTGAGATCGCAAAAGGGCGAGCTCATGCCTGAGTTTTTGTGTTTCGGTAGTGCTTGTGGCAGAAGGTGGAGAGGAGAGAGAGGAGGGAGAGGAGGCGACCTCCACCCAACTGCCTACCTTGGGTTGGTTGCGTGCAGCGTTGCCAGATGGAGCACCGAAAGCTGGAGATTCCGCCGCGCCAGGTGGTAGCGTTGCCGTTGCTGCTTTGCCAGGAATTGGCGCTTTGCCAGTTGACCGGCGCTTTGGTTTTGTTGGGGTCCCCGATGTCCTGGACCCTGGTTGCTGAAGCCTGATGAATTTTTCAGTGCATTCGCGGGAGCTGGTGAGGTGCGGACCCCCGCAAACTATGCACGTTGGGTTGCATTCGTGGGGGGCTATCCCCTCAGGACCAGCGCCCACGTTTTGGCCACAAAGGCTGCATCTTTCGGTGACCGGTTTGGGACAGATATCCGCCCGGTGCCCCAGTGCACCACAGCGGTAGCACGCTGGCACCGTCTTCTTGTACTTCCTGACGGGAGTCAGTTCTGCGTTATAGTGGACGAAACGCGGAACGTTCCTTCCCGCGAAAGTCAACACAGCTACGTTGGAGTTCCCCAGCTTGCGCGCATAGACTAGTTCACCACCATGCCACTGCACACTATGTTTCAGAGACGCACTGGTTTCGAGGTTGTGCACAGAAATCACGCCGCGACACACATCACCGGTGAACTTGAGGTGACCGCGAAGCGGCAGCGGTCCTTTGCTGGTGTTGATTTAAAACCCTTTCGCGTCAGAAGCCGCACACAGTCTGGAACTTGGCGGCACACAAAATACGTGCATTTAGATGACATAGCTTCGCCCGATCACGAGGCGCAGCTTAACGCCATCCAGCGGCTTGACGCGGCCCTGGCTCAGCAAAAGCGAACGGAGCAAACTCCTAGCAGCTCGCGCTGGGCCTGCCGTCGTTGAGGTCTAAATAGACAGGAGGGTGCGGAACCCTCCCCACGCAGGATAGCCCAATAAAGTCTATTTCTCTCTCTTTGAAGCCCAGGTAGTACAGAAATAAATATTACGATGTTATTTTTTTCGCCGTTTCTTCCACCAACGGACATTACTGCTGTAGAGGAGTGTGTGTTTGTGCGTTCGGGGCAGGACCTAAGTGGGGAGGGTAAATTTGGCAGAGTTCAGAATTTTCAACGTTCTCCACTGCCTAGAAAAGAAACTTTACTGTCCCCTACTTTAAGGAAAAGTCATCTCTTTGAATCAAATCCGTCCAACCACCCATCCACCCATCCATCCAACCACCCATCCGTCCAACCATCCATCCGTCCATACATCCGTCCATACATCCGTCTATCCATCCGTCCATACACCCATCCATCCGTCCGCCCATCCGTCCGCCCATCCGTCCATCCGTCCGTCCGTTCGTTCGTTTTTGTACTGCCTTTGTCTGGGGCGCTCTCTTAGATGCTTTCTTGAATTAGTATATACCAATACATGCACAGCATGAGATGCGGTTGATTTCAAGCCAATTGTCTTTGCCATTTTGGCGGGTATGTGAAATGTATTCCAAAAAATTGTTCTGGTTTCTTAGATTGAAAGCAATGCCTTACACAAGTATTTCCGTGAATGGAACATTCCTTGTCGTCACATCGGAGCCTTCCGCATTTCGCATAATGTCATCTCAAGGTTTTTTTGCGAGAAAAAGTACTCTGAGGGGGTCGTTTGTCGTTTTATTTACAATTTTACAATAGATAATAGGCAGAAATGTTAGAGTAAGGTGCTCGAATACAAATAATGGTACTGCAATGTCATTGTCATACACGCCTCTAGAATTCCCGTCCACATTTTTTATACATGCATATATGCGTATCTGAGTAATGAATACTTTTTCTGCGAAGATGTATTATGAAATAAAAAATATTTGGGTTCATGAGGATTCTAGATAGCATGTGAAAACCTGACCACTTATAAAAAAATTTTTTTTTTGGTTCACGTTGAGACGGAACTTATACCCCGTGGTGCTCCCACCGAGAACCGTGTTTATATAGAAATTGAAACCAAAGAATTAGTTCTTGTGTTGGAATTAAAACATTGAACATTTTGTCTACAGGAAAAAAATGTATTTCCAGTTCTATTTGACAGCTCTTTGCCCGTTTTGTCACTACTGCAATGTTTTAAAGAAAACAAGAATTTGGAACTTTGCTGTTCATGGCTGTGATTGCATTTGATCATATTGCACTTCGTAAATTCAGTAATAAAACTGTGTAATGCACGAATAAAAAAGTAGCCATCAATAGAGAAAATAAAAAAAATTATTTTCTTCATTCAATTTGCAGTCTTTCTTGAAATAATTTTATCACATGCGATAAGTTTTTTTTTTATGAAGGACGCATACGTTTTCCATTTTTTATCATGTATGAGCAATGACTCTTTAGGCCACTTGAAAGCAGACTTTGCTAGTAGTAAGAAAGATTGTGCTCGCACAGCCATACCATTCGCATTATATAAAAATGTGAAGTCACCGTGGCAATTAGTTTCGTAAGACTTTTCTTGGTCATACGTATTTACTTTTATTTTCTTCGCAAACGCAGTTGCAGTACTGGATTACATGTTTTTTGCGCTTTATGTTTCTGTTACCACTGTATCTTCGCTCTCATATGTGGTGCACAAAATACGGCACCTAGCTAGCTTCGTACCTTACTATGTCCATGAATATCAATATCGAATAAAGGCTTCGGTTAGATTTACATTTGTAATATTTTTGCGTTCTGCCATTTTCAATCATGTCACAACAGTGAGAGGCCAATAATGTCACTGTTTAAAGTCACTGTTGCGATTGATATATTATTGAAACTGTCTATTCCGTACGATCTCAGTTAAATTTGAAAGTGATTATTCGTGTTTAGCATTGTACACTATTGCATATAAAGCAAAACTGTGTATGGTTTGAGCTGGCACTTCACAGTCCTACTTTATGCTGCTTTGCCAAACTAGCTAGCCTATCCTATACCTGAAACTAAGGCAACTTTTTGCTGATGCTTATGTTGCATTTTATTCAAGAAAACAAATAGACATTCAGAATCTGCTGGATTTCATCCAAACTAGGGCAAAACGGTATGCCCCATGGTGGAATGAGCACTCTGTGCGTGTTCTTTGACAGGGCGTGTTGCCTTTCTTGGTTTTGCATCTTTGGTAATTGAATATTGCTATACGCCAAAAAGAAACTATTCATATTCACTGTTTAGGAGAAAAATAACCGGACAGAATAGTTGCGCACCACTCAAAAGAACCATGGACAATCGTCGAATGTCATTATTAATAAATTACAGAAAGCTGGCGGCGCATAATAAAGGGAGAGGCCAACGACTGTCTCCAGCATCATCAATATTAAATCATCAATATTAAATTAGTGATCAATGGCGTCCTTGATCACTAAGCTTCTGTACGTGACCACTGAGGCTCCAAATAGCGCAAGACATAACGGCATACTACACATGTACTTGAGATCTCCTGCATCGACTACTGTTTTATATGACAGGATTGCCGGCACACTCTTATTATCCATTTTCGCTAGTCCACATCAAGGATCCGTGAGCTAGTGATATCAAATGTGCAACATGTCATGAGTAGACATCTGAAATGAATACGCCGATCTAAAACTTGGAAGCATGGTGCCCTAGAAACTTGTGGTAAGCATAACCAACCCGAAAGCGCATTTTATCGCAATTTTATCTTCACCACAGGTTTGCTCGAAGCCACAGAGCTCTTTCAAGATCATGCGAAACTGTTACTTAAGTCTTGAAGGCTTTTAACACCTTACCCGCTATTTTTTTCTCATTTCCGCTAAAAAGGTGCTTTTATTTATTGCTTCTTCCGGTTCTCGTTTAACTAAAAAGTAGCTAGGCGATGTTGAAAACATATTTATACCACTAACTTAGTCAAATCAACGTAATAAAGTCTATGTCTAAACAACACGTAGGAAACCAGCTACCTGCTGGTAATAAATAAAAACCTTACAAATAAAGCAGCTTTTTTCAGTTCTGTAGGCAAAACCTCCAGAGTGTATTTCACTGGGGAAGCTTCAGGGCTGTGTGAAAAATTTCAAAACACGGAATACCGCAATTGTAGGCCTGTGTGCTCAGATTTGGGCGCACGTTAAAGAGCCCCAGGTGGTCAAAATTTCCGGAGCCCTCCACTACGGCGTCTCTCATAATCATATGGTGGTTTTGGTATGTTAAACCCGTGGCTTGTGCGTGACTTGCGCGTCCCTCGTAATACGTAACCAGCAGTGGCACATACCCGAAATAGGGGTTCTTACGATTTTGACCTCCAAGGTGGTTCCGGTGAGAGATTTCTTCTGTGCGTTGTTGAACAATAAAAGATAGTGCTCATGCACATGTTAATGGCTGGTAAGGGGGAATGAGAGACAGGAGCATTCGGCCTTTAGGTAACGTGCACGCTGCGATCCCCATTAGCAGCTATTGGCGTGCACATTGAGCACGATCTGACAAGAAAGGGTTGCTACGTTATACTCGCTGGGTGTAACCTCCTTGGTTTTAGAAAGGTTTAGCGAGCGTTGGGCCGCATAGCCATGAATACATTGAACCAGTATATACCATGAACTCGAGGTGGTTAAAGGTGGGAAGTAAACCCGAAGCGCAAGCCGTTAAGAAAGTGTGCATGTGCCCCCTACCGTTTAGTCGTTGAAATGTCTGCTGGATGGCGGTGCTTCTATATGAAGAATATATGATGAAAATATGCGTAGTGGTGGTACTGGGAGTGCTGAATAGATGGACGAACGGACACACAGACAGATGCATGGATGGACGCAAGAACGGACGCAGGCGCGGATGCATAGACGAACGCAGGGACGGACGTATGAACAGACGCAGGCACGGACGGGTGGATGGACGCATGGACGGTTACACAGACGTACGCAGAAACGGACGGAGCAAGAACGAATGGACGGACGAATGCTTCGCCCCACTCCCCATCATTCACTCCGTGGATATGCTGCCATTTTTTTTTTTTTTTTTGCTGTAAGCGCTTCCTTCAGCTCCACGAAGCATGATACACACACCAAGATACGTGTATTTTTGCTAAATATTTAGCGAAATGTGGACCTGTGTCTACTTATGTGGACCAATTTAGGTTTCGGTTTCGTGGCGCCGAGTTGGGCAGTGACGTCAACGCATAGGTGGCTTGGTCACATGACCACACAAGACTGTGACGTACGTCAAGCTGAGTTTTGTCTGTTCCCACACGCACGTGACTTGATATGTGAGGTTTAGCGTACCAAAAGCACCATATGATTATGAGAGACGCCATGGTGTAGGGCTCCAGAAATTTCGACAACCTGGGGTTCTTAACGTGCACTCAAATTTAAGCACACGGCCTACAACATTTCCGATTCCATCGGAAAGGTAGCCGCTGCAGTCGGGATTTGATCCCGCGACCTGCGGGTCCACAGTCGAGTATCCTAGCCACTAGATCACCGCGGCGGGGCCACACACACGTGCCACCTATGCCCCAGCAAAACATAAGCGCTGACAGCCAGCTGCAGCGGCATCTAGGCAGTGGCAAGGCAAGAGGTGGACAGAAGGAAACAAAGTGTTTATGTTTGCAACTTTTTATTTTGCATTATGTTCAGAACGTGGACGAGAAAGACGCCCGACGCTAGATGCGCCGGCCTTTTATAGGCACCGAGACGCTGAAGGAGGAGCGAAAGCACCTAGTGCCCTTCCCGGATGCACACAGGGTCTATGCAAGGGACGCCAGAACACTGATAACCATGCATAGAGTTTCCTAATATGTTAGTTTTAGGATATTCTATGCTCCTAACAGCAGGCTCATTTCGGAGATTGTGGAGGTCACTCACGTCACTACAAATCTGGTGTGACGTCACGACAACTGCCGTTGCTTATAATATTATGAAACGTTAGCGTTGCAGCGCAAGCGATGGGCCTAGATCGCGAGTGTGAACATTCAGTTGCACTTTTAAAAGTGAACTAAAATATATTCTATGCGTTTGTTGTGTCCAACCCCTCGTATGGAGAGTCCTTGCATACAGAGGAAACCCACAACAAGCTTCTTATAGCCTCGAAATTTGGTGGCACCACCCCTTTAAAGGTAAGAAAACGTCATGGTCGAAGTAAGTGTGCAAAATTATCCCGACGAATTCAGTGCATCCTGCCAACCTTTATTTATTTTACTGTCGTTCCCACTCTACTTCAGAAACTGCAGAACACAAGTTCATTGATTTCTAAATGTCATGGCAGTGGTATTGCCTTCGTTTCTTAAATATAAAGGGAACAACTTGATTTGAAATACCTATGCACTCGAAGAAATTGATTATTGACACTCGACAATATGGCGACAGAATATGAGCAATTAGACTACAAACAGTTATGAGAAACTATATGATAAAAGTTCATCAAAGATCAGGAAGAAAATGATTGTTGACAGGAATGTAGTACATACAAAGAAACGAAGTTTTTCGTCAAAAAAAAAAAAAAGCACTACCGCCAGCGATCTTGCATAGTTTTGGATACTTGAGAGAATCATGGACCAAAAATTAAATAGTTTAGGGGTTGGAGAGGTCGGTCTTTCGCAAAATATGGCGTCGACAAGTTTTGAGAACATTGGAGGATGAAATTATTCACTTTGGGAATTATAATATGGGCAGAAATTTGCAGAAAACTGCAGCACTTTATATAAGGTCGAAACAGGCACTTTTTTAGCAGGATGAGCCTTGAAGGCTGGACGACGTGTTTTGCAAGTCAACCTTCATTGCCTATCTTTCATTTTGGTTTTTATCTTCATGAATTAGTGCTTAACTTAGGAAATGTTTAGCCTTTCTTTTTCTCCCTCTAATCTCGCTTTGAACGTTTCTCTGGGCGATTTCGTAGCCTGTTTAACTTGCCTTCATAAGAAATCATACGGGCTGTTGTGCCAATCAACCCTTTTTCATTCACGTGCAATTACATCTAACAACAAGAAAAGGATATTGATTTCCATCTGTGGTTACGTCGACACAGCTTAGGCTTTGCGTAAACCACTGCTTTTGCGATGTAATAGATGGTAGTGGCAGCAAAAAAGAACTGCAGTTTGTTCACACCCGTTGCCGCGGGCAACGCCAAACGCCCATCACTTGATTAGAAGCTCACGAACTAAAGAAGGAATAAACATAGTAAATGTAGTCTACGCTTCTTTCTGCAGCCTTAAGACTGATTTCTTTTTACCGGGTTGAGCCGAGCAAATTGCAGGCTTGCCCCCAAGGCTTAGAAGATGAGTAGAAGAGCTAAGCGTAATCACTACATTTTCTTATGTGGTCACTGATTACATCGTCATTTTTAAGCAGAAAATTGAAAATTGAAAAATCTGCTTGGTCAGACTTTCAGCGCCATTAAGTGGTACGCTCTTGATCTTTAAGAATACGCGATATAACTCGTGCTACAGTAGATGGGGCTCATTTCTGTGATCCCCTTTCTACATGCGCGCTAGGAAAAGACACTTATTATTTAATAAAATGCCAGTTTCAGTGGCCTTTGCGAAGTATACTACCATTGCCGAAAACTCAGCGCGGTACTCGAACACTCAGCGGGGGTGCTCGGGTGCACGCAACGGTGGACAGACGGATTGACACACAGATGGAGGAAGAGACGGACACACAGACGGACAGACGGACGGATGGACAGGGGGATAGGCGGACGGATGCAAGGACCGACGCAAGGGCGGACGGAAATACGCATGGACTGATGGACGCTTTGCTCCAATCATCGTCTTTGGCTCCATGAATATGCTGTGATTTTTTTTATCGAACCACGGCCCCGACGGCCAGTCACTGAACAAGCCCAGCAACTGGCGCTGCACTATGGCGACGAATGGTAAGTCTTACCTCTGGATGATTAGACACTGTTTTGTTATTATATGAACAAGCGTGGTGTTGCTACAGAGGTGCACTTGTGGCGACTGCACACCAGCGCGCACCGATGAGAATTTCTATTGCCGAGAGATTCCTGCTCTTCTGGGATTACTAAATGAATTACAACCCAAAAGGTACCATAAAGTGAACGCTGTCCCGATTGGACTGCGGCGAGAAATGATGGGAACACGCGCGTGCCATTCTGCTCGCTAATCATTTGTCGCACCTGATCGCACTGATACACTTCTCACGGAAGGCACTGTCACGTAGAAAGCCGTGATAAAGAACACTCTGCGTCTTGTATGAGAGCTTTGTGCAACCCACAACGCAACGCGAACTACCATCCACCTCACACCCATCTACAGGGAGCAGCAAATCGCGCGCCAAACCAGCGAAGCGCCGGCCAAACACCACGCATGAAGGTAGAACACCGCCGATCACCGACACCATCGCCTTGTCGCCAGCACAGCAAACACTGCAGCAGCCAAAGAGTGATGTGATCGGTGGCGTCACTTCCATTGACATGCGAAACGTAACGAAACACAGGCAGTGTTACCAATAACTCTGGCAAGCCAGGTGAACCGTTTCGAGGCAATCTTAAAAATTCATTTGCAAACAATCAAAGCATCTCGAGAGCTTGTAATTTGGCATAAATTACGGTAACGTGCAAAGAAACGTACACAGTGAATTTCACTGAGATATATTAACCTCAAAAAATCACCCGAGTTGGCCTTTAGGTTCAGTTCCCCATGGGAGAATATTAGATGTGAAGCAGCTCTTAGACTAGCCTGTGTAACGCTGTTTTTCCGTCCGCGCTGCTTTCCACGTTGCAGGCTTTGGAATGGTGCCAAGAAGCTCACTCCCTCCTAGCAGTGCGCGGTGACGTATCTCTCCCCTCTCACCTGCCGCGTTCTCGCCACGTGTTACCTCTCCCTCGCTTCACTCTCTCCACCACTCGCAACGCTCTAGCCCTATCGTCACGAGGGCATCATTTCACCCACGCCACCTCTCTTCATCTGTCGGCGAGAAGAAGCCGTGAGTCGGTGGGTGCGTGCGCTGCGCGGGCTTCGAGAATCTCGCGGCGCCAACTATGTTTACAACACGCCGCTTCTTGCCGCGCGATCGCGCCAACGGGTGGGACGCCGTCGTAGCATGCTTCCCGCTAGTGTGCGCGTACGTTTCCCGGATGTCGCGGGAGTTGCGCGGGTTAGCGAAGTCGATCGCGTTCATGAATAGTGAAGTCAACACCGAGTAGGCTCGAGCCTGGAAAGCCGAATGCAAGCATCGGTAGTAGAAGACCAGTGACACTGACGAGGTGCGAGTCAAGAACACTGATCGCGTTCGAGAATAGAGACGGCGCGCGAGTAACATCGACAATATGCGAGCTAAGGATGCGAAGTGCAAGTGTCTTCAACGTGTACCGCCTCGTGTGCCTTTCTGTTTTTAACAGACGTTTCATCAACGTCACATCTGAGAGGAAAATACGTTCCCAAAGTCATGGTGGATCTTAGCATAAAGCACTTCCAATAGTAAGTAAACCAGGGTTGCCTCTCCATGACAAACCTTGGATTTGTCTCCTAAATATAAATAAAGGTAACAAAGACGAAAGATCATTTGGTTAGAGTAGGTGTGTAGTTGCTGCCGCCCCCGCGCAAATGCCTGCTTTTTAACAGGAACCTGTTTTATGCCGAGGTCCACCAGGCATCGCACTGGTGTAATTCAGTCATGGATATGGTGTTGTAAAATACATTAAGAGATTACAATAAAAATCTAAGAAAACATTTCACAGATCGACATCCAACCTTTGACCTCACACTCAGCAATGCGCGCTGGGAAACCACTATGCTACAAAGCGCACGTTTTCCAGCTTGCTAGTGGCGAGCAATTTATATACACCATATATCTTTGGTGGTCTTGAGAACTCGGCAACTTCAGCACGTTCTTGTCAACTGTAGCGAAAGGTGCCCGTGTGCATAAGCTCCGCCCACGTAGCTTTGGCCATGCTTCCCAGAAAGTTGTCGCTGAATATAGTGCTTGCACCTCAACTTTGCCTTAAGTTTACATGACTTATAGAGAGCACGAAGGTCACTCTTTTCGCTGCTGCGGCCACGTTTTCGAAAGAAGAGAGTGCTGCTCATACACGAAGAAGAATTGTGAAAGTTCGCGTTTATCCTGAGTATACCTGCGCGTTTGTTTTGTCCGCCTTTCTTTGTGTTTGAGCAGCGTGCTTTATTGGCTGCTGAACTGTGAAACGTGCGCTATTAACCCGTGCTTTTCCCGTGTATGCTAATTTCGTGAGTGCTTTAAGCTTGATGTGTTTTCTTCGAGTATATCAAGCTGCTTGCCGTCCTTTGCTCGAGATTGCGATTCATTGCAGCTGCGGTCATATCTTTGCCCCTGTGGCGAACCATGCACAATAAGCGCTCATCTTGCTCTAGGTAGACACGTGTGACCTTCGTGGTATACTGATTTCTAGAAAGATGGATCATTTATCTTTTTTTAAGTTAATTTGTTGTGTGGTAGTGTATATTTGCGTCTTTTTTGCTTGTATTTTAGCCTTCGTACTTCTGTCTTTCACTTATCTGCCATTTTATTGGGATGGCCAGCTCCTCTTCACAACTTACTGCAGCTGCGAAGAAACCATCGCCCGCCTTTTATGTGAGTGCACCCAATTTAACGCAACAAGACAAGAACTTATTCAAGCTCTGGATAGACTAGATGATCGGCCTTTGTCGGAACAAAGGATTTTGGGTCATTGGCCGAGTTCCTCTTCGGCCCACAAGGCTTTGAAAGCTTTGTTACGCTTTTTGCGGACAACTTGCTTCAAAGACGGACTTTATTGTCTTATTCTCTTCAATTTTGCTTTTGATGTTTCGCTATTTTATTGTATTTTCTCTTTCTCTCTTTGCAACATTTCTTTTCTGTCATCTTTTATTCTCTTCACCCTTTTCTCCAGCACACGGTGGCCAGCAAGTTAAGAACTGGCTAAGCTCCCTGTCCTTCCGCTTAATCTTTCCTCCTTGTTACATACTGCCCTTGCGAGTGGCTAATCTACTACGGCGTCGGAGATGGCCACCTCCAGAGCGATGGCCATCTCTTTCACCTAATCCTCCACCTTTCGGGATTTGCACCGTAACGCTCGTTTTTCATGACCCTTCGCAGTCGCCCCCCATGACTAAACCCGCGCACATATTGTAACGGTAGGATGAGAACGACGAAGAAGACAAAGAGGAGGACGATGTTGTCAGATCTGTGAGCCAACTGGGCGCCATCTTGTCCACCACCGAGTTTATTCCTCGTTTTATAAAGTAAAGTTATTCTCCCGTAACATCATTGGTGGGAGGTGCGGGGTACTCACTTCACGCAAAACGGAGCTTCGTAGCGGGCGCCTAGTGGTCTCCCCCATGGCGACTGCAGTCAACAATGCCGACCCTTCCCCGACTACCGTGCCTTCTCCAACTACGTCCGTGCTGTCTCCAACTGGACCGTCAACCCTCATCTTGGAGCCCCCGAGAGATCCAGGTACCTTTTCTGGCACTGATGGCATTGACGTAGAAGCCTGGCTGAAGTCATACGAACGAGTGGGTGTACGTATGCGATGGGATCCAACGCTCATGCTGGCCAACGTGATTTTTTATCTCAGAGGTACCGCAAAGGTCTGGTACGAGACGCACGAGGAAGAACTGACTAGCTGGGAGTTATGCAAGCAAAAGCTCCGGGAGCTATTTGGCAGGCCTGTGGGAAGTCAACGCGCCGCCCAAAACGAGCTCGCACGTCGAGTTCAGACGTGCACCGAATCATACCTCACGTACATTCAGGACGTGCTCGCTTTGTGCCGCAAGGTAGACTCGCAGATGTCCGAAGCCGATAAGGTTGGCCATATTATTAAGGGCATAGCAGATGACGCCTTTCACCTTCTTGTGTTCAAGAATTCATCTACGGTCCACGACATTATTTCTGAATGCCGGCGCTTTGAAGAAGCGAAGAGCCGCCGTGTTCTCCACCAGTTTGCCCGGCTTCCAAACACGGCTGCAACATCCACATGCGAAGACCCTCGCCTGCCTTCTACGGAAAGTCCCGGTGACGTTGTCCGTATTGTCCGTCGGGAAATAGAAGCCGCCGCTCCACTCGTGTCAGCCTCCCCCAACTCCGAAAGCTATCACGCCACCGTCTCTCTCATACAGACCGTCGTGAGGCAAGAACTGGCCAACGCCGGCTTAAACGTCTGCTCCATTCATCGTCCAGACTACGCCACACCAAATCCACCCGTGACTGTTCCGCCCAACCGACGTTTTTCTGCCAGCCCACATTATCGCGACCCGGCGGTATGGCGCACCCCAGACGACCGGCCGATATGCTTCAATTGCGGTCGTATAGGCCACATTTCGCGTCACTGCCGTGCTTGGTCCAGCTCTGCTCCGTGGCCTCACCCTCCGCCCCATCGCCCACCTGTCTGGAATTCACGCTCATCACCGAAAACAGAGCCGCTAACGCCTGAGAATTCCTCGCGCCCCCGATCCAGCCGCTCCCCTTCGCCACAACGCCGTTTCTCCCGCTCGCCCCCATCTCGCCGATCGCCGTCCCCAAGCTCGTTCCGGCGTTCACCTCCGGAAAACTGACGGGAGCAGCTCTTGGAGGTGATGCTGCAATACCGACCCGATCCCAAAATCCTCTACTGACCTTGCCCGCACATCAGAACCTTATCAATGTTGACGTCGACGGTGTACCTACTACAGCCCTCATTGACACTGGCGCACACGTGTCTATCATGAACGCTGACCTTAGAGCACGGCTGAAGAAAGTCCTTACTCCTGGCCCAACTCCTGTGGTCCGAACGGCCGATGGTGGAAAAGTCGCCGTAATTGGTGTGTGCTCAGCTCGCGTCAGCGTCGCCGGACACCACACATCAGTTCTGTTTTATGTTTTAGAACACTGCCCTAATGACATAATTTTGGGCCAAGACTTTTTGTCTGAACATTCGGCCTTGATAGACTGCTCTGCCGGTATAGTGCAACTCGCTCTACCTAATGTTGTTGATCCTCCAAGTTGCCCTCCAAGTCGGCTTTGTTCTACAGAACACCTGCGTCTCCCTCAACGAACAGTAGCTTACATAGGCGTCTCCCCTGTTCCACCTGTCCCAGACGGTGTTTATATTGTGTCCCCCAATGTTGACGTCCTGCTTTCGCACAACGTTGCGTTTCCTCACACCGTCATCACTATTACGGCCAATGCATCCTGCCTACCCTTAGTGAATTTTTCACTATGTACACAAGTCCTCCCTCGTGGTATATCTCTAGCCGAGATCGTGCCGGCGGCAGAGTGCCATATTTGCACTCTAAGTTATGACAGCATCCCGAGTGCCCAAAAAACTTCGTCTACTCCTCCATCAGACCAAAGTGTGTTAACCAAGATGATTGCCCCCGACTTGCCGAAAGAACAAGCTAACGACCTGCGTTCCCTGCTTGCATCTTTTTGGGACATCTTCGACCTTGGCGACCGCCCACTCGGCCAGACGTCCGTTGTTAAGCACCGGATTGATACAGGCGATACGAGTCCCATCCATCGGAGACCCTACCGTGTTTCCCATGCAGAGCGGCGCATCATCCAACAGGAGGTCGACAAAATGCTTTCTCGGAATATCATCGAGCCTTCATGCAGTCCCTGGGCGTCCCCTGTTGTACTTGTAAAGAAGAAGGACAACAGCTGGAGATTTTGCGTCGATTATCGCCATTTAAACAAAATAACGAAGAAGGACGTCTACCCTTTACCACGCATAGACGATGCCCTGGATTGCCTTCACGGCGCAAAATATTTTTCCTCCATTGACCTCCGCTCTGGGTACTGGCAGATTGCCGTTGATGACATGGACCGTGAGAAGACGGCGTTTATCACTCCCGACGGCCTTTACGAGTTTAAAGTGATGCCATTCGGTTTATGTAATGCGCCCGCCACATTCGAACGTATGATGGACGCTCTGTTGCACGGCTTCAAGTGGTCCATCTGCCTGTGCTACCTGGACGACGTTATCGTTTTTTCGCCTTCTTTTGCGACGCACCTTGAAAGGCTATCGAAAATCTTATCTGTCTTTCGTAAGGCGGGCCTGCAACTCAATTCGGCAAAGTGCCACTTCGGCCGTCGTGAAATTTCTGTCCTCGGACACCTCGTTGATTCCGTGGGGGTTCGCCCTGATCAAGATAAAATACGCGCAGTAAGAGATTTCCCTGTACCAACCTGTACCAAAGACGTTCGCAGTTTCGTTGGCCTCTGTTCTTACTTCCGCCGCTTTGTTAAAAACTTCGCCGACGTAGCACGCCCTCTCACTCAACTTCTCAAAAAAGACGCTGGCTTCATCTGGGGCCCTGAGCAAGCAGATGCGTTTCAAAATCTAGTGTGTCTGCTTACGTCTCCGCCTATCCTCGCCCACTTTGATATTTCATCTCCAACAGAAGTTCGTACAGACGCAAGTGGCTATGGCATCGGTGCAGTCCTCGCCCAGAAACAACAAGGACGAGACCGTGTTGTTGCTTATGCCAGCCGCCTTCTTTCGCCTGCTGAAAGAAAATATTCAATAACCGAACGGGAATGTTTGGCACTTGTTTGGGCAGTCGGTAAATTTCGTCCCTATTTGTACGGCCGGCCATTCACAGTAATCACAGATCACCACGCCTTGTGCTGGCTTTCGTCCCTTAAAGACCCTTCAGGCCGTCTTGGCCGTTGGGCGCTGCGCCTTCAAGAATTTGATTACTCAGTCCTGTATAAAACCGGCCGCCTGCATCAAGATGCGGACTGCTTGTCCCGGTATCCTGTCGACCCTCCAGACGGCGACTCCTCTAAAACCACCCTTCCTATCGACGTTTTCTCTCTATCCGCGTTTCATGACATTGGAATCGAGCAGCGACGAGATACTTTCTTGGACGGTATTATCCGAAGGCTCACATCGGTGAGGCCCGACCCTTCCCTTCGAATGTTTGAAATACATGATGGTGTATTGTACCGTTGCAATATGCGTCCTGACGGCCCCGAAAGACTACTCGTCGTTCCCATTCAATTGCGTCACACTGTTCTCGCCCAGCTTCATGATGCACCTACAGCGGGTCACCTCGGCGTGTCACGGACCTACGACAGAGTTCGCCGGCGCTTCTTCTGGCCTGGCATGTACCGCGACGTCTGCCGTTATATTGCAGCCTGCGACCCTTGTCAACGACGGAAAAAACCAAATGCCCCTCCGGCCGGACGTCTTCAGCCACTGCACATCCCACAAGACCCATTCTACCGTGTTGGCGTGGACCTGCTTGGCCCTTTTCCTACGTCAGCTGCGGGTAATCGGTGGATTGCAGTAGCAACCGATTATGCTACCCGATACGCGATCACACGGGCCCTTCCAACCAGCTGTGCAACTGACGTGGCCGATTTCCTTTTGGAGGACGTCATCTTACATCATGGCGCCCCTCGACAACTCCTTACCGACCGAGGCAGCTACTTCCTTTCCAAAGTGGTTGATGACCTCCTCCGCTCCTGCGCCACTAAACACAAGCTCTCGACTGCTTACCATCCACAAACAAATGGTCTAACGGAGCGCCTCAATCGCACTCTCACCGACATGCTCTCCATGTATGTCTCCGCCGATCACCGCGACTGGGACACTACGTTACCGTTTGTAACATTCGCGTACAATTCTTCCAGACACGACACCGCTGGGTTCTCTCCTTTTTTTCTGTTGTTCGGCCGTGACCCTGCGCTACCTTTCGACACCCTCCTGCCGGCCGGACTAAATGACAAGTCTCAGTACGCTCGTGATGCAATAATGAAGGCCCAAGCGGCACGCCAAGTTGCTCGACGACGCTTACTGGACTCCCAGGACAATCAGAAGAGCGTATACGACGCCCGCCATCGTGACGTCCACTTCACACCCGGAGATCTCGTTCTGTTATGGTTCCCCTCGCGCCGCGTTGGACTTTCGGAGAAGTTACTCCCACGCTATTCAGGTCCCTACCGTATCTTACGCCAAGTAACTGACGTCACATACGAAATCACCCCTACGGACCCCGCCATCCTTCACCCTCACACTGACGTAGTGCATGTTACGCGACTCAAACCGTATTACTCCAGTGCCTCCTGATTAGCACCGGGTCGGTGCTCCAGCCGCCGGGGAAATCATGTAACGGTAGGATGAGAACGACGAAGAAGACAAAGAGGAGGACGATGTTGTCAGATCTGTGAGCCAACTGGGCGCCATCTTGTCCACCACCGAGTTTATTCCTCGTTTTATAAAGTAAAGTTATTCTCCCGTAACAATATCTCGCCGCATACACGAATGCTGCAGCCTTGCAATTTATTAAGTTTTTTACAAGTACGGCATCCTCGCATTTCTCCTGCTGGTGTGATGTTCTAAGTGCATGTTTTGGGGCAAAGATGGGAGCTCGATATCTTTTCTCACCATCGTGACTAAATCGGTGTTCTGCCCTTGCCGCGATGGCCTATGTCTAGCTTTTATAGAACGTACTTGCCCCTTTTTGGTTTTTGAAAGTCATTATCTCTGTTCTATGTAGTGCGCTTCAATTGATTCGTCGAGCGGGTCGCGTAGCCATAATTTTAAAATTTTGACCATATTTGTCTACATGGACAACACTAAGCTTTGCTTATACACTTACCTGACTAGGTAATCTCATTTTGTTTTCTCGAAGACCTGCCACTTCGAGTAGAAAGCAAACTAACGTGATTCTACGAAGCCCGAAGACTTGCACAAGTCTAATCTTTGTACCTGATTTCATACCACTGTGTATTTATGTAGCTAATTCGCATTAGCAGTGTGAGTACCTGATTTACCGTGGTATGAGAAATATTTTCAGTATCCTGAAAAAGTGCCGTGTGCATTCTTTGTCATGAAGTGATTTGATCTGAAGGAATAACAAAGTGGACAGCGTGTTGAGGACCAACAGTGCTCTTAAAGAGCTTGACAGCTAGTTTAAGAAGCAGGCTGAAAATTTTGGGGTATATGTAGGAATGCATAGTAAAAGAAAATATCAGTAGATTATATCGGCTACTGCTAAGGTGTACGTAGCGTGAGCTATGAATGAACGAACGAATGATACCCGGATGGACGGACGAACGCATGGACGAACGGACGAACCAAGAATAGATGTATGGATCAATAGACGGACAGATGAACAAACCACGAATGAACGAACCGATGGATGAACCACGGATAGATGGAAGAAGAATGAATGGACCACGAACGGATGAGTGGACCCTGGATGAATGTACCGACGGGTTTATGGTCGAACCACGGACAAACAGACAAATGAACTGCAAATAGAAGTGCAGACGAACAAACCCTGGATGTATGAATGAACATTGGTTTGCCAGTCTGCGACATTACGGGAGTGTCACTCCAGCAGCGTTCAACACTTCTCCAGCACGTCAGCTTTGCGCCATGTGACGTCACTGCTCCTAGCACTTGCGCGAAACTACCACGCGAGAGTGCTCAACTTCTCCCAGTGTAACTTTCGCAACAAAAACGTCTGTAAGAAATTTCCACCGGCATCTTGCCACAGGGAGGGAACTCGACCAAAGGCATCGCAGAGGAGGTAGGAGTAAAGCGTCAACGTTTCGTGATTGGGTATGATTTAAGAAAGCTTATTATTTCGTCTTTTTAATTCTTATTTATTCAATGAATGAAAAGCGTTGCCTTCAACGAGTCGTGGGACGCTGCTGTGGGGTTCTGCCCCACTGCTGGTTGAAGGTAATGTTGCTTCCATAGCATCTACTCGAGTCAAGCAAAGCGTCAAGTCAAGCCAAGTAAAGACGCCTTTCACTGAATTTCGTGAACGGTGGTACAGCGCGAGCAGCCTGTTTTTAAATGCGGAGCATTTTATAGCCGCACCTACAGTCGCAAATTCAGCGTCAGCAGCGCCATAGACACACCCACGGAGCATGCTTGCGTTTCGCGTCTCGTGTGAACTCTCGCTACCCCCTTTTTTTGCCTCGTACGGCTGACGCAGGCAGCGTCTGCGAGTAAAAACCGATTGCTCATGCTGCGCACTGATTCACTGGTCACCCCATACGTGTATAAGCATTGAATAGCGCGTTAGGAATTTAGTCAAGCGCGTCTTTGCTTTTGCTTGGCGTTGAAGACAGCGCTTGTCGTTCATTAAAGAAATTAAAGTATGATACACGAAATAACAATGATGCATGCTGAAATGACGCTCAAGTACGCGACATTCACGTGAAGACCTCCCCCTCCCCCTCTCTCTACGACGCATTTACTCGAGTTTTCACCGTGGGAAATTGCACCGGCTTATTTTACTAGCAGCCGCTGCCTGCGTAGGCCTTCCGAAGGGAGAGAGGGGAAGGGAGCAACAGTGGGCACGAGACGCGAGCATGCGCAGTGAGGGTGTACCGCCGACGCCAGATTTGCGAGTGGGTGCGACTACGAAATGCTCATTTCAAATGCGAATGAAATGCGCATTTAAAATCACCCCACACCTCATTAACAAGCTAAGATTAAAGGGGCTAGTCGGTGGCTAAAAGAGTTTGGGTCAATCGAAGCGTCTGCTGTTGTAGTATTTAATTTGTGCATCGCCATATTTAGGAGATGAATTCTTATGTGCTTGCGTTTCAGGACGTTAGTGTGAATGGTACAAAAAATACCTGAGTCACTTCAGGTTTATTGATTCTTGCTAAAGCAGGCAACATTTCTTGGTGTATATATTAAAAAAAAGAAGACTAAAAACTAGGGAAATTGCGAAGACCATGTTGGAAGTAGTGTACGTTAGCAATATACTCGTGATGGGTCCGAACCACACAAAGAATCGAGAGTCAATTCACATGCACAGTGCTGCCTCGCACACTAGCAAGTAGTCTCGAAAACATCAGCGTCACGAACATATTCGTGGCAGAATTTTCGCCAACACGGCCTCATCTAATGGGTGTTCGACGGGACGGCTTCCTGCTCTCCCATAGTAGAGTACCAAGTACTCAAAGTTGTTAGCGACTTTTTCTAAACACAAGAGTGCGGACATCTATTGAAGGCTGTTGTGGGGTTAGTGAGCTACTGAACTCTGGTGTTAATAAACAGCACCGCATTTTTGAAGCAAACATATGGACGAAAGCTGCAATCACATTTGCAGTGTCGCGCTTCGGTTTGTTTGATATTTTGAGCAATCATACAGCGAGAGCTGTTATAGGAGACCACAAAAAAGTAATATTTTTTTGCGAGGCTGTTTTTGTAGAGTTTTAGTGGACATTAATGCACACAGCTTTTGAAGTCTGCGAAGATTTTCCCTCAGAGGCAGATGCACACAAACCTGCTGGAATCAGTGTGGGCTCCAGGCTTATGTATCATCAGGACTGCCGGTAATCCCGTCTCGGGACAACAATGCCGTGAGCATGAGCTGAGCTATCTATAAAGTCATGGACCAAATCTTTTGCCGTACTCTGGTCTTCTAGCCGAGGCCTCTTCTCTCTGAATATGTTGCTCTTGTTGCGAACGCATCAGTGCTGGATGCGCCATGCGAAGGGTAGAACCGTTAGGCGGAAAATTCGATAAAGGTTGCGCCGCAAGGTATCAGCCCCCTTCGTGATCTCTGTAAACGGTTTTTCGGATTCGGAAGAACACAAAGTGAGTTGCAGAAAAAAACATAACAGAAAGAGCAATCCTGACGTTCTAAATGGAAAGGCCTCTCAGTATACCACCGCAGTGAGAGATGCACCGTTAGTAAAACGGCTACGTTCATTATTTCGAAAGTATATCAGCGTAAATCTCTCGCGAGCCGTTTTGCGCATGGCTGCCGGAACACATCGATTTCGTAGGCACTTTCAGTGGAATAAAGTGGGGCATTCTAGCACGAGCGGTCCTTCTATGGCATACATGTGGAGCCCCCACAGGCATAGAAAGGGCGTTTTGCAACGCAGTCCCGCCAAGCTATATACCTATTGTTAAGCTTTGTGTAGTCCTTTGCATCATCGGAAATATTATGAGCGCACCTGCAAATCGGGTGAAGGCGACGTTCTTATTGAAAAATGTGTTACCGATGGACTCTTTTCGTGTAGAAGGCAAGTGTGTTACTTCAACAGAGTGCGCTCTCGGCCTTCATAAAAGCTCGGCACTCTGGTGTGTGTGGCCCTTGCCGATGGTCTTCTCATGATTTTTTTAGAGTAGCATGTACTAGTGTAGCCAAAATGTAAGCAGTATGTGAGCTGCGTTGAGAAGGTAGAGCCGGGAGAGCATAATTGATATGAAAATAAATATTTTAGTGCTCAATATTCCTAATATTAGAAGAAGCTAGTGTGCTGTTGGTACGCCAATGTCGAGAACTGATCTGCGCTTTACTTTGTAAAAGGCAATTCGGCTGACAACTTCAAAAGAAAAGTCGTATATAATCGAGTAAACCTTCTAGAAAATGAAGAAATATTTGGCAGAAAGATTATCAACTTGAAGGTGACTAATTAGCATGAAGGAAAGCAAAGCATATATAGCCCAGAGAAACTTCAATGTCAGCGGTAATCAACATGCTTGATGATTGAGTGAATAGGTTCTTGCTAGCCTCCTTAGCGTATTACTCTACGTTATAGCTAGACCTGTATTGCCTTAAATACAACGGCGCTTATCTCCGCGCAATTCGCCACTATTTCCGTAACAAGCAGTGCGCATCGCTTCACAAGAGCCCTAAGCGACAGAAAAAGGAGAAAACCTTTTATCGAGCCAACAGGGGCGACTATTTACTCACATTAAGGCAAAGGGATTGATTGCTTCCCTATAAAACAAAGTGGTATGTACACGTTGCGTGGAAATATTTTGAGAGCTTCGAAAATTTTCTAGGAGATGTAACAGAAAGATGTCAAAGTACTAAGTATCTTGCATGCGTAGTGGATACGCATAGCTTGAGCAGCTTCGAGAAGGAAAGTTTCGAAACAGCCATCTCCAGAGCAGTGTTTCCCAATGTCGTTTTCCAAAGACATGCATGCCCATGTCATTGTTCCTTTGCAGTTCGTGCCAGGTCACTGAGAGTATCTAGCACTATCAACACGCACAAGGAGCACTCGATGGCAGTAACGGGGCTATCCTTTTTGTTTTGTCACTGTTAGGAGTCCTTTGTTGCTACTGGTGCTGTTGTGTTCGCATATTACGCATGATGGGGTGGCTGCTAAAGAAAGCACGGCGCTCGATATCGCGCTGGCATACAATGGCTTTCAAAAGAGATTGCGCAGATCATTCATGGAGGTTGTATATCGGCGTTATCGTAGCGTCTCTTGGATGCATGCTGGACTTAGAAGGATTGTTCGACCCGTTCCTTGTAACCCATCCACTTAAAATGAAAGGGAGCTCAGAAGTTTATGGAGTTCCTTTGAAAACAAACCGCTGGAACCTTTCATACAATTTCGAAATATTCATGATTGCGGCATCTCTAGACAGCGACCACGAATCGAATTTTTTTTCTTATTTCTGTCTCTTTTTTTGTTGTTACTTAGGGAGGGCGCAATGTGTAGGCCAGATTCTTTTGTCGCGTCAACTTCGCTGAGTGGATTGGCTATAACTTCTGTTATACTTGTTTCAAGGGTTCATCACAGGTATGACAATGAGTCATTAATTTATACTGCTTGGAGCCCATATGACAATAGACAAATTCTACCGGACTTACGTGATGAAAATGCGGTGGCGCTGTCTTGGTAGGCAAAAGATGCTTAGCCTTCCACAGTTTTTGTTGGGTTTTCAATGGTGCATGTGGTGCTCCCAGTCAAACCACAAGAAAAAAAAACGGTATGCACACGAGCGGCGTTGCGGTTGGATGTGAGTCACGTCTCAAAACTTAGTTTTGTTTGTCGGCGCAATTGCAGCCCTCAGCGCTTATGGCTTTCACAACGCTTTTGGCATCTCACAACGTCCTTCTGTTACGTACACCACAGCCCTCAGCGCTTATGGGAGAAGTTACGTGCGGACGTCGCTATAGTTTTACCCATAATGTCGACGTCGGCCTAACTGTGTTTACAAACATGAAATGGGTCTATACTACGGTGTGGTAACGGCCGCCTCAGTTGAGTACACGCAACACGCACGCTATATCAAGGACCACACGACGAAACATGACCAGATGACCTAGCACCGGATGGTGTTCTTTCGCAAGCGGCGTCGGTGGGTGTTGGTGTCGCGTCAGCTAGATTATACATGTATATATGAACTAGTGCCACACCAAATGGACATTGAAGAGGAACGCTACTCATACTACGTGTTGTAAAATATTTTAATGTGCTGCACTACTCTGCTACACATGCATCCCGGTAAGCGCTTGGCGTGTCAGCTAGCAGTCATTGTGAAAGAACTGTGTTGTTATTGTTGTGACGCCGTGGTTACGAGATGTTTGGAGGATTTGGAATACTCTTTCGACAAAGGTGAGTGCGGGTGTTAGCGATTGCCTATAGCACACAGCTGTCCCTATTAGTGCATTTTGTCTTTAGTTTCGCTGGCCAAAGCAGAATCCCATCGACGAGACATACACACTGCATGCGTGCATTATTCTGCCCTCATACTCGGTGCACGTTTGCGTCAATGAAAACGCATGCGATTGAGAATTTCGGCCTAGTTCGCGGAAGAATTCTTTATAAATATGAAGTTATTGTGATGTAGTTTAACGTTCCTGAATAATGTAGAGCAGTCTGAGAAAAAAAAGGTACGGTGACACTTTGCTACCCATTTTCATTTGTGCTTTCGCCTGCCATGGTAGCTAGCCGCAAGTGTCGCGTCACTATAAATCGAAGACGAGGAATCGGCTGTAGTTCACAGCGGCGGCCGAATTTCAAAGGCGGCGAAATGTGAAAAACACCAGTCAGGTTATGTCGGGGTTTACGTTTAAAGAAAACTAGTTTGTCGTAGTTCATTTTCAGACCCCAACCACGGCGTGCTTCATGCTTATATAGTAGTTGCGGGAAGTTAAACTCCAGCAATCATTACTTTCACGCATGAACTGCGCAATAGTATCACGTTTTTTAGGAGAATAAAAGGTTTACTCTGGCGCGTCTTTATGTAGCTCGTCGAATTATTGAGTGCTATAGGTGGCCTGCAGAACTAAAAACCCATGTTCTTGCCAAGTATCGATTGATGCCGATAAAAAAGACATTACTCATGTTTAATAAAACAAGACTGTTTTGGAAGCAGGAGTTACTGCATTTATGACAAACGTTTGTATTTATGACAAATCCTTTTAAAACCTTCTGCACGTAACATTGTTTCACATTGCCCCCAAGGTCAGTCACCTATACCTTGCCTTTGGACTGTCTCTGTGATCGCACCACCTTCGACCAAGCTACGATGCGATGTGATGACGCCCTCATGTGGCGTTACGTCACTTGACGGCGCTGAGATGTCATAATGAGTTCACAAGTTTTCGAGATCTTCAGCGCCACGGTGACGTCATATGTTGATGTCATCTCGTGATGGTCATTTGCATCACTTGTCCCTGATAACCTGGGAGGCCGATGGTCAAGCTTAATGTTTGATGAGGCATGCTTTGGCATTGATAACGGCAAACGCGTCCGGGATATCGCAGAGGAGCAGTACCAGATAGCTAACATTTCACTTTTCCCAGTAGTCAATTTCTTTTGATTTTCATTGTCAAGCACGTAGACAGGTTGACAATTAATACTTGGTTTTTTAAAAGTTATTACTGGTGTTTAACGTCGAACACCACTATATGATTATGAAAGATGACGTCGTAGATGGCTCCGGAAATTTCGATCACCTGGGGTTCTTTCACATGCACCTAAGTCCAAGCACATGAACCTCCAACATTCTCGCCTCCATAAGAATTTCGGCCGCCGCAGCCGGGACGTGACCTGCGGGTTTCCTTGGTTGCCTACCCGCTGCAATTTTCAAGTGGCTAGACAATTAGCTGCTGACGTTTAGGTCCCGTGATCGAATCCTGGCAGCGGAGGGCCCTTTTTTGATGAAGGTGATACCCGTGTGCTTCGACGTAGGTGCACGTTAATAACCCCAGGTGGCCGAAATTTCCGGACTCCTCCAGGACGTCACCCCTCATAATCATATGGTGGTTATGGAAGATTAAAGACCGGAAATTATTGTTATTTAGCTTTCTCGCAGTTACGGGTGACGTGCAGGAGGCGCTCTCGATCGCACTCGCTGGCTGTTCATTTAGACATCGAGGCAGAGGCCTAAAATCTAAATCTTTACTTAAACAATCATTATCATCAGCCTGACTACGTCCACTACAAGACAAAGGCCTCTTCCATGTTCCGCCAGATAAGTCGGTCCTGTGCTTGCTGCTGCCAATTTATACCCGCGAACTTCTTGATCGCATCTGCCCACCTAACCTTCTGTCTCCCCCTAACACGCTTGACTTCTCTGGGAATCCAGTAAGTTCCCATAATCACAAGCGGTTACGATGTCTACGCCTTACATTCCCGGCCCTTGTACATTTCCACTTCTTGATTTCAACTATGATATTATAAACCCTCGTTTGTTCCCTAATCCACTCTGCTCTCTTCCCCATTCACTTTCTTTCCCATCTTTCTTCCTCCTTCCTCCTTACCCTAGTACAGGGTAGCAAAACGGATGATCCATTTTCTGGTTAACCTCCCGGCCTTTTCCTCATTTTATTCTCTCTCTTTCTCTCTCTCTCTTGTCTGTTAAGGATACACCTACCATTTATCTTTCCATTGCTCGCTGCATCGTCCTAAACTTAAGCTGAACCCTCTTTGTAAGTCTCCTGGTTTCTGCTCCGTAGCTAAGTACCGTCAAGATACAGTTGTTATATACCTTCCTCTTGAGGGATAGCGACAATCTACCTGTCATGATTTGAGAGTGCTTGCCAAATGTGCTCCCCCCATTCTTATTCTTATAGTTACTTCAGTCTCGTGGTTCGGCTCTGCGTTTATTACCTGCCCTAAGTAGGCATAGTTTTTTACAACTTGAAGTGGACAATTACCTATCTTGAAGCACTGCTCTGTTCCGAGGTTGTTGTACATACGTTTTGTTTTCTGCAGATTAATTTTAAGACCCACCTTTCTGCTCTTGTTGTCTAATTCCGTAATCATGAGTTGCGATTCGTCCCCTGAGTTACTGAGAAATGCAATGTCATCGGCGAAGCGCAGGTTACTAAGGTACTCTCCATTAACTCTTATTCCTAACTGTTCCCATTCTAGGCCTCTGAAAACCTCCTGTAAGCACGCCGTAAATAGCATTGGGGAGATTGTGTCCCCCTGCCTTACACCCTTCTTGATTGGTATTTTGTTGCTGTCTTTATGAAGCACTATGGTAGCAGTTGATCCACTGTAGATTTCTTCCAGGATGTATATACATGCTTCGTCGACACCCTGATTCCACAGTGCCTGCATGACTGCTGATATTTCTACTGAATCAAACACCTCCTCGTAATCTATGAAGGCTATGTGTAGTGGTAGGCTATATTCTGACCATTTCTCTATTACCTGATTGATAGTATGAATGTGGTCAATTGTTGAGTAGCCTGTTCGAAATCCTGCTTGTCCGTTTGGTTTATTGCACTCTAATGCTTTCTTATCTTTGTTAGCAATTACCTTTGTAACCAGCTTGTATACTACGGAGAGCAAGCTAATTGGCCTGTAATTCTTCAAGTCCTTGTCATCTCCTTTCTTATGTATTAAGATGATGTTGGCATTTTTCCAAGACTCTGGTACTCTTCCCATCAGAAGACACCTCGTAAACATTGTGGCTAGGTTTTCTAACACAATCTCTGCTCCATCTTTCAGCAGATCTGATGTTACCTCATCCTCACCAGCAGCTTCACCTCTTTGCATGCTTTCCAAGGTTTTTCTGACTCCTTCTATCAATACTGGTGGGGTGCCATCTAGGTTACTGCTAGTTCTTATAGCATGAAGGTCGCGGTCTTCCCGGCTATACTGTACAGATATCTGTAAAACGACTCCGCTATTTTAACTATCCTATCCATATTGGTAGTTATTGTGCCTTCTTTGTCCCTTACTACATACATCCGATTTTTGCCAATCACAAGTTTCCTCTTCTATGCTTTGACGCTCCCTCTGTTTTTCAGAGCGTGTTCAATTCTCTCCATGTTATACCTTCTTACATCGGATACTTCACGCTTATTAATCAACTTCTAAAGCTCTGCCAGTTCTATTTTCTTCTGTTGTACTTGAGACTTTCATGCTTTGACGCTTCTTAATGAGAATGTTCGTTTCCTGGGAAAGCTTGCCAGTGTCCTGTCTAACTCATCATCATCATCATCATCAGCCTGACTACGTCCACTGCAGGACAAAGGCCTCTTCCATGTTCCGCCAGTTAACCCGGTCCTGTGCTTGCTGCTTCCAATTTATACCCGCAAACTTCTTAATCTCATCTGCCCACCTAACCTTCTGTCTCCCCCTAACCCGCTTCCCTTCTCTGGGAATCCAGTCAGTTACCCTTAATGACCAGCGGTTATCCTGTCTACGCGCTACATGCCCGGCCCATGTCCATTTCTTCCTCATTTCAGCTATGATGTCCTTAACCCCTGTTTGTTCCCTAATGCACTCTGCTCTCTTCTTGTCTCTTAAGGTTACACTTACCATTTTTCTTTCTATTGTTCGCTGCGTCGTCCTCAATTTAAGCTGAACCCTCTTTGTAAGCCTCCTGTCTAACTACCGAGCCTCAAATGTCCACTGCACGCTCTGTAATGGTACTATAGTCAAATTATTATTCATTGTGTCTACGCTAAGGTTATTTTTCTCATTAAGACCCGAGTACCTGTTCTGAAGCGAGACTCTGAATTTCTCTACTTGCCCTCTTAATGCTAGCTCATTGATTGGCTTCTTACGTATCACTTTCTGTCGTTCCTTCTTCAAGTCTAGGCGAATTCGAGACCGTACCATTCCATGGTCACTGCAACGTACCTTGCCAACCACTTCCACATCTTGCAGGATGCCTGGTTGTGCACTCAATATAAAGTCTATTTCGTTCTTATTTTCGCCATTAGGACTCCTCCATGTCAGCATACGGTTTTCTCGTTTTTGGTAGAAGGTATTCAAAATTCGTAAATCATTGCGCTCTGCGAGCTCTACTACTAGCTCTCCTCTGGTGTTTCTAGTACCGTTGCCATAATCTCCTACTGCCTGGTCTCCAGCCTGCTTCTTCCCTACCTTTGCATTCAAATCTCCCATAAGTATAGTGTACTGCGTTTTTACCTTACTCATTGCCAATTCCACATCTACATAGAAGCTTTCAACTGAAGCATCATCATGGCTTGGATGTAGGCGCGTAAGCCTTTACACACCTTCATTTTGTATCTCTTATCGAGTTTATTTACGATACCTACCACCCTTTCATTAATCCTATAGTATTCCTCCATGTTTCCAGCTATGTTTCTGTGAATTAGGAACCCCACTCCCAGTTCTATTCTATCAGCCAAGCCCCTATTATTTATAAAGCGGATGTTTTAAAATCACCTCTAGGTGGACTTGGGGCAGCTTTTTCCGGTCATGTAACATAAGCCGCAATCTGAGCATTGGTGTGTTTTGACCACGAAAGTGTAGCCGTGATTTACAATATTTACATTGACGTGGTAATTCAGAGAAGCTTTACACCATTAATTTTAGGCCTGCAGGACATTAGCAACTTGTAATAGTGCAATTTAGTTAATTCTTCGTGCTAGTATGAGTAGCTGTTTTCTGAACATTATTGCGACATCTTATTGAAGTACGATTCCAGCCGCACATTTTGCAACAGTATTCGGGAAGAAAGCTGAAACCCAACGCAGTTCAAACAATATTTTACCACCGACCCCTCGTGAAAGCCAGGTAGCTTTCTAGGCATAACACATTGTATTCGTTCCATTGTTTGCCCAAATGTTGAGAGGAGTACGATGTCCTGAATAGAGTGAGCTGTAGGGCTGAAGAAAATGTTTCCGCAATAGACCACCTCATCGGAAAAATAGTGAACAAATGACTCCGGGAAAGGGTATTATCTAAAGCTGTCAGTTACGCTTTCTGCATTCATGAGATGGAATGTTTTATTGAAGACTATGGCTTCTCTTCTGCGTTGCAGACTTTAAAAAAAAAGCTGCCTAAGGGTAAAATTTTGTTGGTGTATACTTTAACAAGTATGAACTATTGTCGCGAACGCTGTGGTTATGAAAGTTACCTTACACATCCGGGGACTTGTCGTTGTTTTCGACATTGCCGCGTCTTCCTTGTCTGAAAACATGTCACGCGTCCTTCGATAGAGAGCATAGCTCATGTCGACACATGATTTATCCACTTTTCTCATCATACTATACAACTTTTTTTTATTCTTACAAAAATAGCGACTATGAAGAATGCACGACGTATACCAGGTAGTGATAGTCTGTGCCACTGCAGGCCCTCATGTTGTAAGCAGATGAAGCGGGGGGGGGGGGGGGAGAGATCTCTGTGGCCTCATGTGCGTCAGAGACGTCGGAACTTGGGGACTTTTGATGAGATTTTCAACGTATTGGGTAGAGGTGAGCTGACAGGAGCACTGCCGGAAGTAATTAATCTGTTGAGAGGGCATGCGCTTGTGTTGTGTTGTTTGCTGAAATCGTGTGACGGGCGTTTCAGCGGATATTGAAAGACTGTCATTAAAAAAATGGAGGGGGGCTAGTGTCAACGTGATGAGCTGGGCGGAAAAGTTCCTTTTTGTTTTACATAATCTTTTGTGCAATTTCAAAGTTTCTGATGAAATTAGCAATGAGTATAATAAGATTTTAAAGAAAAGAGAGAAGGAAGAACTAGCGCAGAGTTTAACGTGTAAGGTGGAACACATTTCACTTTAATACTTCGCGATATAGTTGCGTAGTCGTTATCTACACGACACCACCCAAAATGTATTCTTGTAGAGTTGCTAAAATACAATTCCCCAGCCAGGATCATGTCTAACTTCACTGAAAAGTCTCCGATGTCAATGAGGCTAACCAGATATATTATGTTGATCACCTCACCACTCGGCAACAACTTCTTGAGGCGGCTCGTTTGCTATAGCGGCCCTTAGATAGTCAGCGAACAGTCAACAAAACGAAAGGGATGCTGAACACCCAGATTAGCAACTTGAGGTTAACAGCGCGAAATTTACACATGGTAGAGAAGAAAAGGACGGGACAAGCGCTGACTTCCAACTGAAATTTTATTGATAGGAAAGCTACTATATACCTGTTGAACAGAAAAAAAAACAGTGGAAAAAGATGACAGAGGCAAAGGTACAAAATCACGTCAACAATCACTGAGCTTGCTATGGCGACCCTCGCACCCCGAAAAAGAAAGCTCTCTTTCTGGCAGTGCAACTGATGGCTTGCTTACCCACGCACTTCTCTCAAGTGCCATCTGAGCAGCCTCACAGATTACACGCTCAGCAGCAGCCGTGTTGATGGCGACAATAGCCGGCTCGTCATAAGAAACTTGTCGACCGCAAATGGGTAATCATTTTGGAATTGCCGTCAACTAAAGCCTCCTCCGCCGATTCCCTCATTGTCAAAGTTTTCAAACTTTCAGAGTCTCTGCCCACCCTGGTGCTCGCACCAGACTTGTGTCACAACATATTGCGCTTGGTTTCTACCCTAGATTGTTCTGACACATTCCAGTATTCTGCATTCTTCATTTCAGCCACAGAGAGAAAACATATGCGCTTTATGTACCTCGATTCTTTCTGGTGGAACTGTGAGGTCCAGGAAGAAAGTAAGGACCTGTTATTGTCGGCTGACCATATATACGCCTCCTCAATTGGACTAAGGTAATATCTTTGCCAGCTCTGAAATATAAAGGACAAATTCCTGACAATACAAAAGAACCATTGAGCATCGTTTATAAGATAAAGCTAAATTGCGATTCAAGGTAGATCCTCCTCCTCCTCCGAGCATAATTGAGTATGTAGGGTTTAGGTGCAAGCAGAGTCAAATCAATTTCTCAGGAGCTGTAGCTGCTCGTTCAAAAAAGTGAAGTGGATAAAAAACACTGCGAGTTTTTAACATTATATTTCTTCGAGCGACAAAAAGGATCTTTTTTCCCATTTATACTTGATAAAATACTTTTGAAGTAGTTATGGTCGTTTCTGTTTAGCATAAAGCCACCGCGTTAGCAAGCTTGGTGTTGATCTGCGTGTAGATTGCGGTTCGTTTCTTTTTCTGGTCACATATTCCTTTGATAATGTCACTTGCAAATTGTAGAACACCTTGGTTACGCCTACTTAGTATGTGTAGGGGATTTTAAAGAAAGTACCGGCAGTCTCAATTCTCGTCGCACAGAAGTGCAAAAAGCGTGCTCACACGACAGTTCATACAAGTAAGGCATACATGAAAGCTCAACACTACATTGTACAGTTTTCAACCACAGTGGCGCTTATTGACATTGCAAAGTATGATTGGTGCGAACATATATGCCAGGATTGAGCTTAAGTCTCGCGTGTTCATTTTTGTCACTTTTGTTTTACACGAATACAAAAAAGGGGTCACAATATCGTAATACACGAGTAAAATTCCCATTAAAATATATATGTTGCCCTTTATTTAGTTTTCCCTAGAACCACACTTTGACCACATAGATCTGAATTTTTGAAAACGTAGTCTGCACGATCTTTCAAAGTCAAAGTTCATTCATATACACGTCTTAACAGGCTGATAAAAGATCTTGTGGAATGTCGTTGATCTTGGATCACCAGAGAGTAATTTTTTGCGTTCAGTAAGTTCCACTTTTGCTACCGCACTAACGCAGAGAAGAGAAACAAAGAGTTTGCGCGTTGAGCTTACCATGCTATAAATGCGTCTTGAAATCATTGCGTTCAAGCAAACTGTTCAATAAGCTACTCGACAACATATCCAACCAAGCACCTTTCAGCAGCTTTGCGGGTGCTTTATGGAAAGTTAGTCAGTTCTGGAGAAAGGACACGAGTCTTGTTTTGGAAAATATGTTTTTGTAATGTTCACGGAAATATTTTGTTTTGTCGAGCAAGCAGATGCAGCTCACCGTTTGGCAAGAAGAACTATTCAGCAAAGTTCTTCTTGTCATTGTTCTTGTCTACTTCAATACATTGACAAAGAAGAATAGCAGTTATGAAATAGGAGCTCTGAGGAACTTTAGGTGAATGGCAAATAAAGCAATACAGTAGAATGGGACTATACCAGAATCGGATTCCTGTGACGCAGCAGTTGCGTGGTTGCCCCTATAGTGGTTTTGCTGAGGAAAGAACAAAAGTTTTTCAGTCAATGTGGAAGAGAGAATGTCGGAAGGAGACTCCACTGCCATCAGTGATATATGGCAAGTGATGGAGATGGCTCGGTTCACTTTCGCAAGAAAATCGAACGAAGCGAAGCAACGACTTCAATGCGGAAAATGGGGCCAGGTATTCTATTGTATACTATCGCTTTGGCAGAGCGTGCTGCGAGTACAACAGAGCTGGCCGAGTATAAACTGCCTTGCAAGTAGCACAGAGTTGGCTTGCCTATTGCAAAGCAACACTGGCCAAAACTTGTGGGTCACAGTGTTCGTGCAAGTGTAGAATTGCAATCAAGAAGACACTTCTATCTTAGGAAAAGATAAAAAAAAAATCAGTCAACGCCATACTCTAATGCTTCTGCATTTATTTTGAAGTTACACTGAAACCTTGTATGCCTTTTCTAACTGGAACAGGATGAGTCACATAGCACGGATGACTTAGGGATGAATACCATGATACATTATCGATCCCAACCCTACTGAAACGTTCCGTATGTGAGTCCAATATTTCCATATGTTTCCATAAAGAATACACAAGTTTACTATATATTTTCCACATATTTCCGTAAGATTTTTACGAAAACATACGGAATTAATGGACATCGCATACGGAACGTATCAGTAGGGAAACTACCCAACAGTGTCAACATCAGCGGACGAAATGCGGCATTAACTAACATTCAGTTGTGTAACTCCTGCCAATCGAGCAAGTTGGCAGTAAATGAAGTATATGCATATTGATTAAATTCAATTGACTAGGTGCAAATGGTCTGTCAATAAATAATTTAGGTTTGCAAGTTCGCCATTGTTGACCACTCTGTGTTTGCTGTAGTTTACGTTACAGGCCATCTGTGACACGACGCGCTACGGAGGAGACCACCCGGCAGACTTGTCGAGGCAAGGCTACAGTAAACTAAACATACGTCTGCATCACAAGGACAGCTGATGCTGACAAAATATTTGCTCTATCACTTACACGGTCGTTCTCAGCGGGCGTAGAAACACTGCTGTAGACGACACCACGAGAAAAGAAAGATACAACGAAAAAGGAACACGAGAACACAGTAGCATGCTTAATATAAGTAAGCGAGGTTTGTAGATTTTGCTTGTGGAATGACTTCGAGAGTATTTGTCATCTGAACTCTCATATCACCAACGCCACATGATTGATATGCAGAACACGACATGTGCTCTTGAAGGTAACATCCTGTGAGGGTGAAGAACCACATAGCCATACCAACAACTAACTCGCACATAGCTAGGGCCTTACGCGTGCCGTGATTCCACTTATGTCTCACCGTGCGTACTATACTACCAGCGTATGTGGCTTCTTTAAGTGTGAATACACTTTATAAGCGACCCCAAACCATCCACCGCCGTCGGCGGCGTCCGCAGTCTTCTCTTTATCTTTAAAAGAAAGAGGACTTGGCGGGCCGCAGCGCGACGCTCTACTGAATAAGCCACAGACGCGACGCTGATATCGGTGTCAGTAACGCGCCTTATATCTTTAACGCCGCTGCGCGCGTCCCCCCTCCCCCTTCGCTCGCTCCTCCGCTCTCCTCGCTCGCTGAAGCTGCGTGCGCACCCCTCTCTCTCGCGCGCCCGCCTTCTCTCTCAAGCTCCCGTCGAGAGCGGGTCGTGCGATGGATGTCCCGGAGGCAATGCTACCATCAACAACGAATGCAGTACAACCGAATGCCAGCATTGCACCCGTCGTTGGAGGTGACGGTACCGCGGTGGTTTCGCCGACGTTGGAAGACAAGGCGGCGCTGCGAAAGGCTCGTGAGACCGAACGTAAGCGGGCGAAGCGTGCAGCGGATGCCGAACTGCGTGCTCGCGAGCCCGAGTGCAAGCGGGCGAAACGTGCATCGGATGCCGAACTGCGCGCTCGCGAGGCCGAGCGGTTCCGATTGTGGTGGTGGGTGACTTTAACGTGGACGTTAGAAAGGACAATGGCTGGTTGGTTGGCCACATGCTGAACAATTACTCGATGACGTGTCTGTCTCTCGAGTTTCCGACCACGACCAACGGTGGCTTCATAAACTTCGCGTTCAGTAGGAACTGTACGGTCCGCTCCGTCTTGCCGGATCCGCTCACCGTACATTTCTCGGATCACAAAGCGCTGGTACTAACCGTGAGCTACAACGATAACACGAATAGTTGCTAATCTGTGTGCATTTAATGCATCGTACGAAAATCGTGAAGTGTAAATAAATAATACTTCGTATATAATGTATCTGTGTACAAATGCTTCATGACAAACAACACTTAAATTCATTAATTACACTTTATACATCATCATGAGTAATAAAACTGCCAAGCATTTCCCCGAGGGTGAACATGATTAAGTGCGAATGCACGGGGTGATGCTATGAGGGGGAGTAAAGTTAAAATCCGTTGGCATTCGCCAGTGAGTTAACGTAAACTCCCCCGTGTGATCAAATTGCGATTCCCAGGAACCATTACACCATAAAGGCACCATAGTGTGATTAATAAATATAATAGTGCGAATTAATAAATACCCCTCATAGCATCACCCCGTGCATTCGCACTTAACCATGTTCACCCTCGGGGAAGAGAGAGAGAAAACTTTATTTGCGCCTAACGCGGAGCCTTCCAAATGGTCGGGCCCCTATTCCAGGGCTCCACTGGCCCTAGCCATCATCTCTACCCGTTGGACCAGCCAGCGCTGATCAACAATGGCCGAGCTCGACAGCAGCGCCTCCCATTGTTCCTCTGTGTTGTTCATGTTGTGGTGTTCTTCATTGTGATGCGTACACTCCCACGTGATGTGAAACAGAGTTGGTCTGGCCCCACACCACGGACATATATCTTTGTATGCTGTGCGGTAGACTACATGCAGACTACACGACCTGTGTAAGTTCGTGTATGTGTTTGTTTGGATTCTGCGTAATGCCACCGATTCCATTGCTGTAAGTTTCTTATGCGGTGCTGGATACACTTTTCTATTGTCCTTGTAGTACTGAAGAATTGCACCAAAGTTAGGGTCTAGGGGCGTTGGATCCTCTATTGCAGTGTGCAAGGAAGCTCGGTAATCTGTGAAGCCTCGAGCCGCCTCATCCGCAAACTGATTCCCGGTGACGCCCTCGTGCCCTGGCGCCCAGATAATGGTTTGGGTGTATTCAATTGGGAAGTCCTTGTGAGCTTTGGTTAGAATTTGGAAGGCCTTCATACATATTCTACCTTTTTTGTAATTTCTACATGCGGCCTTCGAGTCTGTGATTATTGTCATTGGGGCTTTTCACTCCCTGCCCTCCCTGATTGCCAGCGCGATCGCTATCTCCTCCGCTTCTGTGATAGAGGCTTGGGCTACGGAGGCACAACTTGTGACGTTTCCTTTTCGGTCTGTGACCACGGCCACCATGTTCTTTGCATTTGCCTGATATGGTGCAGCGTCAGTAAATCTCGCCGTATTCAGATATTTTGTCTGTTTATCTATGTAAACGGCTCTTGCTTTACGTCTTCCAGCATGTAAAACTGGGTCCATGTTCTTCGGTAGGGGGCATATTTTGTACCAGGCTCTGACTGAGCACGACAATTCCTTAGCTCTTCCATGTGCCTGTACTTGTTCGCCGAGGCCGATCCTCTGAAGAAGTTTTCTGCCGGTTGTCGTCTGTAGCAGGCGGTTAATCTGGGTGGTTACTTGTGCCTCAGCCAACTCATCAAATGTATTGTGAAGTCCGAGCGCTAATAGCTTCGCAGTTGAAGTGCTTTGTGGTAGTCGCAGAGCCGCTTTATACGCCATCCTTATTATTTTGTCTGCTTTTTCTTTCTCCTCTCTATTCATGTTGTGGTAGGGTAGCGAGTATGTTAGTCTGTTGATGACTAAGCTCTTTACCAAACGAAGCACGTCTTGTTCTTTCAGTCCAGCACGATTGTTCGTTATTCGAACTATTATACGAACAATTTGTTGAGCTGTTCGTTTAAGCATATTCAGTGTGTGGAGACATCGCTGATTGGACTGTAACCACATCCCTAAGATCCGAACAGTTGTTTTCTTTGGTATAGTATTGCTGTCTAGCTTGACCTCAAGGCGGAGGCTCGGGTCTGTCCTTTGTTTTTTACTCTTGGAGAACCGAATGAGTTCCGATTTGTCTGCTGAGCACTGAAGCCCCCTTTCTTTAGTGTAATCTTCGATGGTTTTAGCTGCCAGTTGACGCCGCTCTTCTTTTTCCGCCAAGCTACCTTTGGTTGTCCATAGAGTGATGTCATCCGCATAGAAGGAGTGTCGGATGTCGGGAATACCTTCCAGTTTTTTGGCTAGACCAATCATGGCTATGTTGAAAAGCGTAGGCGAGAACACAGCGCCTTGTGGTGTGCCTTTGCTCGGTGGGTGGAAGACATTGGATTCGTGTTCTCCTAACCTGATAACAGCGGTTTTTTTAGTAAGGAAGTTCTGTACATATTTGTACGTCCTTTGACCACAGTTTGTCGCTGCTAGCCCATCTAATATGGCCTTATGGCTTACGTTGTCAAAAGCGCCTTTTATGTCGATGGCCATGACAATGTTTTCTCCTGCTTTTGGAACAATTGTTAGTACTTCCTCCTTTAAAAGCAGAAGGATGTCCTGTGTCGAAAGGTTCGAGCGGAAACCAAACATGGTGTTTGGCAACAAGTTATTTTGTTCAAGGTGCCGTTGAAGTCTGGCATTCATTAATCTCTCAAACACTTTGCCTAAGCGCGAGGTAAGAGAGATTGGCCTGAGGTTTTCTATTGCCAATTTCTCTCCTGGTTTGGGTATCATAATTATTACAGCATGCTTCCATTGCTGTGGTATAGTGCCATTCACCCAGTGTTTGTTAATGAAGTTTAGAAGCGCTGTTATGGCTTCGTCATTCATGTGGCGAATCATGGCATTGGTGATTTGGTCCACCCCAGGCGCTGTGTTGCGTTTCATGCTGACGATTGCCGCTCTGACCTCGGCATGCGTGAAAGGTGCATCCAGTTCTGAGTTTGGGAGCCCAGTGTATTTAGCCTGGTAAGGGGCTGTGATGGCTCGGGCGCCGAAACACTTAATATAGATGTCTTGAAGCAGGTCATATCTAGTGCCTGAATATGTGTGCAATAATCTTTCTAGAGATTTTTGCCCTTCGAGTTTAATTTTCAGAGGGTCAATCATGGCTCTTAGGATATTCTATGTCTTTGCTGTTCCTAGGGTTCCATTTAGTGAATCGCAAAATTGTTCCCAGTTGGCTGTCGCGAGTTCATTAGCGTACTGTTCGGCTTGCTGTGTTATTTCTTCAAATTTCGCTTTGAGTTTCTTATTTCGCTTTTGCCTTTTCCATCTTTTAGTGAGGCTTCTTCTTGCTTCCCACAGGTGGAGAAGGTGAGCGTCTACTTCAGGGGTATCATCTGTTCTGGTGACAGGTTTGGTGTACATTTGCTTTTCATTTGGAATTACTTTGCACCACTCGTTCAAGTCGTCTATGGCGGTCACGTGCACTTTTAGCGCTTTTCTATATGCGTGCCAGTCTGTAATTTTGGCTGTGCCGATGTGTTTGCTGATTCGGCTGGTGCGGATTGTGGTGCTTAGTATGTAATGATCACTGCCCAGGTTTTCAAGGGTGTTGTACCAGTTCACGCTGTGGCAGTTTTGTACTATCGTCAAGTCTGGACTTGTGTCCCTGGATACGCTGTTGCCTAACCTCGTTGTTATCGCAGGGTCAGTTAACAGAGTCATTTCCTGTTTCTCTATTTGTCTTGCGATATTCTTGCCTTTGGTGTCTTGCATCTTATATCCCCAGCTTGCATGCCTGGCATTAAAGTCCCCAACTATGATTAATGGATTCCCTTTCGCCAGTTTTGCTGTCTCTTGAAAGATCTTGTCGAACGTTGCTCTCTTTTGTCTTGGGGGACTATAGATATTAGGTATGAAGGCGCTCTTTCCATGGCTTCCTTTGTAGGTTATTTCTGTTATGATATGCGGGATATTCGCCTCTTCAATGGGCTGATGACATATTGCTGTAATTGAGTTATCGACTAATGTAGCAACTTCCCATTCTGCGTCCTCGGTACTATAAGTTTCGTAGCCCCGTAATTTTGGTTGTGTTCCGGCTTCCTGGACTGCTATGACAGCAGGTGGCTTTTGTTGCAACGCCACCAGCTGCAACAGCTGCCCTCTTTTCCGCCTGAAACCACGGCAGTTCCACTGCCATATTTCGCACTTTTCTGACCGCTGCGTTTGATGATTAGCCATTATGCGTCTCCTGGTTCATGGCCGACAATCCGGGCTTGTTGTAAATTTTCTCAGCTTTTTCTCTGATGTTGATGCCTGTGGCATGCTTTCGCAAGGCTTTCGTGAATTCGACGTGTTGTGCCTAGATTTTCTTGTCCAGAATCTCGAGCTTTCTATCTACATTTATCATTACTTGCTCTATAACTGTCGGTATAACTTTTTTTAATGTATCTTTCAGCATCGACGACGTAATCATTGAGTCACCTCCTGCATTCGGTTGCGTCTGCGATTTCTGGCCATTCTGGGTGGGTATAGAGTTTTGTTGCGGGTGCTGCGTTTGTTGCTTTTTTAGTTCCCTATTTTCGCGTTCTAGGTCACCTATTCTCACCCGCATTATCTCTAACTCACGTTCTAAGCGCGTGAGTTGTGGTGTTTGGTGTGAGTGTTGGGAGGATTTTGCTGCCCAGCTCACCTGGTTCTTCGCTTCCTTTTTCTGCGCCTTCTTGCCCTTGTGCTGTTGTTGCTTTGCTTGGGCCTGCTTGTGGCCACCATTCCTGGAGTTGGAGCAGTCTCGAGAGCCGGACCTGGATCGGGATGTAGATCGAGATCTGAATCGGGAACTGGAACGGGCCCTGCCTAGCGGTGCAGAGTCCTCGCGGTCCGTGCTGAACCAGCGTCTCTTGAGTATGCCAGTGGTTTTTGGTGTGCTGTGTTGGTGCGACAGCAGCGACCGGCCCTTTTGAGGGACGCGTTTGAGTTTCTTGGTGCACTCCGATTCCGCCGTGGGATGGCGTCCGCCGCACAGAGCACATTCCGGATCGCAAGTGTGGTCCTCAGGTGGGTCTCTTAGGCGACAGTTACTGCACGCCTTTGTCATTGGTGTGGGACAAACATCCGTCCTATGTCCCTGGCTCTTGCAGAGTTTACAGTACTGCCGTGTGGGTTGATAAGGCACGCACGGCATTTCGCCACCGTAGTAGTACACGAAGCGCGGCAGTATTGGTCCATCGAACGTGATCACTGCAGTTTGTGGGAGAGACGCTCTAGGTGCCGACCAGTGCGGACGCGCGAAGATCGGCTCGAGAGCGAGCCGAGACGCGAGTGGCGTCGGACGTATGCGATCGAGCTCCTGCACCGATTACGCTGACATCCATTTCTTCGAGGTGTGCCAACAAGACGCCGGGTGAAGACTTCGAGGGCTCGGTGCCCTACAGGTACGTGGTTCCGTTATCAAAGACTTGGCTAGTACGCGACCACTACGGTGGTTGCTAGCCATCGCCACGAGCCTTATGCTCGTCCAAGTGCGTTAAACCACATGAGTGATACTGCAGGACACAATGAAAAGCCTGGGGGCTTACAGGTGCGTCCAAGCGTCATAAAGCCGGCACGTTTGCAAATTCACAACCGCGAAATGGCTCCAGCGGGCACAGCAGCATTGGAAGACGATGAAGCTGAGAGCAAGAAGCCTCACTTGGAAGAGAATCCTCTCGACGATAAAACGTCAACTTATTACCTAAGTGATGAAGAAGACATGGGCGAAGATGAACAATTTACGTTGGTTACTTATAAAAAGAAACGAGCAGAGGGTATCCCAGTCGTCTTTCGTCCAACAGCTGAAGGTGCTAGCTTCTGGAAAGTGAACCCAAATCGAGTGTCAGCTGAAGTAGTTTCCGCTGCTAAAGAAAAAGTGCAGTCATTCAGAACGACCAGAGATGGAAGCTTTAGTGTCAGCGTTGCTTCCTTAAGTTCAGCCAAGCGTCTTTTGATGCTTTCAAATGTAGGTGGCTTGGAAGTTAAGCCTTTCATCCCAGAATCATGCACTCGGAACGTTGGGAAAGTAAAACATGTTCCTCTGCAGTATTCAGATGAACAACTCCTAGAGTACTTGAGAGATGCAGGGGTTATATCGGCGCGACGGCAAATAAGATACTACCGCCAGGAAGATGGAGGAGTAACGACGCGTCCACTTCACTCAGTGATCCTGACTTTTCGAGATGACCGCCCGATTCCAGGAAGAATCTACTTAGGATTCACCAGTCACGCAGTGGAAGAATATCTTGGCCCAGCACTTCGGTGCTATATCTGCCAGCGATTCGGACACATGGCGAAAAGTTCCCGCAACACACGCCGGTGTAAGATCTGCTCAGAAGAACACCATCATAAGGAGTGCAAGTCTGTTCTTCAGCCTAAGTGTGCAAACTGTGCAGGTAATCACGCTGCCTCATATTCAGGCTGCCCGCAAAGTAAAGCTGCTGCAAAAATGCGTCGGCATGAGCTCATTCATGGAAGAAAACCACGCCCCAATGAACCATCTTCAAACCTTGAGATTGTTCATCCTGTACGTGATCCACCTCAGCGGTCACCACAACAACAGTCGACAAACACGCCAAGAGAACCGCCAAGAGAGCCGCCAAGAGCACACTCGAGAGACCACTCACGAGAAGTACCTTCAAGTAACCCAACATACGCGTCAAAGTTGCGAACGCCCACGGGACCTCTGCCGGAAAGTAGCGAAACCAACAGTGCCAGTGTTCGCCCCAACTACAACATCGAAACGTCACGTCATTCTCAACAGGCCTCAGAAAATCAACCATTCAATGGAGACCGTGCCTCTGCACCAGTCATGCAGTTGATTCTGCCAATGCTTTTCGCAGCACTTAAGGCAATCCTGTCTGCTCTACCGGAAGCAAACAACCTGCCAGAAGTAAAAGCCCTGCTACCTCTGGAAGCACTATTGTGTCAACAGTCCGGGTCAAACCTGCGACAAGTAACATATGAATAAGCGCTACAAAGATGTCTCCATATACCAGTGGAATGCCAATAGTCTTCGAAGGAAGTGTGCTGACTTCCGTAAACTCCTTCTGCCGTATTATTTTCCAACACTTTGCATCCAAGAGGCAGGAATGAATGATGATTTCCGCCTCTCCAACTACGTGATATATAAGTCATCTCGTCGAAGTGGTCCTAGCAGAGTACATTTGTGCATCAGAAAGGACCTACCTTCTCATCAAGTTCACTCAAGTGATTCGGACTTCCCGGCATTCGTCGCTTGCAAAGTATCCTTTGGTGAGCAGTGCGTTACAGTGATCAATTTTTACCTACAACCTTCAAGCCGCATCTTGGTAGAAGAGCTAACAAATATCTTCAACATTTCTCATTTATATACGTTTATATGCGGAGACTTTAATGCGCACAATATAATCTGGGGTAGTGATCGATGTGATGCACGTGGGAACATTGTTGAGTGTGCTGCAGACAAATGCAATTTGAATATTTTAAATGACGGCTCCCCAACTTTTTGTCCGAGGGCATAATTACTCTAGTTGCATCGATGTAACCTTGTGTTCCCAAGATCTAGTGAATGATGTGGTATGGACAACGGATGTAGAAACACGTGGGAGTGACCATTTTTCCATTCTAATAAATCACCCCTAATTGCGAAAAGACGACACCAGACGCTACAGCAAACTGACGAACTGGAAAGCTTTTCGGCACCACCTAACAAACCAAAATAGTGACCTCACGACAGTTGAAAGCTTTACTGAATTTCTGCAAGATAATGCGAATAAATGTACAAAGAAAGTCCCGATTCCAAAAGACTATGCTGCAGTCGATGGAGAGTATGAACATCTAAGAGCCATCAGACGACGTTCAGAAAGGGCATATCGACGCAGCGGAAGTTTAGAAGCATACAAAATTGCACAGAAAATCCACAGTGTAATGCGCGGACGGCTAGAAAATTTAGGTAAACGACGCTGGCGTGATTTCTGTGGCACGCTCTCTCCCCACACACCTGTTCCAAGAGTTTGGCTTGTAATTCGAGCACTTAGTGGCCATGTTTCACAGAGCTTCCCATTTCATGCTCTTGCTGTAGCCTTGGACAAACTGGAAGCTGTGGTAGCAGATGAATTTTGTCAACTTATCAGTAGGCCCGCCGCATCACAATGTGCATTATTTGATAATTCTGTCGCGTTAGCCAACCAGAAAATTAATGCTAGCTTTTGGGCCCAGCATCCTCAACTAGACCCTGTATTTACGTTAAGGGAGCTGCATTGTGCTATAGCATCATGTCGTCAAAAATCGGCCCCTGGACCGGACGGCATTACGTACAATATGCTAAAGAACCTTGGGCCCACAGGAACAACTATTCTCTTAGATATTTACAATAATCTATGGACGCAAGAAATTGTACCCGAGTCTTGGAAGTCTGCTCGCATCATTTCGATCTTAAAACCGGCTAAGACGCCCTTGAACCTTGAATCCTTCCGTCCAATCAGTCTGACAAGCTGTTTATGTAAGGTAATAGAAAAAATGATTGATGCGCGACTTCAATGGTGGTGCAACAGAACTGGTGTGTTCTCCAACTACTTGACAGGTTTTAGGAAACAGAGATGCACAATGAATGCAATACTGGACTTAGTAACGTATGTGGAGCATGAACGCGCCTGTGGTAGTTTGACGGTCGCAGTGTTCTTGGATATCAAAAGGGCATTTGACACAGTCACTCACACTCATGTTCTGCTGAGTATGTTGGAACATGGACTGTCCGGCAGGTCTTTGCGGTGGGTATCCGAATTTTATCAGGCCGTAAAATATTCATTCAGACGAGCGAAGGAAAAAGTGCAGAACACGACGTCAGACAGGGAGCGCCACAAGGAAGCGTACTCAGCCCTTTCCTTTTCAACTGTGTTATGGCTGATTTAGCTAAAAGACTGCCTTCCAGGTTGAAATACTCCTTATATGCAGATGATGTGTGCATTTGGGCATCTGGCACGGACATACGGTTAATTCAGGTTGCATTGCAGGACGGAATAAATATTATCAACAACTTTTTAAAAGAAAGAGGAATGATTCTATCGCACGCAAAGACAGCTGTATTGCCCTTCACCCGTAAGAAGTTAAAGAACTTCAATCTCAATTTAGAAGAAGAACCACTAATGATTGTGACACAGCATAGGTTTCTCGGAGTAATACTGGATAGGCAGCTATCATGGGCACCTCACATAAAGAAACTCGAAAACGAGGTGAATACGCTAGTGAATATACTCCGCAGAATTGCTGGGACATCATGGGGTGGATCTGTATCATCCATGCTCGCTGTTCACAATGCTTTAATACGACAAAAAGTTGCATATTCTGCAGCAGTGTTACACGGCCTTTCCCGCACTTCAGAGGGGCGACTTCAAAGACTATTAGCTAGGGGAATGCGCATCTGCATAGGTGTTCCACGAGCGACTTCCAGCAGCCTTGTCATAGCAGAGACTCGACAACCACCCTTTCCAGTCATGAGAACAATTGAAATATGCCGCCATTTTTTTCGCTTACAGACGCAACACAGGGACCACCCATTGGCACAGCAGATTTTACTAAGAGATAAAAGCAATGCTCATAACGATGTACAGAGTAATGTACATATATTGCCCAGAAATGAATTTTGGAGCTCTGAAATGGACTATCCTCCATGGCTGCTTGTAATACCAAGCATTGAATTCTCAGTGGATGGCATTATCAGAAAGAGAGACATGTTCATCCAAGCTGCTCAACAACTAGCGCTTTATCAGATACACATGCGGTATCCAGGGTACATACATATTTACACAGATGGCTCAAGTACTACAACGTCTTCAACATCGGCATTTATCATACCACAGCTCAATATTCAGGAATCATTTAAATTATGTCGCATGACGTCATCTACTGCATCTGAGCTCTTCGCTATTCTGTATGCTCTAAAGTTTATAAACACGGTAGCAGACGCTAGAAAATGGGTAATTTTGAGTGACTCACAGGCCGCATTAAGATCACTCTCCAGTACAAACAGTGCAGTAATAAGTGATAGTGTGACATACGAAACGCTGAAGGAGCTCACCAAAGCAAAGAGGGCGCAACATGAGATCAAATTCCAGTGGATACCTGGCCACTGCAACATTCCTGCAAACACAGCTGCCGATGAAGCAGCACGACAAGCACATCGTAAAGACGTTACTATTTCTTTACCAATTTCGAAAAAAGAATTGCGCAGTATTATAAAGAATACAACTTTCAGAATGAGCAAAACTGCTTGGTTTGACCAAAGTACAAAGAGCTGCGATTTATATCACATCGATCCATGTATTCAATTCAAAATTACGCTGGCATTAGATAGAAGGATGGAAACTCTAATTCACCGATTGAGGCTAGGCACCGCATACACAAAACATTTTTTGCACAGAATCGGCAGAACTGAAACTCCCGAATGCGAATGTGGATTTATAGATGAAGACGTCTGTCCCCTTCTCATAGACTGTCCACATCATGACACGCCGAGACGCCGTCTTAAGTGCGAACTGTTCGCATTGGACCACAGACCATTTAGCATGAAAAAACTTCTGGGCCCGTGGCCAACTGGAGTTTTACAGTCCCACGCTTTAAAAGCATTAACACGTTTTTTACAAGACAGCGGGATTGCTGACAAGTATTAACAAAGAACAAACCTTCATTTGTAACACATGTACTTATTGTTTACAGTATCATGTGACACCCATCACGTGTGTGTTGTGAAATGAATGACGTATCAACCATTATGTACATACAAGTGAATGCATCTTTATAAGGACAAAACGTGTGCTTTGCTGTTTTGTGCTGGTGGACCGAATAATAACGAGGGACATTTCCAGAGACTTCTTACATTGACTTTCGAACATTTACTTACCATTGTGATATGTGCGTATAAGTGTGTCTTTGCATATCTGTGCCCGAGTTTTTCAATTTTCCCTGCACTGCTTTGTATGTTTTGCTTCAACATACGTGTTCAAGTTTCAATCAACGGCTAAGGAGTAGCCGGCGCCATAATGGTGCGCCAACATCTCCTTATATATCATATCAATAAATAAAAAAACTGCAGTTTGTGACTGTCCGAGCATGCGGGCTTGAACAATTGTCACTCCTTGAGTGCGCACTCGGAGATGGCTCAGGAGTTCAGCTTCTGGCGTTTCGCGTTCTAATCCGTGTACCACTCCTTTCAGGTATCCAGCAGGAGTGGATATGTAGGTGTTCACGGGATAGTTGGTGCCATTGAGCTCCAGTGTCTTTATCTTCAAGATCCTTTCTGCTACATCTTCGTACGGAGTGCTTGCAATAATTATGTTTGATCCGTTGCGAAGGCAAAGCAGAAATTTGTGGCTGTTACAGGCCTCCGGGTCACCGCTCGCATGTTCTATTGCTCGCGCAACCTGGTATGCTTTCAGTTCTTTCACAACTAACCCTGGTCTGGGCCGCATGATAATCTTCATATCGTTTTTGGGCAGCGGTGCCGCGCGCTTTCGTCGTCGGCCCCTTTCAGATGCTCTTCCGCGTTGCTCTTCTGCAAGCGTTCTAGCGCCGGAGCTGTTGCTCTCAGTTTCGCCTCGAGCAACGCTCTCATCACTCGCGGCGCGTTCTTGTTTCCCGATGCGTTTTCGCTGTCGCAATGACATAGCTACCTGCCACTGACCATTCTTGGCTTCGTCGTCGCGTTCCTCCGCAGAGTCTTTTAGATGCGGAGCATCTAATACTCGAGGCTTGTAGTGCGGCGCCGTCCGCAAGCTTCCTCCTCCTTCTTCCACCATCTGTGCATCCCTTCCTCCTCTACACACCGCGCGCGCTTCACTCCTCCACCATCTGTGCACCCTTCCTCCTCTACACACCGCGTGCGCTTCTCCTCTTCACGAACATTCGCTAGCTGTATAATGTAGCGCGCATGCGCCATCACGCTTCGAGAACATCGGCAGCTGACGCGCGCGCATGCGCCGTCGCGCTTCGAAAACATCGGCAGCTGACGCGCGCACATGCGCCGTTGCGCTTCTCCCCCTTCTCGAACATTCGACAGCTGACAGTGCATGCGCCGTCGCGCTGTATACATACTCAAGGTCGGTGCTCGCTCGCTCAGTTGCCGCTCGTCGGTTGGTATGTACGGCGCGTCGACGTCCGAGGTCGCACTGATCGACGTCCCTTCGACGAGCGCCGGCCAAAGTGTTGGCGGAACCGCAACCAAGTCGTCGTCCGAAGACAAGGCAGCGCGGAGAAGAGCTCGCGACGCCGAACGTAAACGTCGGCGTCGAGCGGAAGATTCTCAACTTAGAGAACGTGAAGCCGCTGAGAGACGTCAGCGTCGAGCAGCAGCACCGGATTCAGCCGCTTTGAAACGTAAGCGTCGACAAGAGGACCCGGACTTTCGAAAACGGGAAGCCGAGTGCAAGCGTCGGCGACGAGAGGCCGATCCCGATGCTGCCCGCGAGCGCAAGCGCGCCGAGGTAGCGGCGTGGTGCGCCAAGCAGCATGCCACGCCCAATTAACACCTCGTTAACCAATTATATGCTCCGCATCCTCCTCAGTGTTCCCCCGAGGGAAGCTGCGGGCAATTTTTTTTCCTTGTTCTCGGCGTCGCTAGTAGATTCCCCTTGTAGCACCTCGTCAGGTGAAAGGAAATTTTCGTTGGCGTCCACCGAGGAGCTCACTTGGGTTTCGATGTCTTGGTCATCCATGTCCATAATTGCTTGGGCTAGTTCCGGGTCGTTGTCCGTTGGTGTTCGGGCAGGTGCAGCGCAACGCGTCGGCCGAGAGCTGGCTGCCAGGACTCCGCGTTCCGCTTCGCCGCGAGGCTTAGCGTGGCGGGTTGGCATGCTCTGCCGAAGGTCTTCACTTCCCAAAGGAAACCGGGATCGCTTGTCCAAAAAGGTGGTGTCAGCGTGTACCTGACGTCTTCCTGCACAATTCCCGTAGTTTCACTGGTAGTCACATGATTTTAACCGCTGCTAGGTACGATGATTGACGGAGCCGATGTGAACGCGTGTGCACTCCTCAGCGCCACCTGGCGGTCCACCCTCGTGGAAATGCTTGGGAGTTTTTGTGGGACAAACGGGTGCTGAGTTCATGCGAATGCCATGAGTGAACGCCCAAATGTGTTGCTAGTGCGCTGGTCGAGGACAGTTTTTCCAAACAGGTTGTATTACAGCCTCCTTGAGTTTTGCTCGTGTCGCGTGTAAACTAAACCTGGTTAACTCGCAAAACCAAGTTAGCACGGTTTAAGTAGTAGCGTTTGGCTAGGGTGACATCAACTTTTGATTTCCAACTCTAATCATCAAGTGAGAGTTCACATTAAAAATTGTGTACTATCATTATTTCGAAAGGAAGGTCATCACAGGCTCAATATTGCACCTTCGTAATGTGGAACATTGTCAACTAGTGCTTCAGAAGAGAGACGCATTTTTAGAAAGTTCCAATTACAAATTAAGAGAAAATTGTTATTTTCAAGATTAAGTAGCGTTAAATAAAGGCAGCTGGAACTATGAGACTGACAAGGGCCATTAAGGTATCTTAAATGAGAAAATATTATCTAGAAATTAGAAACTCTCAAGCGGGGAGTTCCGTATGTCTAAATTCAAGTGAACTCAGCCCACGAAACATTTCCTGTATTTTGCAGTGATTCACCCACACACAATTTTATTATGAGTATTTAAAATACCGTACAACTATATATAAAACACTTCGGTATATTGCCTTGGACCCACACAATCCTGATCACTATCGCTGAGAAGCCAAAAGTGGTCAAGCACTTGTCCTCGTTCAATTATTATAATAGGTCTACGTGAAGGATTGTTCTTGTTGATATGCAACGCATATCAACTTGTATACACATAGCGCTTACTGCGAACAAAGGATAGCAAATCACAAGCTTACTCTACATAAGCACACGACGATTGAATGGCTGCCTATATTGCAGGGCAAAAAAACTCGACACTAAGAAATATGTTACATCTCTGAAAATAGAGCTAGAGTAAGCGATCTGGCCTGAAGTTTACATGAGAAAGAAAATGATTAACTTATACGTGAGGTTTAACGTCCCGAAACAACCACATCATTATGAGAGACGCCATGGTGTAGGGCTCAAGAATTTTCGATAACCTGGGGTTCTTTAACCCAAACCCGAAAAAAAATGAAAACCCGGAATGCGTGTTATTGATTGGTGGACTTCTTGAGCAGGCATTTTATTTCTCCGGGACAGATGCGCACAACACACTGATGAGGACTCTTCTTTTGCAGAAGGTAGAAGGTATATTCATGTTGTATCGACCCCAGCGACAAAAATAGAGACAGCGGTAAGTGTATATAGAAAAGATACAGCTTTCAAACGCCTATATAGTGGAGTGAACAACCACAGTAGAGAGAGAGACAGCCTCTAAAGAAAAGCCAGAACCGACCGGAAAGTTATCCCATGAAAACGAGACCGAATAAATGCCTAAATATAAGACCGAAAAAGTAACTGAAGAAAGTACGTGACCGATAGAGCCTGATTACTCTTAAACGAGCTGTTCCATTCAGCAAATGAGACACAGTGGTGCTATGGTGGCTGCACAATGGTACGTCGCAAACGATTCTCGTGATAAGCGGGGACAGTGAGTGATCACCACTTGTGCCAGTGAGGCACAATTGGCGATCACTTGTGCCTCGCTGAAGAATGTGCCAGTGAGGCACATTCTTCAGGGAGATTCTTTCTTGGCCTTGAAAACGACAAAAAAGGTTACAATAAAAATAAAGACGGTCAAACTTCGTTGACGTTAAAACCACAATAGGTTCATTACTACGTTTCTTTTTAAGCACAAAAAAGGGGTAAATGCACGTTCCAAGTGCATAGTTACCAGCATCTTCACATAAAACAAAACTTGAAGCGTACATTTCAAGTCTCTCCGTAGACGTGTAGTCAAGAGGGTGGTGATCATCGCAAAGTTCCGATCAAAGCGCCGGAAATACGAACAGATGCCAAGAAAGCTGCGCAGATCCTTCAGAGATGCAGGCTCAGGTACGCAACTGCCCTAAGCTTGGCGCTGTCAGGAAGAATACCGTCTTAAGACGCAACATGGCCGAGGAGGGGCAGCAGACACGCGGTGACGTGGCATTTCTTCAGGTTGAGCTGAAAGCCGCCGTCAGTTAGGTACTGTAGTATTTCATCTATAGCCTACGGAGATGCGTGGGAGAATCTGGTAAAATTATAACCACGTCATCTAAGTAGCATAGGCACGTTTTTCCATTCAGGCCACGCAAAACATTGTCCATCATCTGCTCGCACGTTGATGGCACGTTGCAAGGACCAAAAGGCCTGGCATGGAATTCGTAATCGTCATCATGTGTGACAAAGGTCGTCTTAGGTTGGTCTTCAGGTACCATAGGCACTTGCCAGTAGCCAAGATCCTCAGGGGTAAACGTCCTTCCGTGTTATTTTTTATGACGACGGTAGTAAACACAGGAAGTGAATTGATCCATGCTTTTTAACGAGAACAACTGGAGACGCCCATGGTCTATTCGAAGGCTGAAGGACGCCCCACTTGAACATGTGAAATACCTAATTGTCAATAACCTGTTGCTCTGTAGCAGACACGCGATAGGGTCTTTGACGCAGGGGCGCATTGGTACCCGTATCGATGCAGTCACACACAGCTGACGTGCGGCCGACGGAAGTATGCTGGCAGTGAAAGAAAGGACGAAACTTGTCCAGGAGTCGTAAAAGTTGAGCACGCTGTGATAAACGTGTTGGTGATGGAGCTGCTCAGTACAATAGGCGTACTGATTTGCGGCGAAGAGGCACAAGCCAATCCGGTGACTTCGTTTTCGGTGGAAGGAACAGTCCACATGTCGATAATTGCAGAAGAGTCGAGACTGTAAACACACCCGACGTATTCGCCCCGAACCAGTGTTACAGGACATGACAACAGGTTCAATATGAGCAGTCCGCTGGCATTACCATGAAGCTCCAAAATGACATAAAGTAGGGGCGAACACTTGCGACGAACGACGGACTATTTGTTGCGTCTTCAGCGACAAATAGTTTGTCCCCGGTTTCAAGAGCATCCAATAAAGGAGCATCTCCAAGCACTTCAAATCTCACCTCAGCGCGAGAGCAGTCAATAACGACCTTACTAGCGGAGAGAAAGTCCCAAGCTGAAATAACGCCATGGGAGCAGGAATTTTACACTAGCAATGCGACGACGTAGATGAGGCTATCAATCGCAATGGAGGCAGCGGCCGGCGTGACGTGCGCAGCGCTGGCGGTACGAAGAGATATATTCGCTAGTCGCATCATAACTTTTTTTGAGCAAGGTGCGGAAAATATATTGCTTCTAAGCAATATATATGCTGAACTTCGATCAAAATATAATGTAGACGCCGGGCGAAAGCGGTAGCGGCGTCAGGACAGAAGCAGCCAGGCCAACAGGCAGCGTCGCAGCAGAACCAGGCACTCCTAGCTCGCGATGGCAATGGCGATACGGTTATACCCTTTGGATCGGGTTTGGATCGGGAACGCGACCCGATGGAATTGCTAGTGTTGAATTCCTGATGAAGGCCGGGCTCTGGCTGAAACGTCGAAAGAAATCAACTACATTGTGACTTCTCACGAACGGTCTACTTGATATATGTATATATATATATATATATATATATATATATATATATATATATATATATATATATATATATATATATATATATATATATATATATATATATATATATATATTTAATTATATAGTCAGGAATAGACATGAACTCAACACAACACACCGGCCTTGGTTACAAGCAAAACAAAAGCAATATATCACGGCCCCCGTACTGCAGCCTTGTTAAGAAGAAGGAAAACGTGAGTTTCACTTGTGAACAAAAATCCCATACGGGGGCCGAAACTTTTTGCTTTTGTTTGATTTTAATCGTTGTTATTGGGTCGTTTTAATCGTCTTCGGCTCCGTATTTGGTAAGTTCGAAGGTTCTGATTTTAACAAAGCACTCATACAATCTCAGAGCCCTCGTTCAGTGCAGTCCACTCAGTATTCCTCCCAAATATTAGAGTCTTCAGGAACGAAGTCCTTTCATCTCTTTGTTATTTATCCGTGGTGGCCACGGCTGCAGTGCCTTCAGTATTTCATATGGAGATACTTATATGGAGTAACCAGCTGCTGCCCATATGTTTACCATAAGAATGATTACTCCGACATTCGTTTCATTTCGATGCCAGCAGCCGCCAAACCAATCACCGCGCTCTCACTACGATGATTTTGAGAGGCCTTTTTTGACGACTACCAATTATAACGCCCATGGAACAGGGTGAGTCTTAAAAGGAGAACTCACGCGAAATGAAGGTTATATCCACGTATTTCATATGGAGTCTCAAGGTAAGCAGAGCCTTTGCTATTCAAGGACTTTGTTACACGGCATTGGATAGTAACTTATTTTATTCAAAACGTCTACTTCGTCAATGGTAGTACGAGACAATGGGGTATACAAAATGTTGTCAATCCTGCAGGAAAAGAAAATGTTGTAAAGAAGCTTGCATACGGACAAAGGTGTTGGGGCTTTGGCATATTATTGCGTGTTGCTCCAATCCCGATATGCTAATATTACCAGAAACTTTAAGAAGTCGTGGTGGTAGTGATTTCATAATTACGCTCATAAAGTTAGACAGTTGAACTGACAAAAAGCATATTTGTCTAAGCGGCTTTGTAGTGAGTGGTACACAAACTGCTTTAAAGTTTTCATTGAACCATCACAGTTTCACGTGGCGTAATATAGTTTGCACTAAAGCATTTCACCAACATTTTCTCGAAGTGTTTCGCATTATTTACTTCCTTTAGAAATACTGCGACGAAGTTAAGAGAATACTTGGGCACATGGCTGTACAAATATTTTAAAAGTATGGTTGCTGAAAGCCGACTCTCCTACAAACGTAAAACAAATGTGAAGTAAAATAGAAACTTAAGCATCTTTTTGCGTAAACTTTGAGGTACTTTCAGTTTTAATAAGTTTCATTACCTATAGGCGTTATAGCGGTCGGAGTAGCCTTTAGAAAAGTGTCATTAGCAGATTTTGCAGCAGTCTTTGTTGATCGCTGCCATAAACACTAAAAACGAAGCATTGCTTTCCTTACTACACATCGTTTTACAGCCACGGAGATCACAAATTTCGTGACCAGCCCTTTTCAATTTACCGTTGTTAACAATAGTGAGTTCATTGTTGAGCACCTCATGAGACGCCATATCTGAAAGTTTTTGTTGAATGACGTTTTAGTTTGTTAGTCAAAACAATGGTTATACAACAACAGTGTACCTACTGCATGTTTAGCACTTTTCAAGACATTTGTTTGTTCAAGCAGCAAGGGCTCAGAATGGTCTTTAATACTTCGTTACAATTATCGCAAGCCTAGCTCTGTTTTGCGAAGGTTTTGTTTTGTGTATTCTGTAGCAAGCGACTACTTTAGCTTTTTCCTCCTTCCAGCTGTCATGAGACGTCCCTCAGGTGGATACATTGAGAACACAAGCAGCTAAAAAAGACAAATTTTTAGGATATTATTGTATCTTAATTGGTTTTCTCAAAATAACAAATTCATGGCAAAATCTGCAGCAGAAAATTAAATACATAAGAATCATGAAAAAAACGAGAGATAATTTTTTTTTGGCAAGGCTCTTTTCTCGTTGCAAACAGGCAAATATATACACTCGAAAATTAGGCCACGGAAAGCATAAGGGTCATCTATTGTTGATCCTGCTTTAGTGTAGTAATCACCTTGTCGATTTGAAAAAAAAAAGTATTATGCTGCTAGCGATCATTGCGGCAGCAATGAAACGATAGAGCACGTTCTTTGTCAGTGCCCTGCGTGCAAAGACGGCAGCTAGCTGCTGCGTTAGCTCGCCTTGACGACAGACCCTTTTCAGAACAGTCAGTGCTTGAAAGGCGACATAATGAGTCTTCGTACAGAAACCCAGTAAAGGCCTTATTGAACTTTTTGCGTGGCCTTTTGAATGCCTATTGAATACGCTATAGCATCCCAGCTCACTTTTTTTCTTTTCTTTTCCGCGCATCTATTTCGCTTTTCGCTTTCTTTCCCATCTTTATTCCTGAATCTTCCTTTCCTTAGTGCAGGGTAGCAAACAGGATGTTCCAATTTCTTATGAACCTCCCTGCCTTTCTCTCATTTTTTTCTCTTTTTTTTCCTATCTCTTACTGTGCACAAAAAATGCTGCCCATCAGTGGTATTTTAAACCACCGACAGAAGCAGTCATTTCCAAGCAAGCTTACTTCACTTTTTGCAATGACAGGCGAAATAGCGCAACCGAGGACTGCATTCGCATTCTTTTCTCTATATTATAAATAAAAATAAAAACGTTTTAGAGCACACTGAAAGCGCCGCATGTTTACAGGTGACAAGTATGAATATTCGCGCAAGTTTCGCTATCTCTGCTTTTGCTCCCGAGAGGTCTCAAGCCAACTGTCGGGGTCGAACACTTCATGAAACCACCCGTGAAAAAGGGCACCGCTGTGCTGCAGCATCTCTCATCTGAATTGCTAATGCCTTCGTCCACTTTCCGCGCATACACCTTCTGTGAATCGGCCAACCTGGTCGATAGTATGAAGCGTTTCGCACTTTGTGGCGCGCAGTGAGAGCGACCTCGAGCATACCACGAGCTAAACGAGAGGAGGAACTGTGTTGGCGGCGCTTCCTTTGTGGCTGCACCTTCGTGACAATTCAGCCATGAAAGGTTCAACTCTCGTTTTGGCAAGAATTCGGTAGTGTTGGATACTTTCTTCTGTAGTGCATTTCCTTGTTCGCTTTGCAGCCCTGATATTTCGTACTGTTTGGAGAGGTTTCCGTGCTTCACTGCACACCCTAAATCACTTTCTTGAAAGGGACGAAAGTCGTCTATGCAATCCTTGGTGAAAGCGTTAAAAATAGAAAGTATGCATCATTTGTTTGCCCGCACAACGTCTCACTTCGTGGTGCACACAAATTGATAAACCTATGCTCAGAATGCTAGCGTTTGAATTCGTTGAAAAAAACAGTGAGAAATTTCAGAGTATTGAAGACATGTCTGTGAGCCTCGAAGCAGAGAAGGCCGTAATTTGACTTCCGCTTAAACGTTCTGTGTCACTCCTGAATGCAATATATAACTTTGAATATTTAGACAGCGAAGTGGTCGACAACGGGGGCATGTATTATAGACGGTGTCAAACTTGATATATGTTAGCACTGCCTTTTTGTGCACGTGTTCAGCATCGGCAAGGAATAAACATATTCTAATGTGCAAACGCTTTACAGAGAGCTGCATAATAAACACAAAATGAACCATAAGGTCTTCAGTACAATGCTGTGAACAGCAGGCACAAGCATCAACGCTAACGTGTCGACAACATCAAAGTGCCAGAAATCTTACTCGATTGATGCCGTAGCTTTATATATATTTGAAAAAAAAACATTAGCAGCTAAAAAAATGCCACTTTAGAGTGTCTTGCACATTCTCGGCTTCTTACGCCAAAGAAACTCAAGCTTCTATGGTGCAAAAACTCGTTCATAAAACTGTATTACCTAGGCTAAAAGAAAGAGGTCAAATTCAAAGACTAGTTTATCTTTGTTGGACACACTTTTAATGAAATGGAGCAGACAAAAGCGAAAAAAGCAAAGAAAAAGCAGAGGGGTTAACCAGGTTGCCACCGGTTTACTATCCTGTGTGGTTGGAAATGAAAAGGGAAGAAAAAATGCAGAAAGCAAGGAGGAAAAAATAACAAGTCTTAAACCAAGAAATATTGGAGATTGGTTCCTCTGCGGTTGTTTATACATAGGGTAGAATCTTAAATCATAAAGAGAACTTGCCAGGACTGGTTTCTCGGGATCTAGAACCTGTAGTGTCCATGGAAATGACGTAATCGCTATTCCGTTGAAAAAAGTGAGCATCGCAGCCATTAAAGATCTCAACATAGCTTGGACTTGTAGGTTTTCGTCCCGGCAATCATTTCTGGACAATCGAGCACGTAGTGGGATATTCTTGGTCAGCTTTTTGTAAGTGCGTATATGTGGCAGTGAAGGCCAGGCGACATGCTGCCAAATGAAGTATGGGAGGAGCTATCTATAATATTATGACGTTAATCTGAATACAGTAAAGAAGCAACGAAAACAAAAGCGAAACAAAAAAGCAGGGATGTTAAGCAGTTGGGCATAACCGGTGTGTGCTACCATGCACAAGAGAAAAGGACGAAATATCAGAAGAATAATAAAGGGAAAGGAAAAGGGGACTGCACGTACCAACACGAAAATCGCACACCAGAGCGACAGTCTTGCGAAGTATAACACATAATTATACGAGTCTGAAGCCGCTCCTACAAAAATCTGTTGTCCTCAAAAATTTTAGCAAGGTCTTAATGGCTTAAGTGTTTGCAGAATTTTCGATATTACCTAGGAAAACAGATGCCAGCAACATTGGTGTGATAATAAGGCCAGCGAACCGCCTTCACAGAAACATCTTACAGTAGGTGTGCTGTGTAAAGCAATAAAAGAAAAAAAGTTTAAAATGTTGTCAACATACCAAGGTGAAATTGCAAGAAAGCGAACAATGTGTACCAGCAGACGCTAAGCACAAGATGGAAGCAACTGTTATTGATTCAGGAGTCCGAAGATAGGACATTGTGAAATCTACCGACAGCCAAAAGCCTAGTGTTCTAATCGGGTTGGAAAACACTTCTATTCAAACTGTACCTGGACCCAACGGCACCGTGCTGATTACTTACGCAAACTAAAATTGCTTTTTTGGCCGTCCTGTGTGGGTCTTATCGAACGGCAGCCATAAAACATGCATTTACCTTTTGCATTACTACTGTACCCATTGTGAGCTTGTGTAGCAGCCACCGGATGGTCTGGCTCCTAAACATATCCTGCAAAGCATTTGTTTACGACAGAAATCCTCGCACTGCAGAGAAGAACGGCGGGAACCTGCTCTCGTTCTCAGTGCATAAAGCTCCAGGTAATACCGCAATCAGCCTCAATGAGGTAGCAAACTGCAAAGCTCAATCAAAATCTTACTCATCGAGCTGAGCAAATAGTCACTTCTATCGGCCAGGAGAACGTGGAGAAGGAGACCTTAAGAGAAAGATCGATTAACCAGACTTTGCGATATAACCAATTACTATAACCGATTACTATCAAACGCACAGGCGAATACCTATAGAAAAAGAGCCACATTTATTACATTTCTGGCAAGTAAGAAATTGCAAGAAACCACGTAAGTGATACGCACATTTTGAAAAAAATTTGCAAATACAACACACAATGGTAATCCATGATATCCGAAGCCCGAATGAGGAATGTTGATGTGTACAACGTTACGAGGCGGAGGTAAGTTATGCCATACACGAAATCCATGTCATTATTATCATGTTTAGATGTGTCATTTACCTTCGTCATCTATTCACGTCACCTTAAAGCAAATTGGGTAATGTGGAGCTAGGAAATTGATAGCAAGCATGCTATGAGCGTAGCATGTAGTCAAGTTTTACATGACATGCATGCCATGATTATCATGTTTGGATCTGTCGTTTACATTCGTCGTCCATTGACGTCACGTAATAACAAATGTGCTAAAATGAGGAAATAGTGAAACGACCACGAGCACGCTATGAGCGTAGCATGTAGTCATGCTTCACATGACATGAATATCATGATTATCATGTCTGGACGTGTCATTGACCTTCGTCTACTCATGTCACGTGATACCACTTTTGGTATATTTGGAGGTAGCCGAACGGCCGCGAGCACATCGTGATCGTGGTATGTTTTTATTCTTACATGACACGCACGTCATAATTATCATGTTTGAACCAGTGGAATACCTTTCTCGTCCATTTACTTCTCACACTACCAAATTTGGTATGTGTGAAGCAAGCGAAACGGCGGCGAGCACTTCATGAAGGCCCCAATATATTCCGACGTAACGTTGACGCGTGCACAGGCTGGGCGCAGCGACGCTACGCTAGCAAAATGCGAGAACTGTTACGCCAGGCGTGACCAGCGTCCATCGGCGCGGCCCGGTGGCTAACGGTGCGAAATGCGACGCCGACGACGTCACCCAGTGAACACTGCGTCTGTCTGTCTTCGAGAAGGAGGGACGCCGGCCGCGCTCAACCACGCCTGAGTCAAAGTAACGGAACACGGCGAGTGTTCGGAACACGCGCCGTGTTCCGAACACGCGGAACACGAGTAACGGAACACGAACGCTGGCTGAACAGTAACTGAACACGAACGCTGGCGCGCACGTGTGGGTCCCGTCGAGGTGTATTGGAACCTTGAGTGTGGCACGTGTAGGTTTACAAAGCAAGACATGTATCTCTCCTTAATATGGCAAGATCAATGATGGATTGTTCCTTTCCTCTGCCGATAAATGGAGGTGACCGTCAATAAGGGTCTGCAAATCATGTTTAAAATAAGCTTCCCGATTGTCTTGTAGGCGACAACACCAACGAGGATGATGAGCATTGAAATGTTCACACCGTATAAATTATGAGCCTCATCGAGATAGCAAACACTCCCGTAATGTGATGCCCAAAGTTCGCGTAGGCTAAAAATATATGCTTGCCACAGTAGTAGTGTCCCTGATACTCACGGCAAGTACTACACATTCAAAATCGGCGTCGCAAAAGTCGATTGCGTCAATCACTGCGAAAGGTGCATCAGATCGTATGCACAATGACCCTTTCGAAGCATTTCACGAATGCGCGGTGTCCGTACACTGGAAAGACCTACACGCTGGCACCATGCATCGAGCATATCAGTGTGACGCCTTCATAGCTCGGAAGTCTGAGCTTGTCATTTGTTACGTTGGTTTCTTGGAGAGTTCTAACATTCGGTGGATTGTTCATTGGAAGGAGCCCTAGAAGCAGATCAGCATCACATGGTAGTAGAGACCTGGCGTTCTAATACAGCAGATAGGGACGGGGCTTTCGACGGGTATTTATGTTGATTTTAGGGAAGACTGTCGAGAACTGGAAGGAAAGCCTCCAAAAGCTGTTGTACAGCGAATGCTGCTGACTTTTGACGACCAGCTATGAGAGATCTGATGACGCCAACAAGCATCTTACGCATGGTCACAAGTTGGGCATCACCGTTCACTGAAGTCGTTTATGACGCCCTCTTTTTTGCATTTTCTACTGCAGACGTGGACTTAAGGGAAGCTGGTTCCGACGTTTCCTGAGGAGTGACCTTTGAGGATGGTGTGTCCTACGGCTTTGGTGAGAGCGCCGTCCACGATTTTGCAGAAATGCTGAAATCGCGCCTCCTGTTGTCACTTTCATTCACTTTCTCTGTACTTGTTTTGATCGTGCAGGGACACCTTCACTTGTGCCGTTTTCAGCTACTAGATGGGTACTACAGCTAAGTGTCTTTTCTTGTGATGCCATCTTTTAAACTTTCTCTTTCAGGGCCTTCAACTTTTTCTTTACCTTGGGACACTTTTTGTCTGTTGCCAAGTGCTCATCGCTACATTTAGAGAACTGAGATGTCGCATTGTCAAAAGAATTTACGTTGTGATTTCTACCACCTTTAGCAGACACCACAACACTTCTGCAGAAACACCGTACATGTCCAAGCTTGAGACATTTGCGGCATTGTCGAGGCCTTGGTATGAAAGGTCGAACCAGGTACCACACTATACCTGCCTTTATTTGACTAGGTTGCTTTTTGCAATCGAAAAGAATTGTCGCACACCTTGAAGAGCCAAGCCTACGTACGCTAGTGACTCTGAAAGGGTTTGCAAGCGATCTTAGTTTTCAAAATGTCGTCTGAAATTTCTAGGTGAAATCCTACATAACACCAGCTGTTACATTAGCAACTCGTGGAGCTTAAGCCCGCACGTTGGCATTCCATAGCGGAGATAGACCTCGCATGGTTTGCACCATCTTCTCAACTGTTGCGTCTACGACATCGATATTTTACTAGGACTCACTCGAACTTCTTGAACCCGACTAGAGGTGAGTTTGAAAAAAAAAGAGGAGAAGATTTTGTTTGGAGGTAGTGTTCACGCTTACCGTGGCGCCGCCGCGCAGATGAGCAACTGTCGTAGCTACAATGTTGCTGTATATGACGGTCTCTTCACTTGAGGACGATGTCACTGACTTTCGCCTTGGCCGTCGATGCTTAGCAGGTAGAAAGGCATCTGTGCCATTATACCTAACATCAGAATCACAATCGGCAGATTCTCATGTCACTGAAGAGCCCAGCTTCCTTGCAGCGGCAGTTCTACCCCTGCCGCTAGGCAGGTCCGCCACCATCTCCTTCATAGCGAGCCTATTCTGAAAGGGTTACCCCAGCAAAGCGAAAGTCTTTAGAACCAGTGAGATCAGCGCTAGATGCCAAAGATGCACGATAAAACATAGAAAATAGAAAAACAGTTCAGTAGCCGAGGAAACTGACAGCCGAGTGATTAAAATTCTTCGTCGTTGACTTTCAGGCAAGCAAGAGAAAAGAGTGAAATAGTTTATTGCAAAGAGAAACGGAGAAACGAGAACAACACAGAAAGGCAATGAAACAGAAGAAAAGAGGGAAAAAATAGGATGAGCTTCAGGCAAAAATGAATAGAAAAAGAGAAGTAGAGAATAAAAATAGAAATGAAGACAGAAAATATAAGAAAAACTAAAGACCGAGCTCCGCTTCTTGATACAGAAGTGGGGCTTGTGGATGCCCCATACTTGCATTACGGCGTAAGGGTGACAATTCACGAAAGTGCTAAGACTATTGAGACACTCACGGTCAGGCAAGCAAAGCTTGCGATCTAGTGCATGACTGTGGCTTTCAAAGTATTCAAGCGATAGCATTCGATGTTCAGCTTCATGCGAATTGCAGGTTTGGCCTCGACGTTGAGGTCCACGTCAATATCATCGACGATGATTGCGAGTGAGAAATCGGCGTTTTGCGTGAGCAAAGATTGTATATAGGCGAAAATGGAGAAAACAAAAATTCACTCAAGATTGTGCCTATGCCTTATGGGAATTCGGAGCTCATGTGTTTACCACTGCAGGTTAGCGAGGTAGCTTTAGAGCGACGGCCTTGCCAACCATCACATAACAGAAGGCTGTGCGTAGGTATGTTCCAGAAAAGCCGACGTAGAAAAACCTCTTTTCATGCAGCTCTTCATTTCTATATGTGGTATGGTGGGATGCCCTTACCATGTCCCTTAGTAATGACGTCATATGGAACCTCACGATGGCACGCACTGCTGTCACACTTCCAGTGGCCGCCGTGGAATATGTCGTCTTGCCACTGTCCTTCAGTGCTCCTGGTACTCTCTACACGATCATCGTCAATCATTCTCCACAGCGCAATGCATTACCTCTCTTTCGTCCTCGTTCGCTCTGCCGGTTACGACGACGCCTACTCGCTCGAACGCAGGAACGGAAGCCTTAAAGGCCTGACCACACGCAGCCGTTGCAGCACGTGACTTTTTTCACGCGACGCTGTGCCCTCTCCCTATATATATAAAGAGAGGATGCACGGCTGCGCGATTCTCTGTGTCCTCTCCACGAAGAGAGAGAGAGAGCGCGGTATCGCTTGAGAAAACCATGCGCTGACGAATTGCAAATGCTACGTCTTGTCAGGTCTTTAGACCCTATTTCACAGTTCGAGCGAGAATCTAGCCCAGGACATCTACGTGGCAAGAAAGTATTCGACTACAGAGCCACGCCCATACTCAAAATTGTTTAGGAACGAAAAAAGTATGAATGTCGTGCAATCAAAGGAGAGTCATTAATTATTATAACATTACGGGGCAGAAGTTTAGCATCCCGACAGCTGCCAGAGCACCTGAATTACATAAAAAGGGATTGTTTAGTAGGCTAACGCATGTTCAGTGCGCTCAAGCAAATTTTATAATGACCAGCTTAGGCATCAACCAAGCAAGCAGACGCGTAAGTTTGCGTGGTGCCTGAAAGACGCGTCGGGGCCCGTTTAAAATTCGCGAAGAAATGATTGAGCATATTGAACATTTCACAACTGTACTGGCTGTAAGTAGTACTCTTGGATGGATATAAACAACTAATGTAACTCTCACAGACGTCTCTTTTTTTGCGGCATGATTGAAATGTCCTACGAGAAGATAACTGTGTCTAGCACCTTTGAAGATAATTAGATGGGTCCCAAATACACCACCGTTTTCAACTAATGAGGTAAAGTTTAAGCGTCCGCCAGTTTTTTAATAAAACAGAAAGAGCCACATTGTTATTACTCTTTTTTTGTTGAGCTTAGAGAAGCACAAAAAACTCTCACACATTTCCGCCTAGCTACGTGATCTGGTGGCATCGGCAACACACGAGCTGGGGCAATACCGAAAAAGAAAGAAAAGAAAAAAAATGTTGCCATAATCGTCCATATCACAAATGAGTATGGGGGGACCACAATCGGTTCTTCCAATGTGAAGTGGCCCCGCCTCACGTGTTGTGGGGAGAGAGGCTATCTGGGCGATGCCACCCTACGGGTGGTTCAAATGGTCGATATATCGAAGCGGGTTGGCCTAATGGAAGCGCTGTACGTAGACAAGATATCTTGTCTAGTGAAAAAGGTATAGCATTGAAAATGGTTTGCGTTCTCCTTTTCGTGGAATTGGGAATCGGGCATCTCATTACGCAAATTGTATATATATTTCCCGCATGCAGGTATCCTTCTTTTAGGCTGTTCTCTTCTACATTACATAGTGACTTACTTTTTTGCCATAAACAAGAATCGCAGAAGCTCAAATAACAGTGATTGTTATCTGGCTGGTCCCTATTGTAAAAGTGTAGTTCTATAGTGGAGCTCTGTGTTTCGCTGACAGATTACTTGCGTGGGATCGGTTAATATGTACCGCCCGAATGATGACATGCCAGTTCCGACCACTTCTTACTGACGTCAGATTCAGATGGAAGCAGAAAATTGACGCTGCGAAAAAGAGCAAACTTGGTCTACACAACGTCATCGAATGAGCCTGCTTAGGCGAGTGTCGAGTAAACTTTTCGATGTTTCTAAAAGACCTGCATTTACCCGAGTCGTAAGGATTAAATACAAATATAATTGGTGCGCGATAATTAGCTCAAACAGAACTAAGTAAATATTGCGCAACCAGTAATTTCGAAATAACAAATTCCGGGACACGATTACCACTAATATTTTTAATGCCGATAGGAATGCTGATTGCGCATCATTCAATTTTCTAAGATGATGATGTGGGGTGTTTTATGACGCAAGAGTCATTTGATGGCCATATAGCGCCAGGTCAATGCACAAGTAAAGCGAACAATGATTATAATAGGTGGCTGTAAAAGGGCTGAAAAATTCCTCACGCTGACGCGGGTAAAAACAAACAAGCATTAAAACCATGAAATTGATGTGAAATATGTGCCCTCAGAGTGAATGAAAAAATGGTAGAGACAGTGATGGAGATCAAATCAAATCAAATCAAATCAAAGTTTATTTACATCCTGAAGATGTGGGCAAGCTTGGGCGAAAAGCGAAACAATTCGCTTGAGGAAAGCCCAAGCCCCCATATACGAGGCATAGCAGTAGAGACACACAAAGATGTGAAAACGCTATCAGAAAACAAACTAGCGCGTTACATACATGAAAAAAAATATACTAACACAGATACTCTCACGGAATCATACCAGCGCGTTGCAACAATGATACAGGGTATGTGTAAATGTTCATGCCGATAGTCAATCGATAGAGATAATGATTTGACCCAACAATTCATTCAAAAACAACAGGCAAACATCAAACAAACAAAACCAATGTAAATATGTCTCTCTTCATACAGTACAGCAATTTTTTTTTACGGTGATTGGTTACAGGAAGTGTTTTTTAATATGACTTATACTGCGTTTCTCTACTTCTATTTCGCTTCTGAGGAGAGTATTTAGCAAGTGAGGCAGACAATACTGTAACATTTGTTGTCCGTATTCAGTTCGGCAGAAGGGGATGTTCCAGAAGTCTTGTTTGCGGAGAGAATAGAAAGGAACATTTTTTCTTAGATTAGCAAGATTTAGAAGGTCATGCTGATTTTTATAAACAGCCTTTTTATATCTGATAGCTAGTTTCCAATCTTAAAATTTTTCTATGGGTACAACGTTAAAACGATGAAACAAATCCTTTGTGTGCGCGTGATATTCAACGTTAGCTATGGACCGAAGAGCCCTTTTTTGTAACATTAATATTCTATGGTTATTTCTCTGTGTGGAATTTCCCCACACCAAAAAACAATAATTTATGTGAGATAAAAAAAGCGTGTTGTACAGCATGAGTTTTATCGATACAGGAAGAATGTGTCGAAATTTTGCAATAGCACCCACACTTTTAGCCACGTGAGATTGAACGTGGTCGAAATGATCGTCCCAGGACATATTTTATTGAAACAGCACACCTAAAATTTTTATTGAGTTCACAAATTCTATAGGCGCCGTGTCTAAAAATAGGGAACTATCAATGGTGACTGAAAGCTGACGCGGATGAAAAAGAACGGCCTTTGATTTGTTATCATTGATCAACAGCGAGTTTTCTTTACTCCACTTTTGTATGTCTTCAAGGGCGTTATTTATTTCAGGTGCTAAAATTTGCAAATTTTTTCCAGTGAAAAATAGGCTAGTGTCATCAGCGTAAATTACATAAGTTGGTGTTTTGTTGATAGTGTTTATATCGTTTATGTAAAGGATGAACAGTAAAGGACCCAATATGCTTCCTTGCGGAACGCCAGTGACTACCTGCTGTAATGATAAAACGGCCGTTCCTATGCTGACACATTGAAACCTATGCTTCAAGTAGGATTTTATCAAAAGCAGTGACACGCCGCGAATACCATATAGTTGCAGTTTTTCTAACAAGGTTGCATGCTGAATCCGGTCAAAGGCCTTAGAAAAATCTATGTAAATGCCTACACATATCTGTTTTAATTCAAAAGCCTTAAGAATGATTTCCTTCTGGGTTAGTAGTGCAGATTCAGTTGATTTGCCGTGGAGAAAGCCATGCTGAGACTCATTAATTAAATTGAAAGCGTGACTAAATTTTGTGTTTCGTTTATGAATAATCTTCTCAACGCCCTTTGAAAATATAGGCAATACAGAAATCGGCCTGTAATTCGACAACTCATTCCTATCGCCCTTTTTGTGCAGGACACTAACTTTAGAGATCTGCATCATTTTCGGAAAACAGCCTGTTGCTATTGCAAGGTTGTATATGTGGGCAAGCAAAGGAGCAATGACGTCAAGCACAAACTTTACCGGCTCGATCTGTATATCGTCAATATCCCTAGCTCTGCTGTTTTGAAAGACGCATAAACATCTCGCACCTCGTGTTCATCTGTTGGCTCTAAATAAATACTGTGCTTATTTTCCTTAATACCATAGGTTGCAGGAGGCATGCACTGTCCGATACTAACCGCATCCCGAAAGAACTTATTGAACGCTTCAGCAAGTTCTTTTCTGCATATGCGCTTACCGTTTATAACGAGATCATCGACAGTCGATGGTGGTTGCGTACGGTTTAACAGTTTATTTAGTTTTTTCCATACATCTCCTGTTTAATTACAGTATTCCCTGCAGAACTGGTCATGCAGATATTTGTTCTTTTCACTTCTAAGGAAAGAGGTTAGCTTATTTCTATATTGCCTAAAGATATCAAAGTCAGTATCCAGTCTACTCTTAAGAAACTTTTTGAACAATCTCGTTTTGTGTTTAATTCTTTTTATGCATTCACGGTTTATCCATGGTTTACGACCTTTACCCTTTTTTATATTCTACGTTATCAGGATAAAATGCTCATGGTAGATACGTTTAAAAATGGAAATAAATGCCTCGTAAGCTGCATCTGCAGTTTCACTACGTCTGACGTCTTCCCAGTCTTCTTTTCGAAGCTTTGAAATGAAAGCATGCAATGTTTCAGGGGTGATTTTCTGAGTTGTTATTTTTGCTTCTGCATCCTGCAGCTTATGTTTTACTGATGTTCTTGCGAGCATGTAAATGGGAAAGTGGTCGCTGATACCGGAGCACAAGGCTCCTGATATCACCTTTTCTGTGCTCATATTTGTGATAAACACGTCAAGCAATGATTCTGTGCAAGGAGTGACGCGCGTCGCAGTGTTTCCTAAAAGCGTATAGCCATTTGACTCGACAGTGCTGAGAAGGGCCGCTCGATTATGGGAAGGTTGCAATAGGTCTATGTTAATGTCTCCCCCAAGTATTAATTTATATCTATTGTCATTTACATAGCCTAGCATCTTATCTAAATGACCGATGAAACAAGCCGAGTTTCCGTCTGGTGGTCTATATGCAACACAGAAAACTTGTTTGTGGAATAATATACATAAACACTCAATATCACTCGTAATGGTACAGATTTCCGCAATAATTTCAGATTTTCGTTCATTTTTTACTAAGATAGCCACGCCACCACCCTGACGTGTAGCTCTATTTATAAAAAAACTGCGATACCCGTTACGTTCGTATATGTTGCTGTTTGTGTCATACCAGGTCTCGGTTAACATGATTATGTCAAACTGAAAATCCATAGCATCTAAAAGGACCGATAATTCGTCCTCTTTATGTCTTGCCAAGCGAATGTTTAAATGAAAACATGTGAGCATGATACCTGCATGAGATTTGAATAACTGATTGACGTCATGGGTTGATTGAGCCATCTTGAATACGAGATGAACACATAGAAATGGGTGGTGTGGATCACACTATCTTTTCAACATCCTGCGCAGTGCGAATGCGCACTACCGGAGCGGATTCTTCCTTTCTGGCGAGAATCTTTCCGTTGCTCGTCCACACGAAACGCCAGTTCTGAGCCTTCGTTTTCGCAATTGCCATGCCAAGCAGGTGCTTCATGGCTGGGCTTAGGTGTTCGTTTATGAACACAGGCGCCCCTTGCGAGTGCCCGAAATCTTTACTTGTTATGCGCATTTTCTTTGCCTTTTGAAGAACCATGTCCCGCTTAGAGCGGCTTCTAAATTGTGCAACAATGTTTGTAGTGTCCTTTACATTCTTCGAGACAACACGGTGGCAAACTACGACGTCGCTTTCATCAATGGGGACATTCAAAATTTCTCCAACACGATGAAGAGTCTCGAGAAGCTTTTCATCACTCGATTGGGGTATGCCTTTAATTTCAATGTTTCGGTTGCGTGAGTACTGTTCCGACGCAGTCAGCCGCTGCTCATGTTCAGAGCTCTGTTTTTTCAGCATTTCACAATCTGCAGCTAGCTTCGCGTTTGCTTCTTTGAGCGCCTTATTTTCTTTGAAAAGGTCTATCTGTTCTTTCTTTGTCTTTTCAAGTTCATCATTCACGAATTCCAAACTTTTCCTAAATTCACGCATTTCTGTCCTGAGTTCGCGTTCCACTTTTGTTTTGAAATCGCGCATTTCTTTCCTGAGCTCTTTTCGGAAATCTTCCGGCATCGTTTCAGGTGACAAAATGCAAACAAAGAAAAGTAGAAATAGTTCATGCACACGGTCGCTATATTGGGCAGCAAGTAGAGGCAGCAAAAAAAAACAAACAAAAGGTTCGTGAACCCAACGGAGAAAAAAGTGCTAACCTGTGTAAGAAATACAGAACGTGCTTAACACGGCTTTCTTGCGCTGCCCCTGCTGCCACCAAGTGAAGTTCCACTGGCGTTGCAGGCCTTTTTGTAGCGGTAGCTGGACTGATCCCCTGGTGGGTGCGTCGTCATCAGCTCCCTGCTTCGTAAGCGCTGCCTTGTCTTGCTTCGATGGTCCGTGCTAGTGAACTGGTATCTGTGTAAGAAATACAGAACGTGCTAAACACGGCTTTCTTGCGCTGCCCCTGCTGCCACCAAGTGGAGATGTAGTCACCGCGGCAGCGACCTGTCTTCCGAGGACATGCAATGGAGTGTCTGGGTATATGACGCTAAAAGAGCACACGGCTGTTAAAAATGTTAGCAACGATTTGTGTGTGAAAAGGGGTTCTCTACCGATGAACATCGATGAGTGCAAAGGTATCTGATGTCGGTACGGCAATGAAAAGTGCTTTTTTCTGAGAAAGTTTAAATCACTGCACTAGACGAGGATGTGGAAAACCATGAGCGGTCCTCCACATCTCTCACACAATGGTGCATCGCCCCCAGGTAAAAGGTGTGAATGTGTCCAGTGTGTGTCTCCTATCTGTGGTCTTGTAAATGTGACTTGTGTGTACCGTGATTTGGATACTGTTGGTTAGCTTCCGTTTCTCGGTTTGATAACATGTAGTTTGTTTTCTGTTTGCCTATCCTATAGGCGCTGCCAGCTTGTCCTGAACTCCCGTCGTAGAAGAGGTTTCAGATCAAGTGCAGGGACAGCTATGGATGCATTGGCGGCAGCATTGTCTTGAGCAGATGCGGCAAGCTGATTCGCCAACATGTTTCCAGCAATCTCACGGTGCCCTGGCACCCAGCACACTGCAACCTATCGCTTGAGAGAATAGATCTTGCATAACAGAGAGTACAGGGACACGAAGACCGCATTTTATTTGTTCGTAGAGTTTTTAAAGCCGTTACAACACTCAATAAATCTGTGTATTATTCCGTGCATTGTAGTTGCAGTTCCTTAATATGCTTTACGGCCACAGATACCACGTGAGCCTTTGTGGTGAAGACGCTTTTTTTTCGGAGTGCAGAATGCCGTTGTTAGAAAAGGATGGGCCAACACTCACAACACACTATCTCACAACACACTATTGTGTAATTCTGAAGCATCTGTGAAAAATTTTGGACAAGTGTACTTGTGCTGGAGTTCGAGTAAGTGTGTGCGGATATGTGCTGTAGGCACGTGTTTAGTGACTTCAACGAAACATAGATCACAGTCTGTAACTTGCCATTTCCGAGGAGGCGCATATACTGCTTAGTCATAGAATGGTGCTCTCCAAGTGGCACAGCTGTTTCCTAAGCAAGCCTCCTAGCAGGGAGTGACTATATGGCTGTCTCAGCGAAGGACGGTTAATAAACAAGGTAGAATTGAACAAATCATCATTAATTGTGGAGTGAGCTGGATGTTGCTCGTGTGGGTTAACTTTGAGGTAGTATGTAAAAGACATGTAACATCTCGGTAGATGGAGCGACCATTAATTTGATTCTACGTACAGACTATCTACGGTTCTAGTTCGAGAAGCCCCCGTAGGGAGGTGAATGCCCAGATGGTGGACAGGGTCGAGAATCTTTAAGGCTGATGGTGTCGCAGACAGATTATAGCACCGTAATGTGGACGCGTGCGTACGAGGCTTTTTTATAAATTCATCAGACATTTCCTGTCACTGCCCCACGTAGTTCGTGACAAGGTTTTCAAAATATTCGTGGTTTTTAAGAACCTGATTGTCTTTTAAATACTTGATGTATGGGATGAAGGTCAGTGTTGTGTCGAATATAGGGCCCAGAAACTTATGCTTGGTCTTCACAAACAGACGTTCACCGTGCAAGTCAATGTTGGGGTCTGGATGGACGCCCGTCTTTCGACAGAACAAGACGCAAGTGCTCTTTTGCGCATTGAGAAACCATATTCAAACCTACTTGAACCTGACGTTCGCACGATGAAAGGTTGCACAATTTGAAACCAACCTGAACATCATCGACATATGTTCTGTAAAAACATAATGTCTGGAAGAGACAAGCGTACGGAGGTCATTTTCACTATGAAAAGTGTGCAACTCAATACACCCCTCGTGACATTCCGTGTCCGAGTGGAAACTCGGACACGGAATGTCCGGTCGGACATGTAAATTTTGATTATTGCGAACATTCTACCCTGCACACCTAAATGCGACAAGTCTTGAAGTATGCCAAAGCGCCACGTAGTGTCATAGGCCTTCTCCATATCGACAAGCACCGATGAAAACAATTGTTCATGAATGAAAGCATCACAAATTTGTGCCTCGATACAAACATCGTGGTCAGTAGTCGACTTAGCCTCTCGAAACCCGCACTGGCATAAATCAAGCAGGCTATTTGTTTCAAGGAAATGCATGAGTCGCCTGTTTTTCATCTTTAAAAAACCTTGCAAAGGCAACTCGTCAACGCTACGGGCCTATAACTTGATGCTGAGCATGGGTCCTTGCCCGGTTTAAGAATCGGAATAATGACTGCTTCTTTCCAGGCGGAAGGGATCTCACCGGAAAACCAAATGCAATTATACAAAGAAAGGAGAGCTTTTTTTGGTTTCAGGAGGCAGACGTTTAAGCATTTTGTATATTATACGTTGAGAGCCTGGGACAGCTCTGTTACAGCAGTTTAATGATGCTTGTAGCTCAGCTAAGCCAAATGGCTCATTGTATGCCTCATTGTTTGTGGATTCGCGTTCTATTTTCCGTTTTTTATTCTTGCTATGTATCGTTGGAACGCTGGACTGTAATGGTATGAGCAGGAGACCTGTTCAAAATGTGCCCCTAGTGTTCTTCCAAACGTTCTCCATCTGTGTTCACTAGGAGAAGTGAGTGTGCCTGTCATCCTGCCACGTTACCAACCAAATTCCACAGTCTTGCCTCATCTGCGTATGAATTGATTCCCAATGAAATTTGTGCCAACTTTCCTTTCTCGCCTGTCGGCACATTCTCCTGCCTTGCCACTTGATGTTCGTAAAGCTTATAAGATTCTCCGACGTTGGTGAATCTCTAAGCAACTTCCATGCCTTACTTTGCTTTTTACGCGCATTACGGCACTCATTATTCTACCATGAGACTCGTAGTTTGCATGACGGTCCACATGTTTGTGGTATACGCTTCGTTGGAGCATCAACCAAAAAACCTTTCAAGTATCGCTTACAGCAGCTTGCATGCTTAACACACCCATGTCCGTCCAAGTTAAAAGAAATGTTTTGAAACTGATCCCAGTCGGCTTTATTAGTGAGCCATTTGCGAAACTGTGGAGGACATACATTTGATATTGATGTTCTGAGAAGTATAAAAAAGTGGTCACTACCATATGAATTATTGATGACTTCCCATTTAAATAAAGGTAGGATTGATGGAGATGTTATGCTGAGATCTACTGACGAGTAAATGTTGTTAACGATATTGTAATATGTTGGCTTTTCCCGATTCAGAAGGCAAGCGCCGGAAGAAAAAAGTAACTGTTTAATCAGTCGCCCCAGAGGCTATTATGTATATCAAAGTCCCCAAGGACAACATAGGTTTCTAGAATTTGATTTATCAATGCCTGAAATTCTTGTTAATTGAGTTAGTGATGCGAAGTTACATAAATGGACCAGATTGTGGCCAGTTTATTGAAAACAACAGCCCGGATGGCCACCCCCTCAAGGGGTGTTTGGAGCGGTAAATGTCCACAAGCAGTTCCTTGATCAACTACGATAGCAACGCCGCCAGATGATGCAACAGCATCATCCCGATCCTTTCAGAAAATAGTGTAGCTGCGAAGAAAGTTTGTGTGCTGGCTATTTAAGTGTGTTTCTTGCACACACAGCACTTTTGGTGTATGTTTCTGAAGAAGATCTTGGATATTGTCAAGGTTTTTCAGCAGCCCTCTGACGTTTCACTGTAGTATTTGAGTCATGTTATTGTTGTGTGGTATTGTGAACAAAAGTGTTGCCTTTGCTTACAGGGCCTCTTGATAGACCTGTACTTCGGGTTTTTTCTTTTTTGGTGTGCTCAAAAGACTTGCGCCTCTCCTCTGGCACCTGCGGGGCCGGAGGAGTGGGACTTGTATCCATCACTTCCTGTGAGATGGCGGATGGTGCCTGTCCAGGAGACACGTTCACGGTAGTTTAGGTCCTAACTGCGCTTGCAGTAGCCTGGGGTCCAGCAGACACGGGAGCCTGCTGGCCCTGTTTTTCATGTGGCGGAGCAGTACAGGCTGCTCCAACCGGGGGCGCTTATGGTACGACCGCGTTCACACTCTGTGTGACACTTGCGGCCGCAGAAACGTGTGGCGTGGCACCGCGGTGCGGTACATCGGCAAAGGAAGGAATGGACTGATGGAGTGCAAACATTTTGCGTGTCTATTAAAGAATAGATTGAATTGAACGTTAAGCTCGAGGATTTGTGCTTTTTACCAGTATGGGCACGATCGCGAGTAGGTGGGATAGTCTCCTCTGCAGTTGAAAAATTAGGCTGTTGTAGTACATTTTTCCGATACAAGTTCGTTGAAGCTACAATTTGTGCAAGATGCACGTGCTATGCAGCTTTGCAATCCGTGTTCAAAGCGCTGACATTTGAAACACCTGTAAAGATTTGGTGTGTAGGACCTGACTCGAAGCTTGCAGTAGCCGGTTTCAAGTGAATCGGGTAGGTCGCTGGTACCAAAGGTGATAATTATGCGTTTTGTTGGTGTTTCTTTCTTGTCTCGTCGTATTACTAATCTTTGAATTTTCACTAGATTCTGGTCTTATCAGCCTTCCAATAATTCACTTTCAGATAGTTGAATGATGTCATCATCAGGCACCACACTTTGAACTGTATATAGACCTGTGTGGGCCTACTGAGACTGGGACGTCTCCAAGTGCTATAAGTTTAGATAAATTATCATACTGAAGCTTCTTGCGTACCTTCAAGAGGAGGGCGCCACTTCCCAACTTGGTTACATTGTAGCCTGGACCAATGGCTTCTGTGAGCATTTTCGAAACAAGGAAATGCGAGATTGATTGCACTGTTCTGTTTTCTTTTCAGCTGTGCACGACATGGTACTTAGCGAGCAACTGGTTTGGTTTCTGGAGTGGAAAGCTTTCTTCGGTGCGCCACCTTTTCGTGTGGCGATGGCGGCCAACCACCACCAAACCGAACAAGTGGACGCTACAAGGTTGAATAGTAAACACTTGGAGACGCCAGCCATGCATCGCCGCAATAACCGAATATAGCTACCCAAGGTTGAGTAACTACACAGGGTTAACTCTCGCCGCCAGGAAATTAGGAAGTATACGGAAAAAAGAAGATTATAGTAGGACAGATAAAAAGTGAGATACAAATACGAAGATGTAGGGAGAGAGAGATAGGAAAAGGCGACTGCCGATTTCCCCTGGGTGATTGAGCCCAGGGATCGGATTCTGTTTACGTGAAGCCGGGTTCAAAAAGGTTGCCTCGGCCGAGGGGGCCTCAAAGATCCAATCACCCAGCGTCAGCTCAACCTCCAGGATCCCCTTTTTGGCCGGACACGGCAAAGCCACGCACGGCTAAAGGCGTGGGAGGGAGCTGAGCCACCCCCCGTTAATTCGGGTCTATGGTGTCGCTACAAACCAAACGCCTTCTTACGCAGACGCCCCTGCTGGGCAAATCTATAAGACCTAAGATAACCCTATGGTATGTATATTTAACTTCACATTACTTGATGGCTTTATACACCGATTTTATCTAACACCCTATTATTACTATTACACGCCGAGGAGACGTAAGAGACGTGAGGAGACGGGAGGTTCTCGTGAAAAGAAACAAAAAAAAACCACAACTGTGTCGAGAGTGTGCCGCGGTGGACATGCATACAATATCAAAAGGTTTTCACGTAAAAACAACTTTGTCTTACCCGAAATAAATATTAAGTATGGCAAGAATAGTGCTCTTTTCTCAAGTACTGTTTGTAATGGCACAACCAAGGAAATAAAAACAAAAAGTTAAGAAGTTAAAAACAAGTAAATTAAGTTGAAATGAATCTGTAATCTTGTTGATTGTAAAGAGCTTTTCGATGACCACGTTTTTGCCACTCGGTGTGTTTTCTTTTGTACAATCTACTTTATGTCTGTTTACCTTCGATAATGTCGATTTACATGTTTTATGATGCGTATTTTTTAGTAATGCAAGCTATATTTCTTATTCACTTTGAAAGTAAGGCCACAGTGTGGTTTTGACTTCTGCACCTTTTTTGTTATTTGTCGCTCTGTAATCATCGCAGTGATAACATTGAAATTGATTATGAACGTTCGCTGTGGCTCCAGATATCCATATTTAGGTTTTTTGGATATCTGCTTGCACAATGTTATTGAATTTGTCAATTTTTTAGGTTGGCCTTTGTAATAAATATGTTTTTTAACTGTGTTGAGAATGTTATAGAATATAGTTGCGAACGCGGTTGTTGTGTAATAATATTTTAAAAGTGTGGGATTGAACAGCTCTTTTGGTTACGTTAATAGAGGATGCAACTAAACAGCATTGCTCTTGAGGTTATAGTTATTTACAACTATGCAAAGAGAAAGTAATTTCATTGCTTACACACAAATTCCAATGTGCAGTACTCAGAATTTAAATGCGAGAACAATTTTTTGGTATAACTACAGGAATGCGCGACAAATTTTGGCGTCAAGATAAGCACGTAAATTGGCTACGAATTTATTCTCAAGAGAAAATTTTGGCTGTGATCAGCTCATCCAAGTAAAAGTTACGGCGATATAACCCGACCTGAAGGCGCAGCACAGTCAAAGCGAAAGCTAGAACAGTGGCCTTTCAGAGCCTTTTCCAAATACTTATTGGGTAATTTCGGCAAGCACACTTGATACCCAATATGGCGTTAATGATAAAAATTTTAGGGTACTAGGCCGCCACTCGCTATGCAGTATTTCGTCTTTTTTTTAGAAGCGTGGTGTTCGCTAAAGAGTTGCAAAGAATTTCGTGCCAATTGTTCATGCAGTGGCGGGCGACGATGAGGAACCGAAGTGTATATTGAAATGGGTTATGCGCCAAAGTTATTAGAAGAAGCTTTTGCAATCGGTTGGAGCATTGGACAAATTAGTCATTACGCTATTCACATTATGCGATGACTGGTTGTTCTTTTGCAGTTTTGAAACGATTTATAAGTTGTATTAACGCGATTGCTTTCCCGACAACAAGCCTGCCTAAGGAAAGTCTGCCAACAAGTCCCAAGCACCGGCGTAGTTCAGTGGTAGAATACTGGGCTGGCACCTAGCGTACCTGAGCTCGAGCCCCACTGTGTCATTTCTGCTAGTTTTTTTTTCAATTTAGTGTGATGTGGTTAAGAACACCAGAGGCGGTGGCGGAAACGGCGGTGGCGGCGGACGACAGAGCATGACCTGAGTTGTTATCTCGTAACAGCTTTCGCTGTAAAACATTTACTATACGTAGCCAAAAATTGCTCTTTTTTATTTCGTGACCACAGTACATGGTCACAGTAATGCAAGGATTTCACACGACCAGGAAGGCAAAGTAAATTATTTTTATTTATTTATTTATTTTCAGATTTACTGCCAGCCTTTGAAAAAGGCCTTTGGCAGGAGCGGGCAGAACAAATAAAAGAATGCGAGAACATACGCACATACGCAAATACGTCCACAAAACAACCGCAACAATGAGCGGGAACAAAATAAAAACAAAAAATATACAATTACGCAATCAACAAAGTGACAGCAGGTACTTTTAACAACTTGTTTGGTACCAAGCCAGACCTACACTGATAAAAACTATTAATAATATACAAGACATGACTGGAAAGAGCAGGAGAAATCTGGACCGAGGTGCACCGCTAAGAAATCTGGACCGAGGTGCACCGCTAAGCTATTATACTTGAAAGTTTTGGAAAAGTCCTTGTAGCAGTTCCTAAATATTGAAAGAACGTATATATAGCCAATGGGGAGCTCTTAGGAAGCCTAACATACAGTTTAACGAAAAAGCAAAATGATTGCGTTTAAAATTACAGATTCAAAGTTGGACACACATCAGCACCAAGTTGAACATAAAGTCCTAGGGCACATAAGAAGGGTGTTTTGAATGCGAAGCATTTCTTAGTGAACTTCGATGACTTTGTGCGTATCTATCAATCTATCTTGCCGCTTACGTTTGGGTGCACTCGTGGTCACCTTCTAAACTTGGCGTGAACGAAAATCAGCATAGAAGGGTAAGATGGCTTGACAAATGTGGTAAAGGAAAGAATAATATCACAATCCGGTCGTGTAAGGCGTCAAATATTTTCCGCCAGACAGTGACACATACCCTTAGACAGGTATGTGCCTCTTGTATGCGGCTATGTGTCACAGGTGATGGACACTTAGTATCTACCTAGAAACGACGAGAATACACATGGGCAATTTCAACGCTCGAGCGTTAAGAGATACCCGACGTCGGTAGCGTTGACCCGACGAATGTAAAGAATAAATGCGAGAGTCTGAGCTGGAATTCAACCAAAGCATGCTGCGTGGCAATGAAGAATTTTACCAGAGAGCTACATCAGGTCTCCTAACTACTTTTCAAGCCCCGCCCCGGTGGTCTAGTGGCTAAGGTACTCGGCTGCTGACCTGCAGGTCGCGGGTTCGATTCCCGGCTGCGGCGGCTGCATTTCCGATGGAGGCGGCAATGTTGTAGGCCCGTGTGTTCAGATTTGGCTGCACGTTAAAGAACCCCAGGTGGTCGAAATTTCAGGAGCCCTCCACTACGGCGTCTCTCATAATCAAATGGTGGTTTTGGGACGTTAAGCCCGACAAAATCAAATCAAATAACTACTTTTCAAATAGGCGTTAATCTTCATGAAAAGTTTATGGTGCTTGCAGTGCTGGCTAACCAATTTTATGGACATTTTATTAACATTTTATTTTATGCCATGCGTTGAAGTTGAATTACGTAGCAGTGTTTGTGCCAGCATCCTCACGAGCATCAGCGCTTCATATCAGCTTCTTGTGTTGCTTATACGCATGTTCCAGCTAACATCGTTGCGCAAGTGGAAACAACTGGTTCTATAAACATGTGACACTCTTAAGCTTATGTCTGTGCGTGCAACATTTGTACAAATATTTAGCGTCATTTCACTACGTGTCGCTCAATAAAAAATTGCAACACGGTCGCCTTTTTCCCGCATGCTTCGCATAACGTCGATTCCGAAGTACGTGGTATCTGCGGATTTTTTTTTCGCATACTGAAGAATATAAGCACAAGATTTAACAACAGCTAAGACCCCAGTGGGTTATTAGCTTCACACTCTATAGTCAAGCATACTTCATATTTTCTCAGCATGTGTTTTCGCTTAGCTTAACTTAGCTTCCGACTCTATAGCGATTCGGTAAAGGAATGATAGACCCTTTCCCTCTGTATCGTTAATATTACTCTTTATGTCGTCCATATTTGACATGAGCAAGCTGTCATTGACTGATTTCAGACAGGCGTACTTTCCGTTCCTTGTGCCTCCACCTGAGACTACCCGAGAGCAAAAGCAATCTTCTTCATCTTCTTTTCAAGTTCAGTAAAATAAGTGTATTCGCTGCCCCCCCCCCCTCTTGAAAGTTTTCTGTACCCAACGGGGTTTATACAGGGTGTTCTGAGATTGGCCCATTATTGACCTAGCGATATATCGCGTGGTGACGTCATCACGTCACGCCGTAGATGTGTAGCATGTCGTGATGAAGTGGCGAGCTCAGGAACCGGTGACTATGTCCTATGGGGCTCGGCTGCTGAATAGGATGTTGCGATATCGAATACCGGCAGCGTGGGCCATATCTTAGATAAAATAGAAAATACCTCAGGCCCATGCAGTAAGATATGAGTGCAGGTTAGAAAAACACAGAAGGTCGAAATTTTCGAAGCCCTCATCAGAATCATTTCGAGGATTTAGAACGTTAAATTTAAAAACTAATATTACCAGCACACTATAAAACGTCGCATCTTTGTCTTTACTTAGACTTGAACAGCTTTGCTAAATGATAACAAAATTAGAAAGTTTCATTTGTTTTAAAGTTATGAAGACAACACATAAAAGATAAAAAGCAGGTACATTATTTCAGTGACACTGCTTGACGTCAGCTTTACCAAACGTAACAGCACCATCTGGGTAATATTTTGTGGCTGAAAAGCCTGGGCGCCTATAGTGGTCGCGAAACACAGCCAGCACGCAGATAGCCGAGGCCTCACTGTATCTAATAGACGAAGCCAATTCTTGTCGCATACTACGCAACCTCCAAGAATGCCTCAGCTGGGACGTCGCTATGCTCTCCCATAGTAGAGTACCAAGTACTCAAAATTGTTAACCACTTTCTCTAAACACTACGGCGTACATAGTCCGTGCCTAGTCATGGTCCATTCGTAGGGACGGCACACAGCTCTCCCATAGTAGAGCACCTAGTGCTTTAAATCGTGAACTACTTTTTTCTAAACACTACGGCGTCTCTAAATTGTTACCCCCTTCCTCTAATCCCCCCTACGGCGTCTCTCGTAATCAAATGGTTGTTTTGGGACGTTACGCTCCATCTATCAATTGATCAGTACCTGACGCACATCTAGGGGCGAAGCTCCTTAAAGTGGCACCAGTTCATCCTTCGTAGTAGTGCACAACATGTCTCACGCTTTGACCTGCAAGGTGGTGCCGGTGGGAGATTTCTCCTGTGCGTTGTTGAACAATAAAAAAGCGCAACGTGCGCGTTAACTAAAAGCCGAATTCTCCTGTCTATCATATCCCCTCGGCAGCCAATGGCATGTACATTGAGAACTATCTGATAAGAGAGGGTTGCTACGTTTTACTCGCTGGGCATAACCTCCTTGGTTTTAGAAAGGTTTAGCGAGCGTTGGGCCGCAGTTCCATGAATAATGTAAACTAGTATATACCATGAACTCGAGTAGGTTAAGGGTGGGGAGTAGGCATGAAGCGCAAGCCGCAAGAAAGTGTGTGTACGCCACCTCTCGTTTAAACCTTGGAATGTCCGCTGGATGGCGGTGCTTCTATATGCGGAATATATGATGAAAAGGTGCGAGATGGTGGTACTTGGAGTGTTGACTAAATGGATGAACGGGAACACAGACAGATGCATGGACGGACGCACGGATGGCTGCACGGATGGATGGACGCATGGACGGACGCAGGGGAGTATGCATGGACGAATGCATGGATGGACTTACGGATGGACGTGCGGACACATGAACAGACGCACGCATCGCAGGGACGGTCACACGGGCGGACGCATGGACGGGCGGAAGCAAGAACGAATGGATGGACGGATGCTTCGCCCCACTGTCCATCATTCACCCCGTGGATATGCTGCCATTTTTTATGCAACACGGTATTTGTTTACAGAAACTGTGACAGTTTATCACTCCCTCAAGAAGCAGAGTACACAGTGCTATAAATCTTGGAACATTTATTTTACGCACAAATATGCATTGCGGGACAGCTTAATGCTCTCCCATTCATACTAGAGTGCGAAGTATTCTAAATCATTAAACAATTTTTATAAAAACACAGGCTTTGAAGCATTTTCGGTGCTATGCGCCTTTTCCACTTGAGACGGCTTTACGCTCTCTCATAGTAGAGTATGATGCACTCTAAAAGGTTAAACATTTAGGAGCTTGCTCATTATGCTCGAGCTTTGTTCACAGTCACCCCTACTATTCTTGCTCTTATTAAAGCGGATCCAATTACACGCCACAACAATTCCCACCACAACGCGGTCATCGACGTGCCTGAGCTCAAGCTATGACACACGTCCTTGGTGATGGTACTCTACACTGATGCAGCCGCTACCCAGAAAATCCAGCCATGTGTTTAGCCGTTATGAACGACACACACGCCCTTGTGGCGTCTGCCACACTCAAGGAGGATTAAAGGCCACACTACGCACTGCAGACTATAGTTTCATAAAAAGGAAGCTCTTGCTTCAGCCATTGTACACGCCACGACAATGTCGCATGGCTCCCCTGTCACCATAAGGACAGAGTCACAAGCTGCTTCCCATGCCTTCGCTCTAGGAGTTGTGGCTGCCCATACACACAGAATCTTTTGTTCAGTTTCGCCGTCCGCATTAGCCCATTGCTTGTCGTCTGGACTCTTTGACACGCCTCTCTCCATGGTAACGAATGCGTTCATGCGGTTGCTTGACGTCCGACCAGCCGGGCACCATTTAAGGAGCTGTCCAACCCAGACGATGCACAAGCAGAACCAGAAAACAACATAGCGGCGCTGGAGAACTCCCCCAATAGCCGTTATACACATACTTCTTCTCATCTTTCAATTACCAGAGCAGATGATGCCACGCCGCGGCAAGTGCCGGCTAATCAATTTCCTTGCTTATACATGCTCAAGCGTTTTCATTCAACAGTGTACCCCTTCTACTGCCCCTTATGTGGCTCTGTATCGAGTACCGTGGTTACCCCTCTACGTGGTAATCCTCTGCTCCATGGGGTGTTCCTCTTATCCCCAGCCCCACCCCTTCCTCTTGGGCGACTGCACTGCTCAGCTTACGCCGACAGTTTGAAGGGGCGTTTTTTTTTCTTCAAAACAAAACTGAAACACAGCAATTAACGAAGCCACAAGTGGGATTTGCTGGCCCCAAAAACGAAGAGTAGGTGAATCCGTGTACTACTTATTTTCCCCAATGTCGCTAAATGATCTCAACGTCAAACTGCTATCTAGGTATTTTTAGAAACGTTTATGTTCGAAGCCATCCAAATAACTAGATTGCTGCAACGAGACGTCTCACGAAAAACCGCTGCAGCCTACGCTACCACGCCATCACGTGATTGCTGAGGGAGTGAAGGGCCGGTTTCCGCAAGCGGCAAGCATACCTCACCGTTTGCCGTTCGTTAGCAGCCGTGCGCGCCTGTTTTTTTTTTTTTTTTGCACACGTCTGGTGTTCTTTTCCGTTTGTAGAATGGGTCCTAGAGTCATTTTTCACGTCGTTTGCCGGGGAGTCACCTAGCCAATCAGCGACGAAAGAGCGACATGGGTGAGCCGCGTCGTCTGCTTTCAGCTCTCCGCATCGTCTGCGTCTGCCGCGGGACACTTCAATTGACACGTGGGATTTAACGTCCCGAAACCACCATATGATTAGGACAGACGCCGTAGTGGAGGGCTTCAGAAATTTCGACCATCTAGGGTTCTTTAACGTGCACCCAAATCTGAGCACACGGGCCTACAACAATTCCGCGTCCATCAAAAATGCAGCCGCCACAGCTGGTATTCGATCCCGCGATTTGCCGGTCAGCAGCCGAGTACCTTAGCCACTAGACCACCACGGCGGGGCCGCGGGACACTTCGAGTTGCTTCCTTCTTGCTCCGCGCTTTTCACGCTGCAATGAATGCGTGGTTTTTGCACCTGATTTCTGTCTGCCTATAGTTGACCGAGCCCAGTGCCTTGTACGAGATAGGAGGAGGGGGATAAGGTAAGCGAAAGCACGCGCTGCATAGGAGTGACAGAAATAGAGAACAGATGAGAAAGACGGGGAACACGGTCAACACGACGGAAGGAGTCCGAGGACGGGGCACCTTTCAGTAAAAGCTAAACGGCGTCAGAAGATCGCGTACGACGGGCCGCTCGACGAGAGCTGCGTTGGCGTCGGAGACTTCTGGTGACACAACCGTTCAGCTCGGAATCCAGCAGGCCAATCCCCTTCATGCCATAAATGTGGATGTCATACGTGTTGTTCTGAGGCTCAATTCGAGCACTTAATGGAGCGCTTTAGTATCTCCGCTATTGACAGAAGAGCAGCGTGAAATCAAGCGTGTCCCAAAACTGGCACCCGGACAGGTGGTGCTAGCTGTGCAAGGTTGGAAACAATTAACCATAGAGATTCATACAATAATACCTAGAGTGGAATCTGGCGCTAGTGTCTATGCGGGCTCCTTCAGTGGCGCTTGTACCCGCAGGGGAATGTTGGGAAGTACAGGGTTCAGATCTGCTTCGGATTAATCACGTTCTTGAGATTCTCGACGCTTCTTTTCAGAGTGTAAAACAAAGTAATATAAAGTTATATTAAACTGAAACTTGCTTCATTTTTTTTGTACAGAAACATTATTGCAAACAGTTCTTGTGACTAGGCGGTAGAAATGAAACCTGGACAAATTTAATCACCAAAGTATGCATTGCTCTGCCATTGCGTTCCAGATTTGGCATCAAGATGTAATAAACTATTCTTTACAACACTTCAAAATAAACACTCTTGGTTTGTCCTCAAAAGTATACAATATCTATTTATGGAAATAACTGCACAGTATTAACTAAGAAACACTTAAATGTTCGTCTACTGCGGTGCCAGGGGCGTCTGTTCGAGTGGTCTGCCCTCAACGCACCTCTCGTTTTGTTGTGAAGTCGAGTCAGAAGTGCGTGGTGGTGCGTCTACTTCGCATCGCCGTTGTTTTGCAGTTGGGTTGAACCAGTTTTAGCAAGACGCACCAACAACAAACGTGAGCTCAATGTAAAATCCTGCACTGGCATGGAACGCTACATCTATGCGCAGTCGTAAATAGACGATGCTTCGCCTAAACTGTCAAACACGAGTCATACAGCTCCAGCCTTGCAGTAAATTGAGAGGCCTATAGCAGTTTTCAGCTTCTTTGAACATCAAAGGCGCAGCTTCAGTCCTTTACACCCATTCCACTACCCACTCTACGTGAATAACAAAATTGAAATCGCAAAAAAAAAACGATCCGTAGACAGTTCACTGGCTAATGCGATCCAATCCGAAGCTTGTACTTCCCATTATTACCCTGGGGGTACATGATCGCAGTGCCAGATTCCTCTCCAGGTATTATTGTATAAAACTCTATGCAATTAACAAACGTGTAATATAAGTCCTCCGAGATTAAGGAAGGTTTGTGAGCATACAACATCGATCATTTGAGTATGGCTCTCAAAAACTGCGCCAAATCGATTCGAGTACTGTGTTGTCTAAGCTATAGATGTGAGTTCAAAGCGAATGGAAGCGTCCCTTCGGAGCTTATAAGCTACAGGGCGCACCACGGTCGCTTCATAGATTGTAGGTGGTCGACAACGGCATTCGAAAAAGCGGCTATGTTTGTCGGAGGCAGAAATGTCTCGCTGGCGAAGCTTGCCGTGCGCTTCGAACAGCTCTCCTGCAGACGGCGCCAGCCGATGGTCTACGGCACCGCACCGTCAGGGCATGCTTGCCGCCAGCGTGAACCGGCCCAAAGGGAGCGGGGAAGCGTTATTACCTTCACCGATAAAATATTGCATACGCCGAAACATGTGGCCCCAGGGTTCATTGCGGGCTGTGATCTAGCAAAGTGTCTTCTGTTGTAGCTGTTCAAAATTCAATCACTACGTCTAAGAAATGTGCGGTTCACACTTTTCATTAGGTGACGTAAGTTTAGAATATATTCACACACATGAAGGCTTTATATGAGTGGTGCTTCATGATGCGCTTCGTATCATCGCAAGTAATACGTACTGCCGAAAACTAAAAAGAAGTTGGTGCAAGGTTGGAGAATCTTCGAAAAGGCATATTGTAGCGTCCGGGTTTTGTGACTCAAGCCATTTAAATAACTCTAGTTTTGTCTAGTCAGCGGCACTTTTAGCGGGACGACTCATTGCTCTCCCATAGTTGAGTACGAAGTACTCGAAAACGGTAAACATTTTTCTAAGCACACAGGCCCTCTCACCGCCTGGCCCACAGGACGGCTCTATGCCCTGCCATAGTAGACTACTTAATACTATAAAAAGTTACCCTTTTGATTTAACACCACCCACCCGAAGCCCTAAGGACGGCTTTCAGCTCTCTCATATTAGAATACAGAGTACTCGAAATTGATAACCACTCTTTCTAAACAGCTATGACTTCTAGCTCCGCCATAGTAGAGTACTAAGTATTCTGAATTGCTAAACACTTATTATAAACACAGCTAGTGTATTTGTGATCCGGAAGTAATTTGCTTTTTTGTTTCATTACAACAGGGGGGGGGCGGTGTGTTCTGCCCTAGCCGAGTACAACGTTCTCTAAATAGTTGAACACTCTTTCTAAACAAAGAAACTGGGAGAGCCCATTGCTTTCCCATATTAAGTACATCCTAAAGCAGTAGTTCGAAATATTATCTTGTTAAACAACGACTCTTTTCTCCAATTCTATTTGGCCCTTGTGGTTGTTATAAATGAGTAAATAAATAACTGAAGTATTCCGGCTTGCGTTTCCTGCGCTGCCTAAACGGATCTCGGAGGTCGCGCAGAAAATAGCGTGTTGTTGAGATCCGCAAGCGTATTCCAGAGCTGGTGCAACCACCAGCCATACGCTGGCATGCTGGATTCGCGATGTATAAAAAACAGCTTGTCCCCGCGATTATCGTTTTATCGACGATGGACGCTCTGCGCGCTGACATTGGTGTACAGCATGCATTTCTTGCTGTATTATCAGTTTCCTTCTCGCGGCCACAAGTTCGGCCAAATAAGGAGTTTCATCTTGCATGCGTCGACTTCAGACTTCATGAGCGTCGCGACCCCGTGACAATATCAGGTGATTCCAATATCCCCAGCTGACTTGAATCATAAAGATTGATTTGTATTATTAGATGACTTTTGTATCAACACTCTTACAATTGGAACGAGGTACTCGACCAGATGTGCATGAAAGATGAACAAGCATGTCACTAGAGGCTATTGCCACTGAAAACACGACCCTGGGTGTTTTCAGAATTGGTGCAACATTTCTTGTAAGAATTATTTTTTTTGAATAACATTGATGCTACCTTGCCATAATATTGTAACGTGAAGACACATGCGAAACTAAACGTCTGAAAATTTATTTACACAGAGCCAACGCGCAAGCCAAGATGGAGAACAAGAGCTGTGTCCTACACCAAAATCACGTCGTCTTTCTCGGCGCCTATCTAACCGCTTTAGTGGGACATTGCCTCATAACATAACCCCTGGGTGCTGAAGCACCGTCTCGGTGCTTTCTATGATGTTGGTGAGTGTTGAATTTTAAGGCGAGATACATGAACAATGTCGGTAGACAGTGAAGGGGAGGAGGAGGAGGACTCGAGCGGGACTATCTCGTAGGCCACATCTGTCACCTGGCGCAATACGCGGTAGGATTCCGAGTAGGGGGAAAGTCGTTTTTCAGAAAGTCCAACGCGCCTAGTCGGAGTCCACAATAGCGCAAGAAAACCCGGAGTAAAGGAAACTTGGCGATGATGAGAGATATAACGCTGCCGCTGCTGATCTTGCGATGCTAAAAGGCGCTGACGGGCAACTTCTTTTCGAGCTCTGGTGAGAGCATCGCGGGCGTATTCTGTCGTCGAGTCGAGGGCTGTCGGAAAGATAACGTCAAACGGTAAAGTTAGGTCACGGCCAAACACGAGATAGAAAGGTGAAAAACCAGCTGCATCGTGGCGTGAGGAATTATAGGCTAAAGTAACGAAGGGCAATGCAACGTCCCAGTCCTGGTGGTCGGACGATACGTACATGGAAAGCATATGAGTTCAAGTCCGGTTGAATCGCTCAGTCAGTCCGTTAGTTTGCGGGTGGTAGGCTTTCGTAATTTTAGGTTTTGTCTCACAGGAGCGAAGCAGGTCGTCGATAACTCGGGAAAAATATAGCGCCCACGATCTGTGAGCAGTTGCCGAGGGCGCCATGATGAAGTAAGACGTTGTACAGGAGAAAATCCGCAACGTCCGTGGCACACCTGGTTGGTAGAGCCCGTGCAATGGCGTATCAAGTTGTGTGATCCATTGCAACCGCTATCCACTTATTCCCAGAAGTGGACGCAGGGAAAGGGCCCAGAAGGTCAAGACCAAGTCGAAAAAACGGATCAAAGGCAACGGCAAGTGGTTGGAGGACCCGGCAGGGCTCACAGAAGGTTTTTTTTTTCGGCGTTGACACTGGTCGCATGAGGCGACGTAGCTGCGGATCGAGCGATAAAGACTGGGCCAGTAAAATTGAAGCTGTACACGGACATTCGTCCGAGACAATCCGAGGTGTCCGGCAGTGGGGGCGTCATGGAGCAAGCTGATTACGCTCGCACCTAAGTGAGAAGGTACCACAAATGAGCAGTTCTTGTCCATCAGGGCGGACGTTGTAACGGTACAATGTGCAATCCTTAAGCACGAACAATCGAGTAGACGGATCGGGTGCCGCCGAATGAAGCTTCTCGATGATCTTACGTAAGACAGGATCTCGTCGCTGTTCCTCACGGATGTTGCTTAAAGCGGAGAGAAACAGGACACATGGCGCTTCGTCGAACACCTCAGGTGGGTCCACTAGATTCCGAAATAAGCAGTCAGCGTCATGGTGTAAGTGGCCAGATTTGTAGGACACCGAGTAGTTATACTCTTGGAGTCGTAATGCCCATCAATCAAGGTGTCCAGTGGGGTCCTTCAAGGATGCGAGCCAGCAAAGTGCGTGGTGATTGGTTGTGACGATGAAATGTCGACCGTGTAAATAGGGCTGAAATTTCGCTACTGCCCAAACGAGAGCAAGGCATTCTCTTTCAGTGATTGAGTAGTTCTTTTCCGCCCGCGACAAGAGACGGCTGGCATAGGGGATAACGCGGGCGCAGCCGCTCTGATGCTCGACCGAAACAGCACCAATTCCGTGACCACTGGCATCAGTGCGGACTTTTGTAGGGGCGGCATTGTCAAAATGGGCCAGAACAGGTGGTTCTGTTAGCTATGCAATAAGTGTAGGGAATGCCATAGCCTGCGCAGCACCCCATGAGAATGAGACATCTTTTCTTAGTAAGTTTGTCAGAGGACGGGCTACTTCTGCAAAGTTGTTCACAAAACGTCGAAAGTACGAGTACAGACCAAGAAAGCCGTGGACTGCCTTGGTGCAATTCGGAATAGGAAAGTTCCGTACGGCTCGCACTTTATCGGGATCAGGGCGTACACCAGAGGAGTCGACAAGGTGGCCCAACATGGTTAGTTGCTGTTGTCCGAAGTGGCACTTTGAAGAGTTCAGTTAGAGACCGGCATTGCGAAAAACGGCCAATATTGAGAATATGCGGTTGAGGTGGGTCTCAAAGGTCGGAGAAAAGACGATAATGTCGTCAAAGTAACATAGACAAATTGACCATTTGAACCCACGCAAAAGAGAGTATCATTCGCTCTAAGGTGGCCGGAGCGTTGCATAACCTAGAAGTGTGGCAGCTTGGGCTAGTTGGTATGACATGACGATTGTTATAGCGCCAGAACTCTGGGTCGTCATTTTGTTCTCGCGCTATAACTATCGTTGCATAACCCGAAGGGCATGACCTTGAACTGGTAGAAAGACCACCGGCCGTGACAAAAGTGGTCCTTCCGTGCTTCATGTCGTCGACGGCAATTTGCCAGTACCCAGATCCGAGATCAATGGACGAAAAATATTTACCGCCGTGAAGACAATCCAGGGCGTCGTCTATGCGCGGTAGCGGGTAGACGTCTTTTTTCGTGATCTTGTTCAGATGTCGGTAGTCAACACAGAATCGCCAAGTGTTGTCCTTCTTTTCAACGAGAACTACAGTGAAAGCCCGTGGACTACATGATGGCTCAATTATGTCTCTGTCGAGCATTTTGTCGACTTCTGCTTGAATTATCTGACGCTCGGTTGGAGATACGTGATATGGCCGTCGATTGACAGGGGAGGCGTCGCCGGTGACAATGCGGTGCTTTACAGCAGTAGTTTGATGTAGCGGACGATCACAAAAGTCAAATACGTCCAAGTATGACTCAAGTACGTGACGGAGTGCGTCATCTTGATCCAGCAAAAGGTCTGACGCGATCATTTTTTTAACATCAGCAGGTCGACTTGCTTGGTTAGATGGACCATGTGTGTAGCTGCAGTGTCCAGCATCGTTAGAAGACAGAGCTGAGAAGACGTATTCATCAGAGGGAGTCAGCATGGCAAGGGCAATTCCTCGCGTGAGCACTTGTGGACACAGAGCAAAGTTGAGCACAGGTATGAAGGCGCGAATTGCACGTAACTGAATAACAGTGTGTGGTGATGTAACACTGTGAGTCAAAAGCATGGATGTAATGGGCGCGACCACATAGTCGCCATCGGATACAGGTGGTGAGGGCATTACTGTGATGAGGTCACAGCTTGCGGTGACAAGCGAACATGCTCAGCAGAGCATAGACGACCTTGGGGTGCACTGGGCGGATCAATCGAAGTCGGTAGGTCAAATTGCACAGTACCAGCTGAACAGTCGATGAGGTCGGAATGAGTGGACAAAAAGTCAAGACCGAGGATCACATCATTGGTGCACTGAGAGAGCACAGTGAAGATAGCTGAAGTTTGACGGCCGGCGATAGTAACGCGTGCACTACAGATGCCAATATCAGAAGCCATACCGCCATCAGCAACACGAACACTGCGTGAAAGGGCTGGAGTAAGGACTTCCTTTAAGCGGTCACGAATGTGCAGCTCATCACAGAAATATGGGCGCCAGTGTCTACCAAGGCTTTAACAGATAAACCGTTCACTTCAACGTTGATCAGGTTCCAATTGGTCGAAAGCGTCAACAGATGAATTGGAGAGCAAGTCGTATCAACAGCGTCACCCCAGGAGCTGCAGCCGTTAGTTTTTTGAAGAAACCCGCCGGGCAGAGGATGGGGACAGGGAACGGGGCGGTGGTGGAGACCGGGAAAATCAACGTCGAGGTGAAGGTGAGCGACTGGACTGGGCAGTGGTCGTAGCGGTCAGGTCGTAATTCGCTGAGCCATCACGCCGTGGTAGTTCCCGGCCATAGAGACGGGCTGGTGAGTGGAGGTTGGAGAAGCGTGAGTTTGTCCGATATGGTGAGGTCCACATGCTTCGGCAATCACGGAAAATATGGCGCACTCGTTCCCATCGAAAGCGAACTGGCCTGTCGTCAGGCGTCCTCCACTCATTTGGGTCATGGTTACGTGGAGCAGGGTGGCGATAATGCTGTGGGTGGCTGGAGGTAGATGAACTGACAGCGTCGGGATGGTGCACAGAACAGCCCGTGTGAATACCCGCGTTGGCTAGTTATTGGCGAACAACGGTGTGTATTAGTGACATGGTCGGCTGAGGATCACTCGGTGCTAATGCTCTAAAAGGTGCGGGCGATATGGTCTCGATTTCGCGGGGTACGGTTCTCGTGATGTCACTGGACTGTGAATTGGGCTGGGTCTATGTACGGAGATCCTCGCAAGTTGACGTCGCAGCAGTGTTAGGAAGGCGCGTAAAGCGGTGCGCATTGCAACGGCTTTTAGCCTCTTGAAAGCGTTGGCACTCCAAGATAACATCTTGTACGGTGGAACAGCCTTTGCACAAAAGGATGTTAAATGCATCGTCAGCTATGCGCTTGAGCACGTGCACTACAATGTCTGCTTCAGCCGTGTTTCGGTCAATATTACGGCAAAGGGTCAGCACATCTTGTCTATACGCCAGGTAAAAAAACTCCGTGGATGTCTAAACATGTGTGCCAAGCTCTTTTCTAGTGGCCTGCTTGCAGCCGACAGACTGACCAAACAACTCGCGTAACTTGGTCCTGCATACGTCCCAGCTCGTGATGGCGTCCACATTGTTATTAAACCGTGCCTTGGCCCTTCCTTGCGAATAAAAGATTATGTTTGCCAGCATTTCGCTGACGATCTCGTAGAGTTTAAGGCTAAACTTCATAAGCGCGAAAATGCACGCGACAGCGACAAGCGACGCGACGTAGATCGGCTTCGCGCGATCAGTCGCAAGCACAGGCAAACCTCATTCACGCGACGGCTTCGGCGAGCGAATTCCACTGTTGCTGGCATGAGGCCGTCTACTCGCACCAAGAAAACCGCGTAGCGAGCTGTATGCAATTTAAAAATAAGATATATTGTTGTATAATGAAACGGAAAGTGTTTATTATTGCCTTGCAGCACTTTTTATATGCACGCGTAATAAACATTGCGTTATTTCTTGTTGCGCATACGTGACTCCGGCAGGGTTACGTGCACCTATGTAGTCTTTGTCTTTTCCGGTGTTTCGCTATTGGCTGCTTGTGCCCAGCACTTTCGGGCGATGAGCGACGGTTTCCAAATCTGGAGAACCGAGCGATCGCGCGAAAACGAGCACGCGACACGTCGCGCGAACGCCCTGTTTCGTCGCTCGTCGCAGTCGCATGCATTTTCGTGCTTATGAGGTTTGGCCCTTAAGCCACTTGTCCGCGTCCTCGTCGTCCGTTCCCGAAATTTTGCCGGGATCGCGGGGTGCAGCGGCCACGAGAAAAACAGCGGAGGTCGGCGCCATTGATGCATTGGGTGTGGCAGTTGACGAAGTGTCGCTTCCGGTAGATATGTTAGAAGCAGCGACTAGGCGTCCTCTGCGTAACTCCATCGTGCGTTGTAACCAGGCACCTTCCACCAAAATGTTACGTGAAGGCACACGCCAAACTAGGCGTTTGAAGATATATTTAGACAGCGCCAACGCGCAAGCCAAGATGGATAACAAGAGCTGTGTCCTACAGCAAAATCACGTCGTCTTTCTCGGCGCCTATGGGACATTGCCTCATAAACATATAAGAGAGAGAGAGAGAGAGATAGAAATAAAGGTCAAGTGAAAGGCAGGAAGCATGCAAGGCTACTTTTTTATTGAGTTTCTTTTCTTTCTATTTAAAAGGGTTCAGCCAGGTGTTTAACGTGGACATCAGTAGCATGTAGCCTTCGCGCCCATAGGTCGGCGAACTCACTCATGAGTCGACTCACTCAGACTCACTTCGACTCAGATCGAGCCGTGAGTCTCAGTTTGAGTGAGTGCGGCTGAGCCTTGAGTCAAATTTTGAGAGAGTTCAGTTGAAGAAACGTTTCGTGAGTACGAGTCAAACAAGTCCAAAGCGCAACATTCATTTTAAATGCGAAGCATTTTTTAGCAAACTTCGGCCACTTTGAGCGTATATATCTATCTATCTATCTAGCTATCCATACGTATCCATCTACCCATACCTATCCATCTATCCATACCTATCCATCTATCCATACCTATCCATCTATCCATACCTATCCATTTATCCACCCATCCACCCATACCTATCCATTTATCCACCCATCCTTCTATACCTATCCATCTATCTATCCATCCATCCATCCATACCTATCCATCTATCTATCCATCCATCCATCCATACCCATCCATCTATCTATCCATCCATCCATCGATACCCATCCATCTATCCATCCATACCTATCCATCTATCTATCCATCCATCCATACCTATCCATCTATCTATCCTTCCATACCCATCCATCCATCCATCCATACCCATCCATCCATCCATCCATCCATCCATCCATCCATCAATCCATCCATCCATCCATCCATCCATCCATCCATTCATCCATTCATTCATACCTATTCATCCATTCATCCATCCATACCTATTCATTCATTCATCCATTCATACCTATCCATCCATCCATCCATTCATACCTATCCATCTATCCATCCATCCATCCGTACATATCCATCTATCCATCCATACCTATCCATCCATCCATCCATCCATCCATCCATACCTATCCATCGATCCATCCATCCATCCATCTATCCATCCATCCATACCTATCCATCCATCCATACCGATCCATCCATCCATCCATCCATACCCATCCATTCATATCTATCTATCTATCTATCTATCTAGCCGCCTACGACTTTTAGCTCTCCTGGCCGTTTCGATAATGGTATCAATACCAAACGTGGTATGGCATAACATGACTGTATAAAGAACATATTTGAGTATTCATAACAAGAAAATCGTGACATGTATGTCATGAATGTTATGATTTACATTTCATAGTGCTGCAGCTCTTGCGGTGGCTTAGTTCACAAGGTATGTTGCAAATCCGGTATGGTATGACATGAATGCATGGCGAACACAAGTGGCAGCCCCAATATGAAAATCATGACATGCCTGTAATGTAACAACATGACTACGCTCCGTGCTTATGATGTGCTCACAGCCGTTTCGCTAGCGTCACATATACCAAATATGGTATTACGGGACGTGAATGCATGACTAGGGTATATGACTGGTGCACACATGAAAATGATGAGATGCACGTCATGTTAGAACATGACTACATGCCACCCTCATCATGCGCTCGCAGTAGTTTCGCTAGCTTCACTTATACCAAATAAAGTATTACGAGACGTTAATAGATTACGAAGGTATGTGACTGGTGCAAACATGATATTCATCAAGTGCGTGTCGTGTAACAACATGAATACATGCCACGCTGATGATGTGCTCGCGACGGTTTCGCTATCTTCACATATACGAAGTTTGGTATCACATGACGGGAATGGGTGAAGAAGGTATGTGACTGATGCGAACATGACAATCATGAAATGCGTGTCATGTAAGAACATGACTACATGCCTCACTGAAGTCACCAATCTACTTCGACGGGGCCAGAAATGCGTGCGCACAGGCGTTTGTTTCGTCGCGTCACCACGGCAACGCCATGCCAGGCTCCGATCTGCCTACCAGATGCTAGCAGGCGTGCGTCGCGCTGCCTTGCTGAGACGCATGGGCGTGCGAACGCGGCGGGCGTTTATCCGTCACGAAGAGAGGAAGACGCACTGCTGTCTGTGTAACGTCATCGGCGCGAAATCTACTATGTCACATTTCGTGCCGGTTGACGCCTGGCCGCGCCGACGAACGCTGGTCGCACCGGCCGCGCCTGGCGTCAGTCAGACTATAGAGTGCTCGCGATGCTAGCGCAGCGTTGCTGTGCCCAGCGTGCACGCGCGTCAACGTTCCGTCGGAGTGTATTAGGCAATTCATAATGTGCTTTTGGCCGTTTTGCTAGCTCGACATATATCAATATTATCAGGTGACGTGAATAGATGACGAAGGTAAATGACACGTTCAAACATGATGACAAGAAAGTAAGGTACGGCCTAATTTACCTCCGCCTCGTAACGTTGTGCTCATTTGAAACTAACATATCAACCTTCCTCATTTGTGCTTCGCATATCATAGATTCCCGCTGTACGTGGGATCTGCCAATTTTTTTTTTAATGCGAAGCATTTCTTAGTGAACTTCGGCGACTTTGAGCGCATCTATCAATCATAGCCGCTTACGACATTTAGCTCTCCTGGCCGTTTGGATAATGGTATCGATACCAAACTTGGAATGACATAACATTACTGTATGGCGAGCACATTTGACTAGTCATAACCTAAAAATTATGACAGATATGTCATGAATGTCATGATTTACATTTCATTATCCTGGTGCTCTTGCTGTGGTCTCGTTCACATGACATATTGCAGAACTGGTATTGGTATGACATGATTGCATGGCGAACACGCGACAGACCCTAACGTGGAAATCATGACATGCATGTCATGTAAGTCATGACTACATGTCACGCTCTTGATGCGCTCGCAGCCGTCTCGCCAGCTTGATACATTCCGAATTCGGCGTTATGTGATGCGAATGGATGACAAAGGTATGTGACTCGTGCAAACTTGATAATCATGAGTTGCCTGTCATGTAACATTATGACGACAAGCCACACTCATGATGCTCTAGCAGCCGTCACGCTAGCTTCACATACACCAAATTTGGTATTAAGGGACGCGAATGGACAACATATGTAAATGACTTGTCCAAACATGATAATCATGACATGCGTGTCATGTAACAACCTGACTACATCGCGCTCTCATGATGCACTCGGGGCCGTCTCACTAGATTCATATATGCCAGATTTGGTATTACATCTCGTGTATGGATGACGAAGGTATGTGACTGGTTCAAACATGATAATAATGAGACGCGTGACATGTAAGAGCATGACTACATGCCACACTCAAGGCGCCAATACACTTAGACGTGACCCGTTGCGCGTGTGCTCCAGCGTTCGTTTCGCCGCGTCACGGCGGCGATGCCACGCCAGGCGCCGATCTGCCTGGTATATACTCGCATGTCCAGCGTCCCTTCGTCACAAAGCTAGGAAGACGCGGTGCATTCTTAGTAACGTAGTTGGTGCGAAATGCAGCATGCCCCATTTCGCCCAGTTGGCGCCGGACTAGCTTCACATATTCCAAGTTTGGCATTACGGGACAAGATTGGCTGACGAAGGTATGTGAATGGTCCAAACATGATAATCATGAGATTCGTGTCAAGGAACAACACGACCGCATGCCACGCTCATGATGCGCTCGCGGTCGTTTCCCTTGTTTCACATATACCTAATTGGTATTCCATGACGTCAATAGACGACGAAGGTAAATGACATGTCCGAACATGATAATCATAATATGCGTGTCATGTAAAACATGACAACATACCACGCTCGCAGGGTGCTCGCGGTCGTTTCGCTATCTCTACTTATAATAAATTTGTATCACGTTACGTGAATAGATGAAGAAGGTAAACGACACATCCAAACATGATAATCATGATACGGAAGTCATGTACGGAATCACTTACCACCGACTCGTAACGTTGTTCTTATTTTTAACTAACATATAAACCTCCCTCATTTGTGCTTCGCATATCATGGATTCCCACTGTACGTAGGATCTGCCATTTTTTTCCACGTGGAACTATTTAAGGCAGGACGCAGCAGATACCAGCAATACAGTTGTATCTACTTAGCTTTAAAGCGATCTAGAACTAGCGAGTCCCGCTTTTTTTACGGGTACCTCAAATCAACGCCTCCTTCTAGGAGATATGGCTCAAATGCTAGACAGCGTTTGCGTCTACATGAAACGCTGATGGTGCGTCCCCGTCACTTTGCAACCCATTACGAGACGTCTGCCAATTCGAACTATAGTTCTCGCACGGCTATGTGTGCAGAAGCATTGCCCCTGTAGCTTTCCTTTCAATGGCAAAAAAGTCGTTGCCAAGTACACTCGACAGTACGGCTCTTATTCACAATACTCGCCAGTGATCCCGAGTAGTACAAGTACACTACAAGCAACCTTTATTCAATTGGAAAAGAACCGCGGGGTTTCCAGCTGAAGGCGTTTCGCCGCCAGGAGTTTTCTATCTTTCACCAAAAACCCAAGATGACTCCAACTATGACTTAGGGCTTCGCCATTTCACCAATCGCTCATCGCGTACCGGAGGAGGACAGAAACGGGTGCCGTATGAAGACGTAGTACGTGAACCCTGTGATCAAATCGTGATACCGTCCGGCATGTGAATACAGCTTTGACAACGGATCACGAGAGAGAGAGAAATAGTGAGGAAATACAGGGAGGTTAACCAAGCTTGCCTCAGTTGGCTACCCAGCACTTTGGGGGTGGGGGGGGGGGTGGATAGTTGAATAATAGGAAGGACAGAGATAAAAAAAAGGAGGAGTAAGAAAGAGATGGATAGTCAGTGTCAGTTAGAGACTACACAGCTGTGCTTTCACAAGTGCAGGTGAAGTCAGGTGGTTCGAAATGTCCCATCCCTTTACGAGGTGCTCTCGTGAAGGCTGGACAATTACATTCGAGGAAAAAAAATATGACGTTATCTCTTTCAGATAGTGTAGATATGAGATAAAAGACGTAAAGTATGAACACATTTGGCCAGCCAGACCGCTTCACTACCGCCATGCTGAAAAGCATTGTCATTACGGTGAAAAAGTTTCATACAGGAAACTAGCGTGCCAACAGCGGTCAAGTAAAATAACTAAGTCCCACCTTGCATATAAGTCGCACATAGCTTCAGGCACTTTACAGCGGTTCCTCATGAGGTCCACAAGACGGCTTTATGCTCACCTATAGTCGAGTATTAAGTACTCGAAATATTTAACCACTTTTTTCTAAACACGTTACGGGACGGCTTTACGCTCTCCCATAGTAGAGTACCTAGTACTTTAAATTGTTCTTCACTTTTTCTAAACACACGAACGTTTCGTGTTCAGTATACCACAGCGCAAGTAGAGAACTTTTTTCGGTACTGCCAGCTTGCATACGGGACGACTTTATGCTCTCCATAGTAGAGTACATAGTACGCTAAATCGTTAACCACATTTTCTAAACACACAGTACCACAATGATGATCGAGCTGGGACGGCGTTCTGGTCCCCCATAGTAGAGTACATTGTACTAAAATTGTCAGATGGTTGTTCCAAACATCCAAGAAGTATACTGCTTTCAGCACTCTGGAGGCCGGAACTACAATGTTACCATAGAGAAACTTACTATATGTAAGTATGTTTATCTATAATGTTACTACAACAGTGAGGCCGCGCAGGCCCAAATCGTGGATGCGTCGCAACTCATCATCCCAAAAGAGCGCGTCGCCATCGTACTCCTGGGACTTCAGGTTACCATCTTGTTCATGCCGGGACGCATCCCCAGTGAAGTCCTCGTAGAAGCATTGTCCCCCCCTACGGGAGGGGGGGGGGGGGGCTGCACATCCGCAGAGGACTGAGAGGGTCGCGCCTGACCATGACGACTGGAACGCAATACATTCGTATGAAAATGAAGACCTCATAACCTGAGCCAAACCGTGTTACCTCTGACTACAAAGTAATACAACGGGTGTGCCACTGAAATGGTGACTGTGGGAATTTCTGTAGGAACTGCACAGCCCCCATTTATTAATGGTACGGCATCTATGATCATGACGTGAAAGGCTGTTTGTTGCCGTGCCTCCGCGGTGGTGAGCCACATGCCACCGTTGCCTGCACGATCCGACAGTCGTACTCTGAGGTGGCATCCAAGAACTTCTCACTACTTCTGCCAGAAAAGCTGTCCTAGAACAAGGCTGAGGTTTCGTCAGTGCTAGCTCCGGTCAAAGGACGAAAAACTCCCGAGCATTTCTTCGAGGGTGAACATGGTTAAGCTTGAATGCACGGGGTGATGCTATGAGGGGGAGTAACGTTTTAAATGCAAAGCATTTCTTAGCTAACTTCGGTGACTGAGCGTATCTATCCATACATCTATACATCTATCTATTCATCTATATCCATCTATCTATCCATCTATCTATCGATCTATCAATACCCATCTATCCATCTATCTATCCATCGATCTATCAATACCCATCTATCTATCTATACCTTTCTATCTATCTATCTATCTATCTATCTATCTATCAATACCTATCTATCTATCTATCTATCTATCTATCTATCTATCTATCTATCTATCTATCTATACCCATCTATCTATCTATCTATCTATCTATCTATCTATCTATCTATCTATCTATCTATCTATCTATCTATCTATCTATCTATCTATCTATCTATCTATCTATCTATCTAGCCGCCGACGACTTTAAGCCCTACTGAAAAATCCTGTACAAATAGGACCCGTATCATACGATGTTATTGGATACGGGGATTATGGGCCATATGGGGGATACAGGGATTACGGGCCATATGGGGGATACAGGGCTTATGGGGCATACAGGGGTATATGGGCCATACAGGAGTTAAGGGGTTTGTGGGTAATATAGGTGATAGGGGTCCGAGGAATTCTCCGGTCCTGCTGAAAATCATAATATAGTGCAAAAAAGAGAGAACAGTCACACAAAACCACACACCATATAATTTTAAGCAAGCATAAACTAGCCCAAAAACAAGTCCTTCCGCAGAACAACCCCGGTTACTTTGGGCAAGTAGTAAGGGTCATAAGTAATGTTTGCCTAAGCATGGTAATAAGGCTATGCCAGTTTATAAAGTGTAAAAAATATGAATATGCCACAATGGGCAATTTAATGGTGCTTCGAAAGTGCAGTTGATTAAAGGGGTGGAAGTGGTGTATGTAGTGTAGTGTCGGGACATTTGAGAAAAACAAGACAAATACTTTTGCATCCTCGAATTTATTTATATGATCAAACATTTTGCAAGGAAGTGTGTTTATCTTTCTCAGCCTGCTAGGTGCATGCATATCTGCTGGCCGATTCACAAATTTTGCAAAACCATTTGCTTAGTACTGGGCAAACACATGTAGCACTTACTAAATACTTTAGTTATTTGTTTAACTGTAAGTTAAAACATAAAGCAAAATACCATAAAGAGTACTGACACAAAATTTTGTGGCTAATATAGCCTACGACATCGATTCCCTTGAACATGCGTATATCTACAAATTGGATGAACAATTATAGCTCAGATGGCCAATTATATGAATATTAAAGTTTGCGTGCCTGAACCAGTGCTATATGCCGCATCTCGCATCATTGAATCACTGAAAGTGACCTGAAGCTGAGTCCCAACTTCCAGGTGCCACCATTGTTGCCGAGCTCAGAGTTGGCACAGCTACATTATTGACATCATAGTCGTTGTTGCCTTTTGGCCACACTTGTGCTAGCAGGCTACTATTCAGTGACTGCTGTGTCCATGCCTAATGTAAACATGTGGAACGTGAGGATGCCCCAAGAAAATCTTTGCACCCAAACGAGAACGATCAACTTGACGACAACGACATTGTGCTGCATATGCAGCAGCAAAAGAATGTGAGCACATAACGCAGGCAGCACGGAAGTGCGTCAGTGTTCTGTGTGTAAGGAGGAAGAAGAACAATACGCCATAGTGGACCATCTCTTAAGCCAGAAGCGCCGAGCGGGAGCTGTTTGCCCCAGCGGCTTGATTACTGTGTTGGTTGTCACCGCCCACTTTCACTATTGATAGGCCTGCTGTGCAAGTGCTTACACCTGGAAGCCCCGTTTATGTGTACCATTTAGCACACTAGCTGGCATATATTTGTTGCATTCCGTGGCTCGTGTTCTCAGAGCTGTGCCAAGATAAAACTAGTCTGTAATAAACAGACAGCAATTGTCCATCTGTCCCATGCTGCAGCAAGCAATCCGCCACATTGTGACTAATAGGCTGTCAACAATGTTAATATTGCAAGACAAAAATTTGCGTCAGTACCTCTTTAAGCAATATTCACTAGCCACAACCTCCAAATTTCTCACTGTCAGGGCCCCGTTCAGGGGCACCTGTTTGTCCTCTTGATGCACAAATACTCCAACACGGGGCTACTATGAGGCTCTTGTTCTGAAGCTGAAGGACACTCCACAGGAGCTTTGTGGCCTCCTTGCATCACGACCGCAGCCTCGCCCACTGCTCCTTCTTCTGCCTCTCAAATGAACCTGCAGGAGAAAAATGTCTCTGTGATCGTTTTTTCTGGTGTGGGAGTTAACATCGTTACACTCACTCTCAAATTATTGTTTTAAAACTTAAAACTTACTAGCACAACTACTTCAAAGAACAAAGTTTCAATAGTGAAAACTGATCCAAGAGGTTCCACAATTTTGAATTCAAACAGGTAAATAGAAGGTCTCACAGAAGAATATGCGTGGAGCTCTAGGCACGTGCATGAGTTGTGATCTGTGGTCTTAGCACAGCATTTAGAAGGGCACATGTCTTTTCTACTGAGAACGAAAAATGGGGCGAAAAATGTGAAGTAAACAATAAGTAGGGGTACACAAATATTCATATTTTTGAATATCTTTTGAATAATGTTTGCTATTCGATTCAATTTGTACTGCAAATTTTGCTATTTGAACTATTATAACTTACCAGAGACAAAACAAAGTCAATGTCTGACTGATAGGGACCCTCCAAATTTTTAATATGTTTCACCTCATCACACTCGTATTGCGTGAAAGCTGCCTTTCTGGCTCTGCTACGGTCACAAATGTACTGACTCTAGAAAAGGTTGATCCTAACAAGGAGATGATAGGTGTGGCAGAGGCAAGGGCTTATTTATAGTGGTTTTTGACCTGAAATTTGATCAACTCTTCGGCTGCATGAAATCGTGCATATAAACACATTCGTGCATACATAAATTCAATTGTGCAGTGCCTTATTCTTTATAAGGCAACTACGAAATGCCACCTTACCAACACTTATCAATTTTGCCAAAAGGAAGACTTTCATCTCATAAGAATAAACATTGGAAGCCTCTCCAACTTTTTTCTAGAATTTCACATGAAGTATTTGAAAAAAATTCTAGAAGTATACAAGAAATTTCAGAAAAATATTCAATTTGCACACACACTTCAATATTAGAATTCACTTTGGCACACATACTATAACAATAAAGTTCAAGAGAAGTGGGAAAATCAGAAATAGTTGAGCATTTTATCGGACACTTGTGCCACAGAGAATTATTCTCCTTGTTCTTCAAGCACTTTGAAGATGTTGAAGCAGGCAAAACCATATAAAGCATAGCCAATTAAGGGCACACTTGCACCAGAGAGAGCTTTTCCTCCTGTTTTTCAAATGCCTTGACGGTAACATTTAATGTCCAGCAATTTAAGGGCCCCGGTCATCTACTGTCATCACTTAAATCGTTTTCAGATTGTTCTTATAAAGTGTAGCAGATGGCAGATATACAGGAATTAGGCATACTAAAATGGGCATTTCTTTCACAAATTCAGTATAGTATACACAACACTCTCCATGAAGCAATTTAAGTCGCCCAGCAACCCTTTTCGGGCATGGTCAGAAAATGCTGCCGAGGGTAGTCGAGGCACCTGAGAGCATGTGAGACAGACATAATAGGGCAACACGCAGCTTGTTATTCATAATTTATTATCAGTCACCTGAAAAACGCTGTTTCTCCTGAACAAATAAGGCTCCGAATTCAACTGACTGCGCTTCAAGTGCAATGTGTACAACCGAAACCGGAGGCTGCCACATGCCCCTGCACCTGTTCGTGATTACACTGAAAAGAAGCCCCATGTTTGAAGAAAAAAAAAGGGGGGGGGGGAATAAAAATAAAAGAGCTCAAGTTTAGAACGCACGTTGATAAAAAGGCATAGCTTCTTGTCCCCCAGTTATCCCCTCCCGCGTGGCTTTGAGTGAGCTCACTCGAACGAAAGGTAAAAGAAAGTACGTAAAGCATGTGACGAATTCCTGTAGCTCCGCTAGTACTTCGCAGATTGCAAAATTTTTTCCAACAGTCGATTTGGGATGAATAAGTTTCTCTAATGAAGACATTTGATGATTACTTGGAAAGGCTTTTCAGGGCTTCTTCATTACAAGGCAATGCGAACATGTGCCTGTAACATGAAGGTAGGAACTCTTCAACCTGATATGGTTTTGTTATGGCACAACGTAGTCATCACAATTCCAGCTTCCAGTTTTAAATTTAGTCGACCTGTTCCAAAACTTTACCCACTGTACAAACCACACCTTTAAATCAGTAAACTATTCAAAAATGAAGAAAATGCAATTATTATGTGAGCAAGTACAGTACATGGATATAAAAAAGATAAGTGCAAGCAGCAGGAGTGTAAATGGCATGCATGAGGAATGTCGTGGAACTGGTAGAGATTAGTATTAATGCATCAACAGCAAACAAAACAAAAATTTTCAAAAAAAAAGCACAGCTGCCTACTTTGTTGTTTATGAGGGCCAGAACTGTAAGCGGCAGTCCCATCACTGGGTGCTGCCCCTCGAAAAGCAAAAAAAATTTATAATTAAGTCAGCTATAAAATAAGGTGATTCCACACAAGCATGCAACCACAGCTGACACAAATGAGCACTTAAACAGCATTAAAAAAGAAGCGCCCAAGCACAGCCCCTAATGAGCCCTTTGCAGCTACACGAGCTATCAATAGCTGTTTCTCTGAAGCATGCATGCTCCTGCACCCTCCTCTGAAAGAAGGCACCGCGCAATAGCCAGCATGCTTCACACCAAATGCTGGTGCAAAAGCCCCCCGAAAAAATGAGAACTCAGGACACAATGTCATGTGGAAGCCGCTACAGTGCTATGAGAAAAGCATGCAAGAAACTTATTCATTTCAAGCCTTTGCCTTTATTTTGCTATGCATGGATGAGTCATGTCAATATTCCTCGAACCAGGGTGCAAATGGCAACTATTGGCACCCTTGTTCAAGAATTATAGCAATTGAGAATCGATATTAGCAGTTACCTCTTTTGGATTCAATCTCACTTAACTCTACAAAACAAAACGCTGGTTAAAGCAAATGTGAGTGCTCCCAAGAGTGAAGGGTTTTTGTGTTGTTAGTGACTAATGACGAAGTCTGGTGAGTCAACTTACGAGTCCATTAAGATATGATTATCTTTTTCACCTATAGTTTTAGTGCTCCATAAAAGCAATATATTGCATAATAGGTGCTCCAGCTGGCACCTTGCAGTGTCTCGTGGCAGTGTAGCGGCCTCCCTCCACATGGATTTGCGCCTTGAGCTCTCAATTTTCACAGCTCACACATATCTCAATGCACAAGCATTTGTGCACCGACTCAATATTTATAGCTGAGAGGCCAGAACTACAAGTAGGGGGGGGGGGGGGGAGTCGAGGTTCTTTGACATGCCCTCCTGTGAATTTCTTCCCGGGACATTCTCATAAAATATCTGAGGTGCCATCTCTTTGAATACAGATTACCTTACTGGGTTGCAGTCACTATATAAAGGTCTGAGATTGAAAGGTTGTAACTGGAGCACCAATTATGCAACACATTGCTGTTAAGGAGCATTGAAACCATGTGTGGAAAAGATCATCAACTGGAGCACCAATTATGCAACACATTGCTGTTAAGGAGCATTGAAATCATGTGTGGAAAAGATCATCATATTTTAACGGACTCGGAAGTCTACTCACCAGACTTGTCAGACTTGCAATGAGCAGCGAGTCTGAGTCCACTAGTAAGGCCTAAGGAAAAAATATATTTCATGAGTGAGTGTGAATGATTCGCAGATTTCTTTTTAACCTATGCAGGGTGCTGCTCAATATAAGCACGCAGAGACAGGGTAAATGCAGAAGTGGTTCAGCTGGTAAGGTAATGTGTTATGATATAGAAGAGTTCTTCGGTTGTCCAGAGAAGTGTTACATTATTAAGTAGTACCATCGATCATCTTACATCGCTGCCGAGAAAAACACTGACCAGAAAAAATTTGAAACAATGCAGTGTGATGTTTTGCATACAAAACAGCTCCTAATAGCACCTTAATAGGGCATCAGTCAGTCGGTCTATGATGAAGATTTTATAGATGATGCTGTGCAGTCACTGAGGAGGTGTTTTGAAAGAGAGTCTCAACACTGAGGAGTAACAAGTATTCACCGACTGCAGCAGGGGAGCTCCTGGTCAATACTGCAGTCTACATGGAGGGACTAGTCGGGCTGGTGATGAAATCATTGCTTGAAGGATTGAATATTCTGGAGTGCCTGAGTTTCATGCTTGCGATGAGTAATACTTGATGATTGTCTCACCATCATTGTTAGACCCATTTGAGTTGTCAAGTGATTTAACTAGCCATTCATTTAGAATAAAATATTGCAATGGCAATTATATGGACACTTTCAACAGCTGCTACCATTGAACATAAGGGCGCAGTTATGAGTGCTGGTGCGTGCTATTTGGATAAATATCACTACACGGCTTGTTTACGTGGTGTGCTCTCAGCACTTTCTATTCGTTGAGACTACCGACAGCACAAAAACCCACTCACTCTCCGCAGCACTGACATTGACTTTAACCAGTGTTTCGTTTTGTGAAATGGAATCTCAAGAGTTAAGTGCTAACCTTTGTATAGCATTCCCATTTGCTCCTATTTCCTTCATTGCTTCGTGCTTGTAACAAAACTCTGAGCTAAGACTTTATCTTTGGACCCCAACCAGCATTTGCTGGCGTGCTAAAACAGGGGTACAACAGCCGAAATAGCATTTGGAGCAATTTTTGGAGCAGCAAAATGTTACTTTTGGAGCACTAAATTCCAAGTTCGGAGCTGGTTATGGAAAAAAAGAACATGCATTTTTATCATGACAAAGCGAATTTGGAGCACTATAAAAAAAGGTGGCTTACATTTAGAGAAAAAACATGTATAAACAGTTCAACATAACCTAAATTATGTAGTGTGAGCATACTATTTACTACTATTTCAATGAAGGTAGTATTTTGAACCACCTCGCTAAGGAACCAATGATAAAGTCTATATTAGCGTTTACTGAACCTGTTAAATCAATTGACAAACTCTGAGAATTTCAATATCAATCTGCCGATATTGTGAGCTTGAAATTTGGAAGATTCGTAAAAACGAGAAGTAGAGGTGGTGAAAAAAAAAATTGGCGCACAATTTAGTTTATTTCTGTAGAGAAGCATAAATGTCACACACTGCTTCAAATGATTGACAGTAGCTTATTTATACGTCAGTAATTATACTGGTACTCAGAATTTAATGGTGTACAAACGCATGAGTAACTGAGCAAGATGTGAAGTGTCCCAGTATCGCGAACAGCCCCTTGTAAATCTCAACACGCTTTTTCGCAGGCACTGGTCTAGTGCGGCAAAGGTGACTCAAGCAGCTTTAGAACGAAAGTCAACAAATTTTCTTACCGCTCACCACCCCCCTCCCACCCACCCTTTTCAGCATGGGGCTATGTGCCGCTTCGGCTACCTTGCAAGACGAGTTTGACCAGATAAAGTAACAACGGCGCACCCCCGTTGCCCCGGCGACGGTACTAGATATCTATGGCCAAGACCGTGGCAAGGACACAGCTTCCAGCCAAAATTTGTTATTTGCCACTGCTAAGGTAATCAACACCGGCATTTACAGCACGTCGAAGCCTTATTAAGCCATATCCGCGTTTCTGGCAAGAGAACTTACATTTTCCGCGAAGGGTTGGTGCAACACATTTTTGTTTTAAAGTTCTGCCATCCCGCCGATACGTATCTGTTGTGGTCAGCGGACCGATAGACATGCAGTGTTGTTACTTTATCAGGTCGATCACGTCTCACGAGCATAGGGTGGGTGGCTAGATTATTTTAGGTATATTCTAGGCAGTTTACTTCGGGTTTGCACGCTTTTAGTGATGGTGCAAAGCTGCAGGTGGCCGACATGGCCTGCATTGCTCACCGCAATTAGTACACTTGAAAAAAAATTGAGGCTTGCTGGGCATTTCGGCGCAGCGTGGTGCAATTTTAACAATTTCACGGGTTTGGCCCAGCTCGGTGCAACGATCAGGAATTGTATCAAATTGGCGCGATTGGCACAGCTGCTGCACCCCTGCTAAAAGGGCCTGATGTTAAACTGTTCAAGCTTTAGCAGTGCATTTTGGGGGATGTTAAGTCAGCCATTGGAGTCTACCTGGTCACTGCCTCCAATTAAGGGGTAGCGACAATAACTTTTCTGCTCTATGTATCTACTTTGCCATTATTGAATATGACAGCTCTGCAGGTGTATGTAAACACTGCCTTACTTCAGAGCACTGTGTTGATTAGAGAAGACCGGCAAGTCCCAGACTTCCACAAATTTTTTACCCTATTGTAATCATTTTTGAGCATGTAATGATAGCAACCAGAAGTTTATACTAATTTGTTCAGAGCCTTGCGTTCTATTGACCGAACCAAAGTATGGTTTACTTTATTTAAAAAATTGCATTTTTTTGCTCCTGTACATGATTTTGGACATTTTGCACACTTTCTTTAAGATCAAATGAAAGTTATTCTAAAGGATCAAGTTCAGTTCAGTACACCACCATGTGTTGCTTGAGTACGTGCACAATCAGCATGACATCTTTTGCCATTTTAAAATTATCATACTGACATAACAAAAAATGCCATTTCGAGAAGATGGAGTTCTACATATGCAATAAAATTGCACATTTTTTTTTCTGTGCTGACTTATTTTTTTTACTGTGCCACCTTATCTATTTCGCTGTGTCTGACTTCGGTAAATGCTTAAACAACACTAGTTGGACAGCCTTTTCTTTTTGCTAAAAAATGCTAACTTCATGCTTTTCGTCAATTTAGAAAGAAAATAAGCTACAAATATACCATATATAAAAGGGCCATTTGCTTTCAGGTCGCTTTTTTCAGTTGATTAAAAAAAGATACGCAGGATGAGGACAATACTGTAATATATCAAGCAAGCGCCCCAACATAAGCAAGTTCCATCCTCTCTCTTTCAAGATATTTAAAACATGTACGAACAACTGAGCAAGCACTCCCCCCCCCCCCCCCGCCTTTTTGCCATTTCTGTAGTTTCCTTCACTTTCTTTATTTAGAAGCGCAACGAGGTTGCAGAATCATAGTGAATTCATGCATATTTATTAAAGTGTATCAGTTTCGTTGGAAGCACATGCGACTTTTTCACCATAATCTTGATTTTTTGATGCAAGACAGAGCAAGAACCCCCCCCCCCCTCCAATTCTCATCACATTCACCATAGTGGGAGCACTCGCTCAGGATTGCACGGTACACGAAAATTGTAGAAAAAGAATCTGCTTTCATGCCTAGTAAACAATGAAAAAGTACTTTCTTCTAACGTTTGCTTACCCTGCTCCCTTCATACACAAAATTAATAACATAACCCTTACAAATATTATTTAGTTCTGTAGCAAGGAAATATGCTGCCCACTGATATTTTGAACTGCTCTTCTGTCAAATTTATGAACAGAATTCAGAACTTATCTGAACACCTGTATACTATACAATGTGCATATTTCTTGCTCTTACTTGCTTTGTACATAAGTTCGATTTATTGTCCTCACATTTTTGTGTATTCAAGTTCAAGCCATTCCTGCATTGGCCCGAGAAGGGGCCTGCAATATTGTAAAATAAAATAAAAGTAAGCTACTTCGAAATTCACATAAACTTGGTTCCCTACACTGACAGACACACGTAGTTTCAACCCTGTTCAAGAAGCATGAAGTTGGCAGACTTGTCACTTATTCTGCCCATTGAAAACATCAGTGCTATTGAAAGCTAAATTTCTTAACAGTACACACTTGCCTGACAGCTTCTTCTTGAAGCATGTGAAGCCCTGTCAAGGTGAGGCATCATTGGGAAGGACTGTGGTAGCGGCTCAGAAGTTGTAATACTGGTTGTGATGCAGCAATGGCTGAAGTGAAATATAGGTCGTGGTGGTGGTAGCAGCAGCTGCAGTGTTTCTGCCGAAGGTGCCTGACCTGGAGGATATCATTGAAACCTAAGGGGTGACAGATAATAGGCATTAAGAAATCATGAAAAAGAATGTTCACTACATTATAGAAATTTGCAACTTAGAGTAATGGACAGCTGAGCTTATTGGTAGAGATTTATGTTGGACTTCTGTGAACATAATAAGCGAGAAGCGTAGCATGTAAAGGGTGTGTCGTGGGTAGTACCTACATTCACAACATAGCTTAGGGGCTAAATAGAGTGATAAACAGATACAACATAAATGCATTATGGCCACCAATAGACTAGGTACTAGGCGAGATATAATGTCATGCTGAAAAACATCGAGAGGGGACAAGAAGCTGGACTCACATTTGTTTCGTAAACACACCAAAAATTTTGTTGATTACCATACAGGCGTAAAGTAACATGTTCCTTTTAGCTTCGGCCATACCTACATAGGGAAGATGGGCCAGTGTTAACTATAGATGAATGAAAAAGAAGAGAGCGCGAACTACAGGCTCACCGAAAATTCTATCTTTAAATTGTCGAAGGTGTGTTGAAAGCACAGGCTGACCAAAAAAAAAGAGTGAAGCTCACTCAATCGCAAAATGTATTTGCACATATAGCTCATTCAGATTCTCATTTATGGCCCAATCCGAGTTTGAGTGACTCGGCTTGTGAGGGAGTTTGCCGACCTATGGCTGAGAGGGGTTCTGAAGTCTGCCATTCCTTTCCTCCAAAGCCTCTATTTGTTGCTCAATCCACTCGTTCAATTGTAAAAATTTTCTCTTTCTGGAGGAGGCTCAATCAAACAAGCTTCTAATTGCCAGAGCCATCCTACAGGGCTCTTTTTCTTTCTTGAATCGCTGCCTTCTGCGACTTTTTTTTTTTTTGGAGGGGTGGGGTGGGGGGCCTTGGGAGTGTATATAAAACCCAAAATATTACCACTCAGTAGAGACGCTCTAAATGCCATAAAATCCAGAGTAAGCACTCCTGACAGAGCAAGCACCTCCCTACTTTCTTGCTAAATAGAGGTGCTAAATAAGTAGCCTCTTCTCCTCTACCACCATCTTCACTGTTTTCATTTGCCGAGTGAATGCGAAATAAAGCCGTGTATGCATGGGCATTCAAGAAAGTGCTTAAGTAGACGCACAGATGTGCATTTTTTATTCTCAGTGATTCTTCCACTTCCACGTTAAATATTGACCGATGACTGAGCAAGAGCCTACTCTTCAAACCTTGTCGAATTATCATTCACTCTCCAGGAGCACTTGCCGAGAATTTTTCGATAAACACAACATACTACAAAGTCTGTACTTTCCAGTTACATGTACCTCAAGACTAGAGTTGCAGTAACTACCTTACTAAGTCATATATTACTTCATAGGTAGCCATGAATATTCACTTGAATATCATACTGTCTGCTGTGTTGCTGACCGCAACAACTGCATGTGCTCCTTAATTTATAACTATTCAATAATTGCACATCATATTTGCAGACTGATGTTTATACAGTGATTTACCAACATGAATTTATGCAAATCATTACAAAATTAACTGCTTCATGAACGTAACAAACATATAGTCAGCATGAGTATAACTTGAGAAGCTTGCTTTGGCATGTTGACACTCCGGAGATACATTTCAGCTCATAAAATACAATGCCTATATTTTTCAAAGTCAAACTGGCCTCCGAATAAAAAGCAATTAAAATTTCATGATGCAACGCATATGTGTTGTACGATTTCTTTAGTGTGCCTGTCTATCTTATGAGGTCACAGCTTTCAGTTCTTGACGCAAAACCCATGTAATCATGCCTCGGATAAGTGTGAAATGTGTGCTAGAATTCAATTTCAGGGTGCTGAGCAGTGCAGTGCAGCTGAAATTCCTCGAATATTGAGCAACGTGTACAGCACCACTTTCAATACATGACAGCAAGGCACTGCAATAGTGTAGAAAATTAGAAGCATGATGTACAATATTTACAATGCAAACTGACTGGGAATGAAGCAAGTGTAAAACTATGATTTTGTTGACTGAACGGATCAGATAATTCGGTAAAATCATGGGGTCAGAATTTTTGGGCTGAGTAATTCATTTCCCAAAATATTGCAGTCAGCTCAATACAGCACAGCTGGTATACCATGGTTGGACACAGAGTGAGACTCTAGTGCTGCAAACTGCGTGCAGTCAGTTCCTAAAATGCTGACTGGTCATGAAAACAAAATGATAAACGGGTGCCATTTTGACATTTCTCTGGCACTACCATGATGTACTCCAGAACTAAAGGTGCAATACAAACAGAAGCATTCCGATAAGCGCAAAGAAATTCAAGTGAACCTTCTCCAAGAAGAAGTGCATGGCTGCTGTGTTTGGGGAGATAAATGGTGGTGTTTCCTTGATAAAATAGGTGAGGCTTAAACCCACAAAGACTCATGAGATTTGCCATCTGCATCGGCTCCTAGTTAAAGATATTCGTGACACGCTGTTTCGCTGGCCATGCTTTTGGAGACGTAGACAGGGCTTTTCTTTCAATTGTGTTGAAATTTAGTCATTTGCACAATCATAGTCAGCTGTGCAGCTGTCGAAAATAGCGCCAAACGGGAAAAAATGTTCAGATTCCCTTGGAACAAAGATAGAAAGTTGAAGGAAATTTTGTGGAGAGACATGACGAGTGGTATATGTCTAGCGTAAGGTGAGTAATATTTATCGACAATCCTGCATGGATGGTTTCGTTTGACACATTCGGTATTTATGTACAGACGCTCCAAGCAAAGATCCATGGCAGGTTGACTACGTGCCATCAAAATATTGGCACGTCGAAAGAGAATCTAAGGCGCCAAGACTGAAGTACAAAAGTCGTTTGGATGTGTAGTTTTCATCAGCACAACCACAATCACTATCTACACAGCTACGACAAGCATACGGCATTTGTTTTAAAATGCACGGCCGCTATGCAACGTGCAGCCAGCTCTGAGCTTGATACAGAAAACAGCAAGACAGAGCAGCCAACAGCCGCACGATATCATGCCAGGGGTGACACCGTGGAATGCACGGCACCAATTGCAGTGATGTATACACAATTAGTAGTGGTTAAGAAGGTGACGACTTCGTACCAGTTGGAAAAAATGATGTGTCAGTAATGCTATGTAGACAAGAAAGGGCGCTCCACTATTCTATATATAGAACAGGTATACAATGTGTTGCTAGTGATTTCAACTGTTCCTCCAAGCATTCATTACGTAGTAAATTTATTCATACCTGATCTGGTACACATGCGAGCAGGACAGGTAACAAGGCTTAACAAACACGGTGCCTGACTGTGAGGTGAGCATCGCCTATACCAGCTTGTTCACAAAAACGATGCAATGCCGAAACGCCTAAGAAGCTCGACTTTACTAAATAAAAGTCGATGTCATTCATGAACATTTTACCAGGCCGTCACCGCTGAACACGTAGTTTTAGTAACATATGATACTCATTGCACATGATGAACGTTGATACAAGATACTATATATCCAACAATCTGAGACAGCGACAGAGTGTTTCAATTGCAAATGCAAAAACAGCTGAGCGCCCTCACTGAGGCAAACACGCAAAAATAAGCACATTAGTCGGTGATGTGCATTATTATGCAAGTGTAAAATTAGTTGAAAGACGTGACAACCAAGGCCACGCCACTTAAAAGAAAACACATAATTGATAGCACATACAGTCGGTTGTTTGCCACTTCAAATGAAAATATTATTTGGCAATCACAGCACATGCTTCTCTTTTGTGGTCAGTCGTAGGTGCGGCCATGCTATTGTGTGCTAGAAATTTGCAGCATATGCGTCGGGATACCATGAAGAAAGCGAGTGACACGGATAAACGCCAATACTCAAGGAGTGATGCAGCACGCAGAGAGCCATTGAAATGGTAGCTGGTGCAGATGGCATGAATCCCATGAGCCTTTGCAAGTTTATGCCTCACTTATTCATGGGACATGGCATGACCCTCACTGCAGTATTGTAGGTCTAACTCTCAAATGTCTACAGAGCGCAATTAAGAATAAGCAAAGAGAGACATAAGACACTGTCTTTTTTTTTTTTTTCATGACAACAAGGGGCCACAGAGGAAGCAGCGGGAAGTTCAGTCGCCCAACACCATACAGACTCAACTTAGCTATCTCTGATTGCCATATTTTTGCTAACATAAAATGCTGGCTAGGAGGCCTGTGCTTTCACCTGGTCCTGTTCTTCGCTCTGCTGCTTGATGCAGACTCGCTTACTGAACTTCTAGGCGGAGAGTAAAGGAAGTTGCAAGGCAGACAGTTCTGATGAAGCCCTTGATCAACATTTGTTGTGCTGAATACTAAATCACTCAGACTCTTACATTACTAAGTCAAAAGTGTGGTTGCTAACTATAAGTGCTGTTCTTTTTCTTTGTAAGAATCATCCCGGCAAAACTGACGTATTTACGTGTGGTGCCAGTATTGTTACTAATTATTTCTGTACCATTCTCCTTTCTTGTAATTCCACTGCAGCTTGGGCTATGCTAGGCTGAGGTATTGTGAATAAATAAATTAATGAGTTGGTGCTACACACTGTCAAATGTCTGAATCAAAATGGCAAATATGTACAGATGTAGCTGGTATATGTACCTAAACAATTCAAATTAAGCAGTCTTCATTTTCGCTCTGGTTACTACTTCACGACCGAACAGAACTTGAAAAAAAAAATTGCAACATAGAATGAGTGACCCTTGCCTAGCCAATTAGCACAAATGTACATGAATGAGCGACTATTGTATAGACGTGCGGCTTGTGAAAGCAACCAGGACATTGGAAGTTAGCATTTTGTATATGTTGTTAAAATAAGTTTTACTATTAAACCACATTTACCTTCCAAGTTCTGACGTTCTTTTCACAGTCACTCTGGTAGAAAAGATTGTGTTGCACGGCGAGTCGTTTTTTTTCTCCATCTGCACGAGGTCAGTAAAAATAGTTTAATCAGAGAACACATAAAGTTGGAGAGCAGGCTACTATAAATAACCACACAAATGAAAACGTAGAATGTGTGACTATTACATGCGAACAATAAATAAATGCAATGTAGTGCAGGTTTGCCATCAGGAATAGCGACGTCGACTTGTTCATATATTAATAACTCTACCAGTGTCACACCGGACATTTCCAGCCCCATCAGGGCCGACCCGAATGCGGTTTTTGATCGCGATCAACAGTGCCAGCTACAACTTAGGTCACTGTGCAGCCGCACATAATACATTTTGATCCAGATCGGTCATGATTGCGATCGAAAGATCCCATGGGACACGAGCGCGCGGTATCAGGTGCAGCATGCCAACATACACAACACACGGATAAAATGTGCCACATAAAAAAATAAAACACACACGCACTCAAACATGTTTTCGTTGTGCCCTCCTTTGTTCGCCTAAACGCACGCCAGCGAAAACGTCATGGAAAATAAAATGACACTCACCTCAAAGAAGGTGGACATCCCTGTAATAGCAGCTCTTCTTGATGTCCTTAACCGGCTCACTTTGCCGATAATGGCCTTTTTTGCCATATCGGCAACGCTCAGCGATATGAAGCACTTCTCGAGGTTGTCCACAACGGCGCGGTAACCGTCTCCGCAAATGACGAACGTGACTTTTGGTGCACCCCGCATTTCAAATGACTTCTCACGGTTTTACTGAACCACATTTGTTTCACACCTGCCGCACAGTTCGAAGAGGCATAGAGGCTGCACACAGGAAACGTTTAAATCCGGTAGCACAAGACAAGCAACAAACCCCTTCGCACAACCTGCAAGCGCCATATTGACGACGAATGACTCCGAAATGGGCTTGTCTTGGCCGCTTGTCGTTAACCGACTCTCCCGCAGTTACAATGAAAAAAAAAAAAAACTCGAAACTGGCGAGAAAGAGAAAACTCATTGACACAATTTCAAATTCATAAACTCACGTTTTTTTGCACGCATAAAAAAGCATGTAGTAAGTTTGATTGGTCTCAATAGATTTTTTTTTCACGCTACCAAAAATTTGTATTTTGGCTTCGGTAGTGCGGCTCTCAGGTGGTGTTGACTTATAGCTCGTAAACATCCGGTCGCGCAAAAATGCAAATGGCAGTTAAGCATTCTGCGATGACCCGTTGATTCTCATCGACGCAGTAACAAACTGGACCTACCTACAGCGGAGAGCATGTGGAAAAAAAAAAAGCTTTTTTGAACTTCACTAAGGTTCCCAGCTGATTATTGTTCAGCAGCATGCCGTGACGGCATACGTTAACTGGCGTACATAAGCATACATAATCGCCAAAAGAACGCGACCAGTACACCCAACTTCGAGGAGACCAACAGAAAAAAAACATATAAAAAATAAAATTCGTTCATGTTAATCTAGATTAACGACGAAAGCATAAAGCGCAGATCTGCGAGATGTTGACTATTTTTTGTTCAATACACAGAGTAATGGTAGAGATATTCTCGTCTGGGCCCTGTAATTAGTGTGTGGTGTTGTTTAGAATTTTTTCACGAACCGTAAGTGTTACATAGATGAGTATTCAGCTGACCTTACTGTATCTGTAAGCATTAATATATTCTTTATCTTGTATATGCATATGCCAGAATTCAGCGTAATAGTGTAAAAACAGCTGAGCTGTGGAGAATTATCTTTGGCTAAGTTGTAAATTATGCGTAAAGCTCTGTTTTGAATAAGGTGGAGCTTCTTTAAAGTGCTGCTAGTAGGAAGAACAATTAAAACGTGAGACAGCTTAACGCACGAGACTGGCCTGCCCATCCCTCAGCAACTTTTATGCTAACCAAACTTCTAGAATTTTACATGGCTAGCACATTTTTTATGTTTCTAGAGCTGCAAGTCACTGATTCCTGTCATAGCACATGCTCTACCCCGTGGCAAAAAAGTGATCCCTCTCGTATTAGCCACGACAATTTCTAGTGAACTTTTTTCAGTCACACTCCTTTTTTACTAACCAAAAATTCTACGAAGATTACGATATTACTTAACGCACATTCAACGCGCAGCTTCTTGTTGAAGCAATGCTAACTGCAGCCACATGCACTCCGCAGTTGTAGAAACATAACATTAATTCGCTACATGTTGCCACTAAAACTGCCAGTGCTCAAGCTTCACGCACACCACTATGTGCATTCAAGGAGCCGCGAACTAAGCGGAACGCCTACAGCCACTTTAGGACAATCGAAGCCTGCCACACTGCATGCGCACAAACTTCATTCATAAGGAACGAAAGCGAGGAGTGGGGAGACAGCCTGTGTGACTGAGGAAGCAAACGAGGCTGCAGTCGCTCTTGATATCTACAGACTCCGCGCTTACTCTCTCGTCTTCGATCTATCGGTTACCCCTCCAACGCAGACAGCGAAGCCGCATGACCGAGGAGCACACGCCTTGAGATCAGCTCTCTCACACAACTGTATTATCGGTGCCATAAGTGCATGGTCATCGGCAGGATTCTCTCTTGAGGGGTGAAAATGGCTGGTGTAGGGCGAAAGCACTGCCATAGCTTGGGTGGGTGCAAGTGCTAGTGAGGCTTGAGGGGGACAACTACCCTAATTTTTTCCCCTTACTGACACCCATGCATAAGTGTGCAAAATAAAATGAGTAATATATACTAACAGTCTTGTTAATAATAAGTTAAACAAGAAACAAACCAGTATGCTTCTCTATGTGACTCCTAGCTGGCTAGGATCCAGTGTTTCTCATGAGTGCTAATCAATATTAACATGCTGATGTCAAAGTGACGCATAAGAATTCACAAGTTATAAGACTCAATTGCCATCATATTACGGAAATTCAAGCTTGACACAAAGTATTTCTTGGTTTTGTTTTATGAGTGTAATACTTCCTTAAAGTAAATAAAAAGGGCTAACACTGGACACTTCTCTTCAATTCTTTGAAGAATGAATTCTCTCTGCAGTTACACTACACCAATGTTTTCTTTAAACCATGCTTGCATGGCACTGCAAGATTACGTCCCTCAATAAAATTAGAGAGATGTCTTCAAATGACGTTTTCTAGATCTTTAAAGAAAACTCAAAACAGGCAAGCAGAAAATGCGCAAGTTTGTGTCACACAATTACTCAGATAACATATTTCAAACAATGCAAATTCGTGCACCACATCATTCGAACTGAAGAGCTAATGATCAAAATACTCATGTCATGCAAACAAAAGTGGCTCAAGTCGTTGTTTTGAGCTTCCATGCATTGCTTTGAATGGTTTATGAGTGTGTTTGGTGGCACAAGCTTTCTTCATCCTGATACTTGGCTGGGCTATCAGAGAGAAGGCGCACAATAGCATATGATTCTCCACGCTATGTTTTGTGCACTTCCATCTGAACCATTGAAAATGGCTTGTTGCACGCTTACGTGTACAGCATCATCCCCATTGGACAGCTATTTGTAACAATACTCATGTCACAGCACATGAGCATCTTGTGCACAAAGCAAAGCGTGGAGCATTATTTGCTATTGTGCACCTTCTCTGTGATAGCACGCGTCAGGAACAAGAAAGTTTGTGCCACTAAACACTCTTGTCAGCTATTTTAAGCAATGAGTGGAAGCTCAAAACAACAACTTGAGCCACTCTTCTTTGCAAGACATAAGTACCGTGACCATTAGCTGTTCAGTTGGGATGATGCGGTACATGAATCCGTACAACAAGCTGTTTTCAAGGGTTCAGATAGAAGCACACAAAACAAAGTGTGGAAAATTATTTCCTCTTGTTTACCTTCTCAGTGATAGACACAGCCAAGTATCACAGACAAGAATTCTTGTGCCACAACAACATTCTCAAGAACCATTTAAAGCAATACGTGGAAACTCAAAATGAAAAATTGAGCCTCTTTTGTTTGCAAGACATGAGTACCATTGCGAATAGCTGTCCAATGGGCATGATGCTGTACATGCAAGCATATAAGAAGACGTTTTGAAAGGTTCAGATGGAAGCGCACAAAACAAAGCGTGGAGAATTATTTCCTCTTGTCGACATTCTGAGTGATAAACACAGCCAAGTATCACAAACAAGCATTCTTGTGCCACAAAAACACTCTCATGAACCATTTCAAGCATTACCTGGAAACTCAAAATGAAAAATTGAGCCCCTTTTGTTTGCAAGACATAAGTACTATTGCGAAAAACTGTCCAATGGGCATGATGCTTTACATGCAAGCATATAACAAGACGTTTTGAAAGGTTCAGATGGAAGCGCACAAAACAAAGCGTGAAGAATTATTTCCTCTTGTCCACCTTCTGAGTGATAAACACAGCCAAGTATCACAGACAAGCATTCTTGTGCCACAAAAACACTCTCATGAACCATTTCAAGCAATACGTGGAAACTCAAAATGAAAAATTGAGCCCCTTTTGTTTGCAAGACATGAGTACCATTGCGAATAGCTGTCCAATGGGCATGATGCTGTACATGCAAGCATATAACAAGACGTTTCGAAAAGTTCAGATGGAAGTGCACAAAACAAAGCGTGGAGAATTATTCCTCTTGTCCACCTTCTGAGTGATAAACACAGCCAAGTATCACAGACAAGCATTCTTGTGCCACAAAAACACTCTCGTGAACCATTTCAAGCAATACCTGGAAACTCAAAATGAAAAATTGAGCCCCTTTTGTTTGCAAGACATGAGTACCATTGCGAATAGCTGTCCAATGGGCATGATGCTGTACATGCAAGCATATAACAAGACGTTTTAAAAGGTTCAGATAGAAGCGCACAAAACAAAGCGTGGAGAATTATTTCCTCTTGTCCACCTTCTGAGTGATAAACACTGCCAAGTATCACAGACAAGCATTCTTGTGCCACAAAAAGACTCTCATGAACCATTTAAAACAATACGTGGAAACTAAAAATGAAAAATTGAGCCCATTTTGTTTGCAAGACATGAGTACCGTTGTAAATAGCTGTCCAATCGGCATGATGCTGTACATGCAAGCATACAACAAGCCGTTTTGAAAGGTTCAGTCAAAAGCGCACAAAACAAATCGTGGAGAAATATTTGCTAATGTACACCTTCTCTGTGATAGCCCAGCCAAGTATCACGAAGAGGAAAACTTGTGCCACTAAACACTCTTGCCAACCTTTTCAAGTAATGCATGGAAGCTCAAAACAACAACTTGAGCAACTTTTGTTTGCAAGACATGAGTATCGTGACCATTAGCTGTTGAGTTGGAATGATGTGATATATGAATGCGTACAACAAGAAGTTTTCAAAGGTTCAGATGAAAGCACACGAAACAAAATCTTGAGAACTATTTGCTCCTATTTAGCTTTTGAGCAATAAACACAGCCAAGTACATTTTACAAGCAAGCAAGCTTGTGCCACCCAAACACTTATTCAACTATTTAAAGTAATGTGTTGAAAGTTAAACTGTATATTTGAATCAATTTTGTTGTAAGACAGGAGTAGCATTAGAAATACTTAGTTGGCTGCAGTGGTGAAAGATACTTTGATGCAGACGTACAATAAGCCGTTTTCAAAGGCTCAGATGGAAGCACACCAAACGAAATTTCATAATTATTTGCTCTTATTCTGATTCTGAGGAATAAACACAGTCAAGTACCGTTCACAAGTGAGCAAGCTTGTGCGAAGCCAACCAAACTCTCAGATCGACCGTTTTGAGCAGTGCATGGAAAATTGATCTGAATATTGGATGTAGTTTTCTTTCAACAATACCAGTATTGCAAAACCTTTTTAATGTGTTTGTATGTAATTATTTTGTACTTGTACAGATTTAAGACTTAATCGATATTTTTCATTGTGTGTGTTTAGACCAGAGAGCGCAATTGCTATGTCATAACAGAGACGCCTTGCCTCTCGACTGTGTCTTGTGCACTTTTTCCTCGAGGTCCAAGCTTCGTAGAGCTCATTCGCACTCTTCCTTGGCAGTCCTGCATGGCCCTTTGTGCTTTGTGCCTTGGTTCAATGACAGAGCACGTGAGCGCGGCTTGGTATATCTCTCCTGAATATAAGGATTAATTGTCTTTTATCTTCTTGTGTATGTTCATATAATAGAAAATCACTCACTCACTATTTTCTGTTAGAGATTTCTCATAGAAAGATTATTCATTGCACAAATACAACATTTAAAATATTCTTTTTTCTTCATAAATTGAACAGCAATATTTGTGCAAATATAACACGTGTACAACTAAGGTGATCAAATGAAATAAAGTTCTTTGGTAATTATCTGATATACTTATCTGTTATACTTTTGCACATATTTGCATCTCATGATATGAACTAGTTAAAATTGGTTATTTCTTGAGGTTGTGTACAGCCAACTAATGGAGCTGAAAAACTTAGTATTTTAGCTCTTTCAACACACAAAAAAAACAAAAATGTTATGCATGCCTAGGTATTTGGTCTAATAAGTTTACTGATGTACTACATTGACTATCAAGGTTGACATTGAGCCCTATCAAGTCCTACGTATGGCCCCCATTCAGCCCCATTAGCTCCTATATTGTGCTGAATGAGAGTCCTACATACCAAACCCATAATGCCTGTATAGCTCCTACATACCCCTATATGTCCTGTCCAGGTCCCATTCAGCTCCTACATAACACCATATAGCTCCTGTATAAGACCCATCTACCCCCATTTGGTTCCTGTACAGCTCCTGTATTAGCTCCTGTAACCCCTGTATTGAAGCACACGGATCCTGTATGGAATTATATAGGTTTTTTCAGTAGGGAGCCCTCCTGGCCGTTTCGATATTATTATCGATACCAAACTTGGTATGGCATAACATGACTGTATGAAGAACACATATGCCTAGTCATAACACAAAAATTATCACATGTATGTCATGATTGTCATGATTTACATTTCATGCTTCTGCAGCTCTTGCGGTGGTTTCGTCAACATGGCATGTTGAAAAATTGGTATGGTATGGCGCAATGCCGATCACAAGCGACAGACTCTGAAATGAAAATCATGACACGCGTGTCATGTAACAACATGACTACATCCCACGTTCATGATGCACTCGCGGCCGTTTGGTTAGCTTCCCATATGCAAAATTTACTATTACGTGACGTCAATAGATTACAAAGATATGTGACTGGTGCAAACATAATAATCATGATATGCGTGTCATGTGAGAGCATGACCACATGCCACAGTCAAGGCACCAATACAATTCGATGAGACGCCGTGCGCGCACACTGCGGCATGCATTTCGTCGCGTCACGCCGGCCTTGCCACACCAGGCGCCCGTCCTGCCATGTACTCGCAGGTGCGCGCCGCGTTGCGTTGCTTTCACGCATGCGCGTTTCAGCGCGTCCGGCGTCCCTCCGTCACGAAAAGATCGAGACGCCATGGAGTTTCCTAATATACACTAGAAGAAACTCTAGTGTCTACGGGAGCTGCAACACACGGCGCTTCAGCAAGCATGGGAATGATGCGTAGTACACACATTTGTCTAAACATAATACTTTTGCCCTGCGACCTGCTTTTGACTCCATGTGTGTTCGTGCGGCTTGAAGCTGTTTTCTCACGAAACAAAAAGCAGCAAATGTCCAGCGATTGCGCTTCATCACCCTAATATACTAGACTTACCTTTTCGAATTGGTTCAAGAAGTTAAAATAGGTTGAATCTTTCAAAACAAAACCGAAAGACAGCAATAAACAAAGCCTCAAGTACGATTCGCCGCTCGCAAGTGCGAAAACTAGGAAAATGTGTGTACTACCTATTATTCCCATGATCGCTGAACGATAGCAGCGACAGAGCCCCCTCTAGTTAAATTTAGTAAACTATGAGAGAAGCATTCTTGTCTTGATAACATATCGATGCGAAATTCAGCATGCCCCATTTTGCGCCGGTTGCCGTCGGGCCGCGCCGACGGACGCTGGTCGCGCCTCGTGTCAGACTATAGAGTGCTCGCGTTTTAATAAGGTTGCGTCGCTGTGCCTAGCGTGCGCGCGTCAACAATGAGGGAGAGAGAGAGAGAGAAAACATTTATTGAAAGAAGCTTGTGAGTGAAGGTGGGAGAGTCCCTTATACCAGGAACCCTCTGGCTTCGACAGCCCGCCGAGCTCGAGCGACGAGTTGACGCTGCTCGACCAGGTCCGGCTGGGAGATCGCCGCCCCCACGCTTCACTGAGGAGGTCTTGGTCCGCATCTGGTGCTGCTGCTCGTAGTCTTGGGACGCTTACTTTGCACTGCAGTAGGAGGTGCGCCAGAGTGTCTGCCGAATTGCAGGGAGGGTAGATGTAGCTGTGCAACGTTGGCCTCATATGGTGCAATAGTACGCCGTGTGTGAACGTGTTGCTTTGAAGACGCCTATAGTCAGTCCCTTCGTCTCTCGTCAGTTTTGGATGTGGCGGGGGGTATAACCTGCGTTCGAGCCGATAATGTTGCAGTAATGCATGGTACGTTAGTGGTATGGCTTCTCTTGTCTCTGATTCTGTTGTTGAGTGGGAGGTGTCTCGGATCTTGTATGGGAATGCCCGGTTGACGCATTCGCGGGCTGCGGTGTGTGCCGCTTCATTTCTCTCGAAACCTTCATGACCCGGAATCCACACGATGAATGTGTAGGGAGGAGGATCGTCCATGCGCTTTAGTAGCCTAATTGCCACCGTGGAGACCCTGCCTTTAAGTTAGTTCCGTGCCGCTGTTTGTGAGTCAATAAAGACCACGATGGGATCCTCACTCGTCAGGGTGGCGAGTGTTATAGCAGCCTCTTCAGCTGTTTCCTCACGTTTGGCGAGGATAGTCGCCGATGCCAGTACCGCACCCTTGTAATCTACGACGGTAATCGCGAAGGCATTAATTACGTCTCGGATATTTGGCTGCGTCCACGTATCGCGCCTGCGGGTCATTGCCATGTTTTTTCCGGATCAAGTTAACCCTGGCAAGCCGCCTTTCTCGGTGATGTTAAGGATGCATGTTCCGAGGGATCTGCTGAACTTCAAGGCTTTCTCGCAGCTGTGACGGTATTTTGCCTTCGCGTTCTTCGTTGGGTTCTAGAGTGGTCTGGTATCCTGTGCGTCGAAGCACGGCTTGCCCTGTGAGTGACAGCTTGAGTCTCTCGACCAGGTTGATGAGGTGTGCTTCGGTGAGCTCTTCCCACGTATTATGAACTCCCATGCGAAGCAGTCGGTCAGTGGAGGCGGCTGGCGGAAGTCCTAGGGCAAGCTCTGTAGCCTTTCGTATCAGCAGATTAAGTTTTTGTTTCTCCGCTGTCTTCAAGTTGAGGTAGGGAGTTCCGTACGTTATGCGGCTGTATAGGAGAGCTTGTACCATTTTTAGGGTGTCGTGCTCTTTGAAGCCACTGCGGCGATTAGCCACCCTTCGGATTAGGTGGGTGAGCTGTGTCACAGTGTTCTGCAGCCGGGGTAGGGCAGTGGAGCCAGACCCGTCTTTATGTATGTGTAGTCCAAGGACTCGAAGCGTGTCAACTTGTGGTATTTGGACTCCCTGTAGAAACACTTGTGGGTCAGGAGTGTCGTAGCTTGATGGTCTACCCCGGGTGCGTGCCGCAAGTGCTAACAGTTCCTACTTTTCCGGAGTACATTGGAGGCCGCAGGTCTTGAGATATTCTTCAGTGATGTTAATCGCCTCTTGAAGTCGGTCCTCCTGTTCACGCGTGCTTGAACCTCTTGTCCACATAGGGATATCATCGGCGTATAACGCGTGGTGTATCCCAGGGACAGCGTCCAAGAGACGTGGGAGCTTAAGGAAGGCCAAGTTGAAAAGCACTGGTGATATCACTGAGCCCGGCGGCGTGCCTTTGTTAGAGAGTTGAAAAAGCTCGCTCTTGATATTGGCAATCCCTACAGTGGCAGTGCGGTTGGTGAGGAAAGCCAGCATATAGGCGTATGTTTTGGCCCCGCAGCCGACATCTTCCAGGCTACGCAGAATGGCTTCGTGGCTCACATTGTCAAATGCGCCCTTTACGTCCAAAGCTAGACCAGATGACTTACTGTGCTTGCTCAAGCGGAGAAGAATATCTTCCTTTATCTGCAAGAGGACGTCTTGTGTGCTGAGCATTCGGCGGAAGCCGAACATGGTGTTCGGGTAGTGACCATTGTCTTCGAGATATGTGGTGAGCCGCTCGTTTACCATGTGTTCAAAGAGTTTCCCAGCGCCAGATGTAAGGGAAATGGGACGAAGATTCGCAATCGAGATTGGCTTGTTTGGCTTGGGTACCATGGTCACCTCTGAGTGCTTCCAGGCTTGTGGTAGCTCGCCCTTCCTCCAGCAGTCGTTATAGTGCCGAAGGAGCGCCGTCAACGCCCGGGGCGGTAGCTGTCGTAGGTGCTTATTGGTCACTCCGTCTTTTCTCGGGCTCGTGTTGCGCGTAAGCTTAGCAAGGGCCGCGTGTAGCTCTGCCAGCATGAAAGGCTGGTCTAGTGCTTCGTTTGGTGCTCCTCGGTACTCCCTGGGCGTCGAATTGTTAACGGAGGTAGCTTGCTGGTTAACCGAGCCACAAAGTTTTGCTTGAAGTTCTTGGAGTAACTGGTGCTCTGTGCCCTCATAGTAGTGTATGAGCCGCTGAATTGTATTTGTTTGGTTAGTTTTGGTGTGGGTGTCGTCAATCAGGGCTCGAAGAATGCGCCAAGTCTTCTTTGTGCTGAATGTCCCTAGAAGTTTGTCGCAGAAGGACCGCCAGTTCTGGCTCGCAAGGTTTTCGGTGTACTCCTGTGCCTGTCTAGTGAGTATGGCGATGCGGCGCTTCAGCTTGCGGTTGAGCTTTTGCCGTTGCCATCGTTTAATAAGCGATCTTCGAGCTTCCCATAGGTGAAGGAGATAATTATCGACTGCCGGATTGTCCTCGTTCAAGTGTATCGTTGTGGTATGTCCGTCGGCAAAACTTACAATACTGTTTAGCCAGGCTTCAATGTCTTCGATAGTCGAATCATCATCAAACTCATTTCTGTAGGCGGTCCAGCCAGTGAGCCGAGCTTTTTCTGTCTTGAGCGAGCGGTGAGCCTGTTCGACCTCTATTTGAATTATGTGATGGTCACTCCCTAGAGTGTCTGACAGCCTTGTCCACGTTGCGTTGTGCACGTCTCTAGTGAACGTGAGATCAGGATTAGTATCCCTCGAGACGCTGTTGCCAACTCGGGTTGGATGGAGCAAGTCATTCCACAGCGTCAGACCGTGTTGCTGCGCAGCGTCGTGAACACGCGCCCCCTTCTTGGTGGTGCTGTGATAGCCCCAGGCCGCGTGTGGAGCATTGAAGTCCCCAACCATGACGAGTCGGTTGCCGTTAACCCTTTGACAGAGCTCGTGGACGAAGTGGTCGTATTGGTGTAACTGCTCCCGCGGAGGACCGTAAATGTTGGCCAGGTATAAGCTTTGCTGAGTCTTCCGAGTGGGGATTATCTCCACGATGGTGTGTTCGATGCCAATGTCTTCAATTTCATGAGCCTCTGTGGTTAGAGTCTTCTTGACTAGAATTGCGGTGCGGGGTGTGCATGTGAGAGTGCTGTAGCCAGGGAGCTTGATTTTTTCCGTGTGAGTTTCCTGCAACGCGATCATATCTGGATTTTTGTTTTAACATATTCTTGCAAGTTTTCAGAACGAGGTCTGTAGGATCTGCAATTCCAGTGCCAAATTCGAAGAGTGGGGAGTGGCTCAGACTGTCTATGTGTGGGAGCTGCCCTTCTGGCAGTTGATTCCCGCCTGGTGGCGGTCGTTTGGTGCTGTAGATCAAATTTCCGCTGCAGCTTCATCCCCTAAAGTTTTTCGCTCTTTCCGCTTGGTCCCTGATTGCTCTACCAGCTGCTCATGGGTAACAAAATTTTTGTATGCATATGTTATGAAGTTATGCTGTTGTGCCATGAAGCCATTAAGCTTGGCGTCGAGCGTGCTTACAGTTAAGGGTCAGTGGGTCTACCTTTTCCATAATTTTAGTAACCACTTTCTCTATGGTTGTGTCTATGGATGCGAGGAGTTTCGCAGTGAGGGCTTTCTCGAAAGCTTCAAGGCGTCGTTCGACGAGGTCGAGCATCTTCGCTTCATGTGCTTGCAGCCTTTCTTCTACCCGCTTCATTATTCTGGCTTCCGTCTGTTTTAGTGTGCTGTCGTCAAGTTCTAGTGTGCTACACTCGGCTGGTAGGCGTTGTTGTATCCTCCGTTGTAGATCTTGGACTTTATTTTCTAGAGCCCGGATGGCCGCTGTCTGAGCAGGCAAGATGGTCGAGGCACTTGTAGTATTTAGAGAACTGGGCCCGTCATAACCGGTCACCACGGCGGCGTAACTGAATCCCCTAATGGAGCGAGACCGCGATGGCGTGCGGGATCCAGAGCGACCTTTTTTCTTAGAGCGAGAGCGACTTTGGTCAAATTTTTGGGGAAAAGAGGGGGCCCGTGAAATTTCTGGTGTGATAACTGACCCGGGTAAATCATTGGTGCAAGCACTCCAGTGATTCTCACGGGCGCGGGCGTTATCGAGCTGGTGGCGTCTTACTTGATAAGGAGGGGGGTTGCTGCGGAGTTTCTTCTTGCATTCCTTTCCAGCAGTCTCATGGTTTTCTCCGCAGATCTTGCACATCGGTTGACAGTCATGTGGTTCTGTGTCCTTGTCGTGGCCGCATTTGTAGCAGAAGTTCGCTTTCGGCTGAGGGCAGATGTCTTGTCGGTGACCTAGGGCGCCACAGGTTCGGCAATATTGGATGGACTTCCGGTATGGCTTGCACCGGTAGTCTCAACTGAGGTAAGTCACGTAAAAAGGAACGTGCTGCCCATCGAAAGTGATAACTGCAGCTGTGGAAGATCCCAGCATGCGCGCGCCAAGGACGTGGTATCTTGGGTCTACGCGAAAACCTGCAACAATCTCTGTGGGGCTTGTTCCTGGTTCGAGGCCGTAGATCAATCCGCGGCACACATCATCGGGGTGTCGAATGTGCGGATTCAGTTGATATATTACTCCACCGAGCTGTATAGCATTTATACTTTGCAGTTTGGAAGCTCGTTAAGTACTTGCTGTGCTTGCGATGATCACATTCTCTACTTTTTGCATCTGCAATCGCACATGGTCATAGAAGTCCTGCTGGGCCAAGCCACTGCATCTTCCGATGGCATGTGTAACCTCGACGAGTGTACGTTTTGAAAGATCTAGTCCTGGTTGCGGGCGGAATACAATTTTGAAGTCATCAGTAGGGAATGGCCGCATCCTAGCGCTGCGTTGACGTTGCGGTTGAGATTCGGCGTCTGGCTTCACAGGTTGCGTAGCTCGTTCTTCGGCTGACTTTTCTTCTTTGGCTGACCTGCCTTTACGGCCAGCTTGAAGCCACTCAATGTGGGCTTTGCCTGTCGTTTTGCCACTATTTTCATCAAACGTCCATTGTGATGCCGTTTTTGAGTTACCCTCCATGTTGTCCACTTGCATCGTACTCAGGTTTTCTTGACGTGGGTTAGACGTCTGCGTTTCTATGAGAGCTCTTTTTAACTCAGACGCTGCGTCTCTGTGTTGCGCGAGCAGCGTGCTCATGCACCTACGAGACGCTGGCGTCCAGCTTGTTTCGCAGGCCCGTCGCCACAGCGGCGTTCGCGTGCAGCGCGTCCTCTGAACTCCTTGACGCGTCCCAGCGAGCAGGCACAATATGTTTAGAGTTCAATATCTAGTAAAAAAATAGACTCACTGCGATGAGTCTGGTGTCCAACGATGCCTTGCAACGTGAGGAATCCCAGGTCACTAAACGCGAGCAGTGTCCAGGCAAGGTTGCACAGAAAATAGCAAAAAGATCAGGAGCCTATGTGAGGTGCGACTACACACCTCAGCCCCCTGGCGGCCTTTTTTTTCCGTCAACAATGCAATGATGTTTTTACTACAGCGTTGTGATGTTTCTCGTGGCACATAGATGTGCTGAAGTGCACGCGCCATTTTTACCGGTGTTATATGAAACTTATATTTTCTACACATAGTGTAAATAAACGCTTCGAAACAGCCTAACAAGGAAATGTACTGTTGAAATAAAATTAACATTTTTAAAAGTTACTTTTTCTAAACGCTTTCCGGTAAATAATTTCTGTCTCATTTACGTTGAAGAGCAAAGAAGAGTTCGCTACAGATGAGCTGTTCAGCGACACCTCGTCGTTGGGTGAGCAACGTTAATTCGCTCAAAGCGCCCGCCCTTTGGCTTGGCTGGTGTTCACATGAGACAGGTGACGGATACAATCTGTGTTCTCGGACTGACTAGACACAGAGACGTTCAAGCTTGACCGTCAAGAGTCGAATGCGATAGTGTAATGAGGACTTGCTTGCACTGCCTTCTTGCCAAGCTCCGCTTGTCAGTGGACAACCCAGCTTCACTGCGAGAAAAAAAACCCTCCATGCCCGTATCAAGTAAGTTTATAATTTCAAAAAAAGGTACACTACAAGTGTAGTTGCACAGTGCTCGCATCGCCGAAAGTGTTCCTTTTAGTAACAGGCCAATAATCCACCACGCGTGCGCAAGTCAGTATTCTCACCAACGCCGCTTGACTTGGTTGATGTTGTACGCGATAATAAACCATCAATTATCCCGCAACTTTCCGCAAATATTGAACCCTCAAAGCACTCACTCGGAGCGTAGCGCACATGTGATGTCTGCTGCAATTTTGCGTTTCTTCTATGCTATATGTTGAAAGTATAAACGCGATTGCTTCTAGAAGACTTCTTTAGGAGGGTTTAATTGAGTGAAGTAGCTTGGAGTGGCCGCGTGGTAGAACACACGACTATACTATTCGGAGTACGCGGTTTCAGTGCTGGCTGGAACCTCTGATATTGGAGCGCAGCATTCATGTGGCTATTCCTGTGTTGCACGACCAGATTTGGAGACATTTGCACGGAGCGCCATCCCTTGTGGGGGTCAGTGGTGTCCTGCCATAACTGAAGGGGAATTAGGTGAACAAAAATCGTACCTAACAAAAAAGTTATCAGAAACGACTGCAGGTTTTATACTCCAGATACTTACTTGAACAGTCTTCAAATAATTCAGTGCCGCCCTGGAAACTGTCTGGCTTCCCACAGCGTTTATTATTTAACAATGGGAACTCATGTGTTCTTATAGGCGGTGCTTAACTATCCTAGCAAATCACACACTTTGCAGAACAATACTGCCACTTTACGAAATGCACTAGTGGGTCTCTGCTACACATAACCAGGAGTCGTTTTTGATAACTAGCTTTTTTTTTCAATATATCTAATTTTTCTCTCCTATTTACCATCCCGCCCGCCACAGTGGTCCAGTGGCTAAGGTACTCGGCTGCTAACCCGCAGGTCGCGGGATCGAATCCCGGCTGCGGCGGCTGCATTTTCGATGCAGGCGGAAATGCTGTAGGCCCGTGTGCTCAGACTTGGGCGCAGGTTAAATAACCCACAGGTGGTCGAAATTTCCGGAACCCTCCGCTACTGTGTCTTTCGTGATTATATGGTAGTTCTGGTACGTTTAACACCAGATATCATCATCATTATTTACCATTCAGTTGTTGGAGACAGCTTTTCCTGCCGCTGAGAGATGGCGCCACGTTCAGATGTCTCCCATTCGTTGAATTTATTGGCATCAAAATAGACCCCATAGCCGCCCAAACGAGTGCGTGCCGCAGGCATTGGACGACCGGAGCTATCGTCTAAAGGGTGCGTTCGCAATTGCCGAAAGCTTGCCACCGCGGTGTTCCGCCCGACGGCACCCCCTTCTGCTGTCCACAGCGGCAGCGGTGCGAAAGCGGCGATACAAAACTTGTCATGTCGAGCCGCGTGCGGCACGCACACACCGTGTCGCTAAACAACAGCGGGTCGCTTCACAACATAAACAACATTGAATTTGTGAATTCAGCATAAATGGAACAAAGAGTGGTGACGCAGGTGAGGAGACAACCTTATTGTCGTGAGTAAGGGAGATCCAAAAGCAGGCGCTCATTGGTGGTGAGTTTTGTCAAAATATTTTGCGAATTATTATCGCATGCGCCAAGACGAAAATCATAAATATTGTGCGGCTATGGTCACTAAAATGATAGTTTTAACAGTGCCTACGCAATATATTCCGGAAATAATTTTTCTCCAAGAATTTCTCCTGACTTTCGCTGATAAAAAAAGTGAACCATACCATAATGCGATCAATTAACACAGGTTATAGACAGAAGCAGCTCTACGCTTTAGAATGACACCAGAAAAGTCTCCGAATCAACATTTTATCAATTTCAAGCATCAAACATTCAATGAACGTTGAGGCAGTGTAATTTGAATAGCGATCACAATTTCAACTACCAATTGGTGGCTAAGCACACATGCATTGGCTTTCTATTGTTTCTCCTCAAAGTTGCTCCTACTCTAAATGTCAAGTTTTCTTTGCTAGTATAGGACAAAAACACTTGTACCATGTCACCTTTCTTACCTGTCATTGTTCCCATCTCGTATTTACTATACTTCAATATTTAGCATGCTCTGGTTTGATTAAAATCAATTTAAAAAAGGCTGCAGGAGTGTATTTAGTACCGCTGCGTTACCTGTACGTGCTTCGAATGCCTCGCATATAGTGCTAAAAATTGGGCCCATATATTGCACACCAAACAGAAACGTGAAGCGTATACTTTTTTTGCCCCACCCATATTACAGAAAATTTTGAACCTTATCCAGTGTACGTCCATGCGTACGTGCCTGCCTGTGTATGTTGTCTGTGCGTGTGTGCACACGTGTGTGTGTGCGTGCGAACGTGCGTTGTTTGTTAGCTCACTTTTCAAAGTACCTGCAGTGCTCCCGATATTGAACTTCTCTTTCTTCTCCGTAACCTTTCTTCTCTGCAATGTTCTCATAGATTACAATCCAGGCACGCTCTCTTCGAGACGAATATTATACACGAATAAAACGTCTGCAATTTTTCACCAGTTGTATGGAATTTCGGCAATGACGTTTAAGAGGTCGCTCGGCATTCCTCAAATATCCCGAATGGCATTTTTTTTCAATCTTCGGTCCCTTGCCGATGGGCTTCAGTGTGACATAGATAAAGTAAAGCACGAATTTTTCTCTATATCAGCCAAACTTGAAGCGATATTTTTGACAAGATCGAGTCAGCGGAAAACACTCAAAACTCATATTGCGTAGTGCGCCTCTATGCTTCCTACACACGCACACAATCATATTTCTTATAGTGTCACGACGGTGGCACGCAAACTCAACTTCTGAACTTGCTGAAGCACAAACAGCGTATTCAGGCTTGGCTAGTTGCAGTGTGTATTCAGTGAGATTCTTGAGGTACCAACGAAAGTAAAAATATAAATAAAACCTATATATTCCGTTTAACATGTTTGGTTGAACCTGAGGCACAGTAGAAAGCATAAGTTGAGCCATAGAATAGTGTATCTAAACCGCACGAAATGAATCCTCAATTTTAGCGCTATTTCAACATGCTGGAGCATGTGGACAAATATTCTGCCGCCTATTTTTCCATCCTCCAGCTTTTCTATTCTCCAAGCTTTCAGAGGCTTATTTGTGCTGCGCAGACACATTTAATCTTCCCGCCTTTTCCCGGAGTTCCGCCTCACTTGCGCGAAGCCAATCACGTTGCTCCGATGAGTGCAAAGAGGAAATGGCGGGGGGGGGGGGGGGTAGATGGAGAGGCCTGTTGTGGTGTTCATTCGAGCATATCGATTAATCTTCGGGTACTTGTTATAAATGACGACGGGTTTCATATCGAAAGCATCTGAGCACTTCAGAAGGAGCTCCGTCTACGTGATCTGGCGGGGTATAATCAGCTTTCAATCATTTGATTGAATAGGAGAAAAGGTGGGGGGGGGGGAGGGGATGTTCTCATGCTTTTATACTTATTTTGTTCGTGTATGCCACACAAACGGACATTTTTGCTGTTCTCGCTCGGTATTTTCGGACCTATATAAAAAAAGACGACTGCATGTTAGAGCAAACAGGGCTTATTCCGTACCATATTGCGAAACACTGTGCCATAGAGCACGTTTCAATGTTGATGGTTAGCTGTTACGTACTTGTCCTTCCGTATTTACGGCGAAGCGGCTTTCGTTATGATGTGACAGTGACTCCAATTACAATTACTGTGAGTAATGGGTCCCATTGAATAATAACACTTGTATATTTTGTTACAACATTGAATGAGACAGTGAATGTTCTGAAGTGAGAACAAGTTCGTATACAAGTTTGAAGACTGATTTTTAGAAAGGTTTTTTGATTAAGGTTAAGTTCATTACCAGATGGCTACAAAATGTTTTCTAGAGTGTGGTGAAAGGCATGAAGAAATATGTTCCACATGAAACGTCAGGCAGTCGGAGAGAAACGTAAGCTTTACAAACTTTCATCGACGACGTCTGCGGCAAGTGAAGTTGGTAGAAACAGTTGCCTTATCATTAGCAGTTACATGACGATGTGTTAGCGGCGATCACCCAACGTGGCTAATAATTAAGGCACTGGCTCAACTACCCACGAAAGTCAAGTTAATGCAATCAGCAGGCTAAGAATTGTTCCGATGTAATTAACTGTTATGTACGTCTTAATCGATTCGTGGTTCTGGCACGCAAAACCATCTAGCTTAAACTTCTTTATGCTCGTTAAGATGGAATGAGAGCAAGTGCAGCAACGGCCTGCCTTCTCATTTTTTCCAAGTTCCAAATAGCAGGAACGTCACTTGTTCACATTGTCTTACTGCCAGGTACATACATATTCAACAATCTCCACATTATTGAAAATATTTCCTTATTCTTCGTAGAAAAAAGTTCCGAACCATAGGAATCTTTCGACAGCGTTACATCATGCCCTCAGCGAAATAGGCATTATGGCAAGCGTTCGCGCACATCTCTGTTTATGTTTTTGTAACTGCGAACCTGTTTAGCTAGCTGTGGCTAGACCAAACAAATTTCGAAAATAAACAGGCAGGTGTCACAGAAACGCAATAGGTCGCACTACTCAAGACCAGCCTACTAAAATTGACAATCATATCAAATAGCCAAAAAAAGCGGGTATGGACAGCAGAAATTTGTGTGACTCTGTCAGAACGTCGCCATCATCATAAACGGATCATTTAGATCAGAGAGTAAAAATTTTGAAGTCTGTGAAAGAAAACGTTTTGTAGAAAGTTAGGTAACCTAACCAACAGAAATATACAAAAAAAAACGTGCAAGCGGAGGAAAATGACGAATAATGCTGGCCAAGCAGAAAAGCAAATGTCAAATGAAAAAGAAAGGGAAAATATTTGAGCTCAGCATTTTAGGGCAACCACCGGACTGGGGAAGTGATGTGTGTTCATGCACCCTCCTTGGTTGTCGAAAGCGATGTCAGCTGCCACAGACGCACTTTCTCTTCTTTTGTTGTTGTTGCTTCTTTGACACTCAAGCTGGCACGAGAAAGTTGTGCTCTTCCGTCCAGATTACCTTTATCGTCGGAGCAGTCAGGGCAATGGGTTGTATTTACGCATCTTTTTTACACACGTATGCGTATGTATTCAGTTTCTCATTAAAATAGAATAAAAACCATTTGTTAAGATAGTGTATATTGAATTTCATTTTGTGGATTTTTCCAGCTGTGCTCGCTAAATTTTCTTTTCGGGAATAACAGTGCTCCTATTTTTGCTGCTAGGCAAAAAGGGCAGACGGACTGACAGCATGTTTTGGGAGGCGGGGATATGTTTTCGTCTGGAGACCAACTTAGCGCAACGCAGCTTGCTGGTTTTTTCTATATGTGATGAGAATTGTACAAAATTTAGGAAGGAGAACAGGTCAGTCATTAGCACTGTGATACCCGAATCGGCGGTGTGGTGCCATCCTTAGAGAGCTTGAGCCAAACGAAGTGCAGGTGGCATGGACAAAAGTAGAAACAAACTTGAAGGTTACAAGCCATTGTGCTCCAACCATATAAGGTATACGGCTGTTTACGTTACTTTAGCCTCATCGTACTACGCAATCTAGACTTTTCAAAAAGAGCAACTATAATTATATATGATGAACCATGAAGGAACGGCACAATTAAATTGCGTATAAATAACCGTGGGTCTATATGCCATGCTGCTTTTCAGTGTAGACGGAGCTTGCACGTGTATTCATGTTCAGCAGAAGGCCCACTACGTTAAATACGTTAAAAGCGTGCTCGTTTTACTCCGTTTTCATCGTGATAGTGATATTGTAAATATCTCAGATTAATTGATATGTGGGGTTTAACGTCCCGAAACCACTATATGATTATGAGAGACGCCGTAGTGGAGGGCTCCGGAAGTTTCGACCACCTGGGGTTCTTTAACGTGCACCCAAATCTGAGCACACGGGCCTACAACATTTCCGCCTCCATCGGAAATGCAGCCGCCGCAGCCGGGATTTGAACCCGCGACCTGCGGGTCAGCAGCCGAGTACCTTAGCCACTAGACCACCACAGCGGGGCTGTAAATGTCTCAGCTCCTGCGGTACTTGAAGATCATTGCAAGGTATAGTAGCGCTAGGGAACAAAACAATGAATATGGCGATGATTGAAGGCAAAGTAAGGCAATGCTTTGTCTGTTTCCTTGCGTTTTCGTCTCTTTTCTACAACTGTTTGTCTGATGACCTTTGACCCAAAGGTCGCAGGTAATCAAAAGATCAGAAAGATCGTTCGATCGCGGCCGGAGCAGTCGCATTTCAATGAAGGCAAAATTGCAGATGCCCGTGTTTTCTGCGCTGTCAGCGCATGTTAAAAGACACTGATGGGGGAGATTTTTGCCGCCTTCCACTAAGGCATCCCTCATAATCACATCTTGGTTTTGCGGCGTTGAACCCCAGATATCATTATTTATTATAACAAAAGTTTCATTGTTAAGTGATATACTATCGCCACGACAACGACGAAACTTCAGTTATCGTGCCGCAATAGTGACAGTACAGAACCAATGACTGGGCACTCAGCGAGAACAATAGAGTTGCAGGTACCGAAAATTTGGAAATGCAGCCTTATAGGCAGCTTCAGGTCAGCTGGAGTGACGAAAATGGGAAGGTCGTGGAGAATGAATGCAATCTGCTTTCACAGAGTATGGTAACATTTAGGGGCGAACCCTCTTACGCCGTGGGTCGTACTTCCCATGTCGTCATAGTCATCGTAGTAGCCAGTTGCATTGCATTGCATGTCAATAAAAACGGTGCCACAGCATATCCACAGAGTGAAAGATGGTGAGTGGGACGAAGCGTCCACCAGTCCGCCCGTGCTTCAATGAATCCGTCCGTGCGTCCATCTGTCTGTGCGTCCAACAATCCGTCCATACATCCACTTCGCCCCATGCGTCATTATTCACCTTGTGTATATGCTGTGATTATTTTATCATTAGGGGAGACATTTATCCAGCATTACACAACAGGCAGGCTGGTAGGGAAAATAATGAAGATGCTGTTAAATATTAGTAAGTTCACAAATTTTCTTGATGTTTGAAAGAACGATTAATTACAGAATTCCAGCTGGTGTTGACAAGTGGTAAAAAAAATAATGCCATACACAATTTCAGAGTCCCCAATATGACAGGTGCTGCTAAAGCACAAAGTCTTGTGCATACATGTGCGTTCGTTCGTGTTTTTTCTTTGTATTTGAGCAGAGCACGTTCAGTGTCGACCTGTGACAGTTCTTAGTTCACCTTGTGTACGTTCTTCTTGTGGGTCCTTTCTGCTTCAAGAACGTGCTGCAACTTTCGAGCGGCTTCAAGTTCTTCCCGTCATCATACTATTCGTCGCTTTGTCAATCATTACTTTAACAATATGGCGAAACAATACACAAAAAGTGCTAAAGTACCTTGTGCAGACGCGCTTCACTTTTTTCCTATACCGGCCGATTGCCATGACAGAGTGATCAACCACGTTTTTGTTTTATTTCAAAAGGTCTCGAAAAGTCTCGATTCTTGAAGATTATACCATGTAAAGCCTGGGTGAGGAATGCTCAGCGCAAAATGCACGTCATTGTTCGAGAAGGTTCGCGATTATTGTAGATCATTCTGCCAAAATTGCGCGCAAGACGTGAAAACTCGAGATTATTCCAGAGCTTGCGCGAGTACTAGTAATAAGGCAGAAATATTCTACGGCACATGTATTAGTAATAATACTGACACGCGTTGCCGCTTGTCAATTCATGGATGGCCAATACTCCGTTCGCCGCTATCAGTGCCAAAGTGCCACTGTACTCTTACTTTTCGGTTACCACCCATAGGTTCGGCCAAATTAACAGTTTGATTTGACCTCGTGACATCATTGGCACGGGGCCATGACGTAGATAAAAGGAACAGACTGGATGTTCGGGTTAAACTGTCTATTGGGTATAACTTGTGGCCACGCAAAGGGAAACTCAGATTACAGCTAGACATTAGCACCAGGGACGGAAACTCCATATACCTCTTATGTATTCGTTCTCGCATGCTGATACGCAACAGCAGCCCCTCTTTTACCACTGGCGGTTGCCGGGCATGCAACAAGAAATTAATCACAAACCAAGAACTTCATGGCGTCACTGGTGACGTTCCCAAACAGAGGGAAAGAATTAAAAACTGAGAGGAGAAGGGTCGCCGCGGAAGTTCTCCTTTCCCACTTCGCATGCAAGCAGAATGCGCTCGCGCCTTTTTTGTCACGTCCACTGGCTGCTCGGACGATGCCGCCTTTCGTAAACTTTTGTTAATCTTTTTCATTCAACTTTTGTGCTTGGGTTTTGAAAAGGCGAACGTTAAGCTAACTGATGTCTTAGTATAAGACGAAACTCAGTTGTCACAAATAAAATGAAATTTTTTTACTACACGTCTCATATAAAAAAACACACGTAGTGCGAAAGTGTGAATCTATAAAATCAGCTTTGCTTACAATAGATATACGGCCATAATGAGCAAACATTTATCCCCGATTATCACAGCCACTGTAAAAATTATCAACAATTGTAAATAAAACACGTCATATTTGACTCAATCACGTTTCTTATGACGGAATGCATGGTTTTCCTACAGAACTTGGGTACCAAGCAACACTGAAGTTCAGAGGCATGGAGAGGCTTGAAGCGATAAGTAGTTTTTCGAGAAAGATTGATTGATTGATACGTGGGGTTTAACGTCCCAAAACCACCATATGATTATGAGAGACGCTGTAGTGGAGAGCTCCGGAAATTTTGACAACCTGGGGTTCTTTAACGTGCACCCAAATCTGAGCACACGGGCCTACAACATTTCCGCCTCCATCGGAAATGCAGCCGCCACAGCCGGGATACGAACCCGCGACCTGCGGGTCAGCAGCCGAGTACCTTAGCCACTAGACCACCGCGGCGGGGCGTTTTTCGAGAAAGAACGTTGCTAGAAACAGTGTTTCGGCAAGTTGACTTGTCCTCGTCAGGGAAACGGCGTTGCCATGACGAAGTCAACTTGTCAAAACGTTGGCTCCACCGACATTTCTATATAATATATTTAGAATCATTTAGTCCATCACGTGTATTTGAGTGACAGTATTCGAAGTAAAGACTCACATTATCAAAGAGCGGCTATAAACATTTTGTGAGCATGAAGCAGCCAATAATTACTTGACATCATTTGAACTACATGCTAAAAATAAAAGAAGCTGAAACTATGTGGCTAAGCCAACCCAAATTACAGCCTTTCAATCAACGCTTTTTTTTGACAGGAGCTTGGCTGCCGTCTTCACAAATTAAACAAGTGACACCGCACTTCTGTCAGTCGAGTCAGGCTTGCAGAGAACTGCGTTAACACATGTACTCGTGCAAAATCAATACTTGCTCAAACATTGGGTCCAAGTTTTTGTGTTCGACAGTTGCCTTTAGGAAACGCTGAGAAACCTTCATGGAAGCAGAAAGTATAGGGTTAGCACACCGCGGAAAACATGTGTTGCCCGATTAAGCCATCTTCAACAAATGCGTGGTTCACTTGTTCGGCGTAGCTCTCTGCGGCTTCCATTCTCTGCCCGCCACCACTTGCTGTCTTTATCTTTCCCGTTGTTGGCATGCGCGCCAACCGAGCGAGACAACTGAGTGCGCTCCAAGTTCAAATATCGCTAAGCGAGGGGCGAGAAGGAGAGGAGGCAAGCGCTACGAACTCAAGTCAATCACTTCCTGTGCTTCGCCTGATTTAAAGTTAACAAAATAAGGAAAAACTAAACACATAAACAAAAAGAGAAGTTTTTTACAGGGGTATCAATTTTATTTGGTGAAAACTTATGAAAGCCAATAAATGCGAACATTCACATCGCCCTCACTCCATTTAACCGGATGTTAGAATGCCCGGCAATCTCTACCAGCGTGCACGTTCCTTGAAACCGAAACTAGTGCCACGTTTCCGGGTCCTGCTGGCACTTATTGCGCCGAACCTCTAAAGCGTCGGCTCTCGATCAACTGACAAGCGGCAATGCGCAGCGGCATGTATCCACGTGTCGTCAAATATTCCAGCCTTATCCATGGTCTTCGCACAAGCTCTGCGATATTTTCGAGTGTTCGCGTCTTGCAGGCAATCATAACAAAACGATCTACAATGATCGTGAACCTTCTCGAACAAAGAGGCGCAGTTGGCGCTGAGCATTCCTGACCCATGCCTTGTGGGCGATAACCGAATCGAAACAAAAGTAATGTAAGACACGCGCACGGCAGTATATTGTGTTGGGTTGTGAATTTCGTTTTGCCTTCATCATTACTGCTTTGTGGTATAAGTTTTAACCTGAAGTTGGCAAAGATGAAGTCTATGCTCGTTCGCTTGGTGGTTGTTGCTTGCTTGCAGTCATATACTGCACAAGCCAGTGGTTCCTCGTAATTGTCATCATCTCTATTGTCATAGTCGTGGCGTACCCTGCATGTGCTGTGCCCCGATGGCAGAAAGAGAACGCGTGCCCAGCACGCGCTTGAGTTTCAACGTCATCAGCATCATCGTGAGCAACACCTACGGTGCACGCCAACGCCACCAACGGACAAAGCTTGACCTTAAGGAGCTTTGATAATGAAGCGCACACAAAAAGAAAGTTGAGCCAGCTACGCTTCGCGGACACTGACGAAACAGTGGCCTGCAGATGGAGTGAGTGAAGTGGTTTGACGTGTAAATGAAGGAGGAATGAGGAGGAAAGAGTGGCGGGAGCAGTAGTGGGCGTAGTGGTAAGTTGTGGTAGTAGTGTCGAGGGGGAGAAATGGGCAGAGCGTCGCATATTCTTTTGGCAATTCACCCACCTTCTGTGAGTAAATGTCACTATGATCTGGAATCTATGACAGCCCTCGCACATTAAAAAGTTCACTTAGAATAGTGCCGCTGCTAGAAACTGGTGAGAACATGGCAGCACTTTTGCATTAGCAGTGGCGTGGTAAACGCGCCTAATTTTTGAATGTACGGTTTTTTTTATCTGCCTCCACACATGTTGACCTTGTTTGTCAGCACGCATCAGTGGCTGTGTGCGTACCCGTGTGTATTATGTAAGTCGTACACAATTGGTGTGACTCAGCTGGTTCAAGTTTTCGTTTTCCCCTTGGTTGTGAATGTGAGTGGTAGCCACGATAAAGAGCAAAGAACGGCACGTGTGCCTCCGTTTCAAAGATTCTTGCTGTGACGAAAATTCCTAATTCATCCATGTACCTTGGCTGTGAGTACCGACGCGCAAACACAAAGACGCTGCGAACGGCTGGTCGATACAGGGCGCGCAAGCAGCCAGAAAACAGAGGGGTGGGCGAGTTGGAACGGAAGCATTCTCCAAAACTTTTAGCGCAAACGAGACGAAGCACAAACAGGAGGACACAAACAGAACAGTTTGTACAAAACAGCACAAAACACCCCTGTTCTAACACCCGAAGTTTATTGAAACGAATTTCAACCACCTTTCATATGAACAGCACTCGCGCATAAATTACCTGCCATCAAGGAATTCACACAGCTTACTTAGTTCACAATCTGAAAAACAAACAGACTGTTCGCGTCTCCTTCTTTGTGGTTCGCCTCGTCGAGCTGAACGTTTTCAATAATGAAACAGTCAGGCAACAATGCGCACACCACTGTCACGTAGCGTGCACATCTACATGCTCGAAAAGAATATATTGGATATGCTAAACACAGACTCGCTGTATTCTGAATCATTTACAAGTGTACTTTGTATGATAACACGGTACGATTTGATTGATTGATATGTGGGGTTTAACGTCCCAAAACCACCATATGATTATGAGAGACGCCGTAGTGGAGGGCTTCGGAAATTTCAACCCCCTGAGGTTCTTTAACGTGCACCCAAATCTGAGCACACGGGCCTACAACATTTCCGCCTCCATCGGAAATGCAGCCGACGCAGCCGGGATTGGAACCCGCGACCTGCGGGTCAGCAGCCGAGTACCTTAGCCACTAGACCACCGCGGCTGGGCATGATAACACGGTACGTGATGCGAAAATTGAAACGTCGTGGCCGACACGTGCGTTGATATAAAAAGAGCGCGTGAGCCGAGAAAGTGGCATTGTGTGTGTACGCACCTGTTTGTGAGCATGAAGTTGCGAAGGGCCCGAGTTTGCGACAGGCTGTCCCTCCCTACTGCGTTTACCTCAAATCTCATTACGACCGAAGGACTGAATCGATGATTATCCACAAAGGCGTGCAGATCGGCGCGTGTCGACAGAAGCTGTATGCTGCCGTTCCGCACTGTTTGTCGTACTCAATAGGGCTTGTGTTCTGACGGTAACTCAAATGTGGCAGTATGTTACACTCTTGTGCCCAGAGCTGCTGGCCGATTTTGTGCGCTCTGTTTGAGCGGTGTATACCGTCCTTCATGAAAGTATAGGTGACACACTCCTCAAATCGATCACGAGGCGATGAAGCAGCGGAAAGCTTACACGATTAATTTAGGAGCCCTTTCAAAGTGCTAAGACCACCGAATTTGCGCAAAAAGGGTAGAAATTAGGAATAAAATGTTACCTTCGCGGAGAAAAGCAAATCACGATTACGTGATTCCTTCCTTACGCGTTCCCCTAAAAGGACAGGAAGTTTAAAGGCATCCTCTAATTTCTCTTATCAGTCGACTGTATCGAAATTCTTGCCCTTTTTCAGCAAGCTAGATCGGCCTACCTGTCACAAAGCTACAATGTCATGCGATGACGCCATTTTGTCGTCACAACTATTGGGGGTTATGAGGTTGTGATAAAGCTTATGGCTACCGTCACTACGAAATGTTTTTCGCATATGCTGCGTACGCTCGGACGCCCTGTATGGTCACTCCTGTTTCATGTGGTATTTAGGGCTTTGGACTCGACAAAAAAAAAAGGGGGAAACTTGGATTTCTTGGCATATCACGCAAATGCAAGACTTGCTTACCAAACAAAACGGCCGTCTGCTTCGTGCTCAATGAAAGTTGTTAACCGCGCGTCGACCCCCCCCCCCCCCCCCGTTCATACAGTCATAAAATACCACAACGAATTCGTTTCATTGACAAATAAGAACATGCAAGACCTTATGCCTAAAAATGTTGGGTGCAATAACAAAGTTCCAAAATGAACAATGCAGTTGAGTTTGTAGCAATATGAGAAGAAAAAAATACTTTGTTGAATAGGGACAACGCTATAATTCCTCCTACATACATTCTACGGACGTAATATGAGCACCAACTACAATATAAATTTGTTAATGTTAAACTTGTTGGCAGATCTGTGGTTGCTATCTTGAAGCAATTTAGCAAGACTTTGTCTCAAGCATCATTACAATACATTCGGAAGAATTGATTGATATGTGGGCTGTAACGTCCCAAAACCACCGTATGATCATGTGAGATATGACGTAATGGAGGGTTCCAGAAATATCGACCACCTAGGGTTGGCCCCTCCAAGCGCCCGTCCGTCCATCAGTCTGTCACTCACACTAGCGCCACCTGCTGAGTGAGGCATACAACTAGGTGGACACAATCTGGTCACAAGAAGGCATGCATGAAGAGACCCACGGCTTTCGGAGCTTCGCCTCTGAAAATCGGTAATCTTCATGAGGCTTCGTCCGCGGGTACTGTTGAAGAAGTGACGGGCTCGCAGTGCGTACCCAGGGCGCACAAACGAACCGAAAAGCTCCAAGGCGTGATGTGCGCCAGCAGCTATGTATTTTATTTTAAATTTCCCCCGTATGTGTTGTTTGTGCTTATACATGCATCGCCATTGCAGTCTCACACTTACAGTAAAGTATTGTTATAAACTGTTATATATTGCCGTCACAAGAGAATGAGTAGTTCCAAATAGCTCACTAGGTGCATCTCTCTCAGTGGTGGTCTAGTGGCCCTGGTGATGTAATGTTGACATGAAGGCCACGGTATCAAATGTCAGCCGTATTTGGATGAAGAGAAACTGAAGGCCCATGCACTTGGCTTCAGTTTTATGTTAAAGAACACTAGGTGGTCGAAATTTCCAAAGCTCTCGACTACGGCGTCTCACAACGTCACGTGGATTCGGGTCGTCAAACCCCAACGAATTCATTACTGAGTAGAGAGAGATATATATGGCATGGAGAAAGACAGTGACGTAAACCTCAATACATCGGCAAATAGCGGCAGCGACCGTGTTTGCACAGGATTTCATCGGATCTATAGCAACACATAGCTTACTACCTTTAGGCACACTTGCTCAAAAGTGCGCATGCTGCTGAAGAGCTTTCCACAAACCAAATGGTGGCTAGCGGCCGGGCGCTCGTGAAAAAAGTAGACCTCGAAAGTAAGCGCTGAACATATGAGCAATTAAAACATTTACCGGTGTCCACTTTAGTCGAAGCTTGGGGTGAAAAGCTTGGTAGCGGAGCGTACGTCATGCACGGTGGTTGAGACGAACAGTCGTTAACGTGCTCACTCATAGCTCTCGCCTCGACGTCTTCCATGCCGCGTTTGAAGCGATGCTCCGCAAAGTTGACGCTAATAGGAAAGTACCACCCGCAATCAGGTGAGAGCGCTCGAGGTGGCGTTCGCCATGCTCCCAAAAGTGCGATTGAAGTAAGCGCCACCTGGAGGGTAATTCAATTGCGCAGTAAAGAAGCGGCCGGCTGTAGTCGGCACATGTACTGCGAAAGAAAGGGTCACGTAGGAGATTCTTCCTTGTCTGTTTATCTCTGGTAACGCGTGGGTTAGCAGTGGACAGTTTTTCGTAGTTCGAGGACTGCGGGCAGTTTGACATTTGCAGAGTGCCATGGAGTGTAACTAGTTCATATGAATTCAATGGCAATGTTCACGTTGGTCGCGTTTTGTCGTTCTCGAGGGTGTAGATTCGATTTCCGACCAAGACGACCGCATTTAGATGAGGGGGGGGGGGGGGCGAAATGTTGGAAACACTCGCGTATTGCGATGCACGTTGAGGAATTCAAACTGGTCAAAATGAACAGCCCACCTCCCACCACGCACACACACACACACAAGCAAGCACACATGCACACACACACAAACACACTATAACGTACTCGTGGTTTTTGTACGTTGTTATCGACAGGCACTTATCTGCAACGTTTATTCGAAAATTAATAAATTTCTGCAACTAATGCGAACACGAGCGATAACACTAGAAAGTGTGGTGCCACTACTCTGTTTTTCTGTGCCCTTTCAATGCAGGAAACATGAATGTTGCAAAAACAATGTCGGTACAATTAAATCCGAAGAGTGCCACGAGCAACGTGGATTGTGTCCTATTTGAGTCACGTCCAATAACAGCCGCCATTAGCTTGATTCCTTCACATTTGCGTCTATTTATTTTTAGTGGCACTCTTTTCTTCTTTCCCGCGCCCTTCTGGTCAAGCAAATAAACACGGGTTTCCGAATATTAAAAATGAACCGTGGAAAACATGAGACTGATACTATATTGACGGTTCAAGTGAAGAATGATGAGATACATGTGATAGCACTGCAATCAACACACTTCATACTTGCGTGAAGAGCGAGTTCATTTATAGAGGGGACGGTTTTCTCCACAGCGGCGTGCCTTAATATGTGTTTACTCATTAGAGCAGGCATTCTAAATCTTTCCAGTTTTGGGGAACACTAATAGCACTCCCAGACTTGGGGAACACCGACGGAAGCCCTAATGTTTTTTTCTTGAACAGGGAGTGAACAAAAATGCCGAAAGGGAGGCGAGGGGTTGGGTGATAAATCCGCTCGACGTGCGCAACCACAGAGTTACCACTGCCCACCTTGGGTCGTTTTTTTTTATGATCAAACTATATATCCGTTCATGCACACCCGTCAGCGAAACCAGTCAGGACGCGTGAGTGTCGACTGCAATCAGATAAAACTGATAAAACGTCATCGTCGCGCCGTCGAATGTTGCGCGTCTGGTGTCGAAACATCGCTGCCCACGTGCTTGTATTTTCAGCACCCCCAGCTGATGCCTCGTAGAGGGCTGGAGGATTACGTGTAGTGTTATGCGGTAGCATTCGCTGTCCATGTTCTAACTGTCGCTAACTCAGTCGGACGGACCGACGTGGGCGGTTAAGGGAACACCACTGCTTTTGCATTTACCAGACAGATAACACAAAACAGCAAGACCTTCTCAACATATAAGATTAGTGTTAACAATGCTTTTCGACTAAATACATCTTCGATGTCAGACCTCTCAGTGTCAGAGTGGTGAGGAGATATTAGAGAGTTTAGTACTGCGTACGCTGCGTACGTAGCAGCGTTGCGTACGTAAGGACGCCACGTTCTGCGTAGTGCGCATGCGCAGACCGCAACACGCACGTATCGTGTTACGTACGCAGCCGCTACGTACGCACGCATGAGATGCGTGCGTGCGTACGTATGAGGTGATCGCGCCGCTCTCGAACAAGTTCGCGACAGCGCGAGACTTCGTTTTGCAAAATGGCGGCATCGAAGGCAAGCACCGACCGGCTCTGTGGCTTAAAATATGGCCATAATCTGGCTATAACACTTGGATTGGCTCACATTGGCTGTCAACAACACGTGCTTCAGTTTTGATCTACCAGGTGGCACAACACGCTTTACGCTCGTTACGTACGCGGGTACTACGGCGTACTAAAAGCTGATTAGTGGCAAACGACGCCACGTAACGCAAGGCGCTTTCGTGATGCGTACGTAGCACCATTCCGCCGTACTAAAACTCTCTATTACCGATCTCAATTGCGAAACAACGACGCCATTAGAGCGTTTTAGAATACCGTACGCAAAGCTTGTGGGGGTAGCGTCAGCGTTCGTCACTTAACGGGAACCCGCTGGAGGTTAGCGTCCGACACATGCCCTACTCAAAGGAAAAGCTCTGCGTCACGCTGCTGAAAAGCTTTATAATATTGCGCACCGGCTGTTCGAACCATAGCTTGTGGGGAGTATGGACAACAGCGAACTCTTTAAAGAACCCTAGGACACCACCCGCTCACCACTTTTGATGTTTGCTTTTTGTCAACTGAGGTTGACTAAAAGCAAGCGAAAGCAAAACACCGCGATGTATTTATTATCAAAGTAAGACAGTGTTACAAAACTGAATACGAGGAAACGAACGTCTGAACAGGAGCTTTCAACACTGTGCTCGCGCTGACAAGACGTATAGTAACGAAAAGTGGTCGAAGTCCACGCACTGTCAATGGTATTTGGACTACCAGGGCATCCACAGTCAGCGATGATAATCATATGCGAATTTAGAAGGTGAAACATCAAGACAACCGGAAAGATAGCCGCTAAATGATGCAAATACAAAATGCTCGTCCGCACGGCAGAGCATGCTCGTCTGCGCACGCAAGAACAGCATTATTTCACTATTTTTTTCTGTCGGCGCCATGCGGCTTCGTTGGTACGGTGGTGCGGTTCGTTAAGGTTCAAGGATTGGTGTTGGTGGTGCACCTCTGGGAAATGGAAAGCTGACCTAAGGAGTTTTGCCCGAAGAGGCACGATCGTAAGAACACAACGTACTCAGTCTTCGAAAGGCAGCTGTGTGCAGGAGAATCGCATGAAGTGTGGTACGTCAGGGGGAAACGTATGATAAAAAGCACTTCTTTTTTTTTTAGTGAAGAGTTCTGTTCTGTTCTGTTATAACTGTCTAGCTGTAGAGAGGTTCAGGTCTATATTACCTTGGCTGTTCTATGTGAATAGGTTCTGCAGTGAAAAAAAAAAGAACAATTTGGGTTCCCCATAATAAACAATCAGTAGAAAAAAAAAACGTTACAGCACACTGAAACAAGTTGAATTAACATGTCGATGTAGAGGTAGCTTGCAGCAGTTCACACTGCAATAAAACGTTCACACGTACACCTTGGTACTGGTCTTCATTGAGAATGCGAGATTTTTGTGGTAGCGGCGGCTTACTTAAAACGCAGCGTACATGCCGAAATACGGTCATCTAAGGTGAGGCGGGCACATACTTGTTTTTACGCGCTATTTTCTATTATTCAGTTTTCTATAAATCAGGCTGGTTGGTGATGAGCCGTTTCTGCTATAACAGTTTGATGTTTTATTGAGGCCGCTTGTCGTTAAACACTGCGACAATTCAATTTCGACTCTATATGAGCGCGTGACCGTCCTTTTTGTTCCTGGCATGAAGAAAAATGTAAAAGGTAGGAGGGGCACTTGTGAAGTGCTATAGAGAGAAAAAAGAAAGAAGAAGTAGGAGATGTACGCACAAGCGAAGGTTCACTTGACCTCATTTTAAGCGACGAGGCAAGAAGTCTGGAAGTTTATTAGGTTCTTTTTGTCGAACCCATGGGCACCTAAAGAAATATTATTGAATAGACCAGATATGTGTACACCATAACGTACCGAATACTTAGGCCATCGAACCCGACTTTATAACAGTGGTGGCAGTGGCGGGATTCCATCGAACCCCACAGTTATAACAGCAGAAGGAACCTGCATTTACTCAACTAACTCAGAAGACAGCATCTCAGACTGACACCATCACACATTTTTACCGATCTTCGCGCAGTCAACTAAGGAAACTCACGTGTTCTCGCTGCAAAAAAAAAAAACACAGGATTGTAGCGACGTATTTATCTTGAGTCGCTCTTCATACAGAGCACTCGGCGCACTCCTAAGTGCACTGACGGCACTACAATAAGCAAATGCGCGCTGCCTGCTCTACATGAATTCGAATGCTTAGTATGTCTGTCGACGTTGCTTTACGATGGCTCACGCCGGCCAGCGACATACCATTATGTTTATGTGCCTGACAGCTGGACAGAATATGAATACACGAATGCAGACATGGGGTCGACGTCAGGGCATGGTGGCAGAGATTTTCAGGCCGTCATACTGCGACGGCAAGAGCAACTTCGGTCAGTGAACTAAACGCGGGAAAGAGTAGGCTGATTGCCCTGCAGGCGCTCGTCATTCGGGAGTGAAAACTCTGAAAGCATCGTCACAATAGGCTTATCATGACGGCAATGGCAAGAAAGCCTCGTGTGTTCGGTGTTTAGATTGGGTTCACTGCTTCAGTAGCATTACACATTTTTTTTGCCATCATTTCAGCATGCGGCATTTTTACGAAGCTTTTTAGCTGTCTGGACATTCCCGGCGTTGATGCTATGCTCGTATCTATCTTACATATGGTCCCGTAAAATAACAAGCCCTTGGAGTGGATGAGCTTTCTGTTTATGGAGCACGGTTACATATACAGAGCTCAAAATGTTCATATGGAGTAAGAAAACAAAAGACGTCTCAACCATTGATTGATACGTTACTAAGAAACTTTGCCAAGCCAACCAACTTGGTTTAGTTATGTTTGAGCTTTCATTTACGTGGGCGCTGATTCGTATATACGAGTGTTTTATTGCTTGTGCTTGTTTTTTCTGCTAATAATGTTAAAAAAGACGCAGAAATAGTTGAAGGTGAGCCAAACCCCTATCTGGTTTGCTACCTACCCTCGGGTGTGCGGAAATAATAAACATGAAAATCCCAATAGATTTGTACTCCCTTTTGCACGAAGTGAAAGTTTGGTTGGTTGGTTTACGACGTTAATAACCGGAAAGCAACACAGGCTGTGAACCAAGCCACCCGACTTGGTTTAGTTCTGTTTGAGCTTTCATTTCCGTGGGCGCTGATTTGTATATACGAGTGTTTTATTGCTTGTCCTTGTTTTTTCTGCTAATAATGTTAAGAAAGACGCAGAAATTGTTATAGGTGAACAAATCCCCCATCTGGCTTGCTACTTTCCCTCGGGTGTGCGGAATCAATAAACATGAAAATCCCAATACATTTGTACTCCCTTTTGCTTGAAGTGAAAGTTTGGTTGGTTGGTTTACGATGTTAATGTCTGGAAAGCAACACAGGCTGTGAATAGCGATGTAGTGGAAGGCATTTGAACTTTTAAGAGCCCTCTACAGTGCACGTACATCATCATCCTATTGTGGTTTCGGCTCGTACAACCAAAGCAATTATTCAGGTACGTTTTCTTTGTGTATTCAGTGGCAGTGCAGTCACTGCACACAGCTGTGTACATGGGCATTCCACTTTTACGGCGTTGTTTGCGTTACTGCAGCAAGAAGTCAGCTATAGCATTGCTGTCACTGGAACAGTTGTGTGGGGAGTCGTTCGGGTAGAGCTATTTGGAACAAACAGGCTCATGCAATGAATGACAGTGCCAAACGTATAGAGCTAGGACTCAAGCAAGAGGAGATAGCATACCTACGGGGCGGTTGTAATATTTGTTCTACAGGGGTATGCACCCCTTACTTTAGGTGGCTTCCTCCATAAAAAAGTTTCAATACTTTACAGGCTTGTTGGTGCTCGCTCATACACACACTGGTTCTCATGACTGCCCGACGATAAGTCAACGTCTTTTTGTGAACAACTTTTTGTTGATATAGTCAACCGAAAAATATTTTATTACGAAATAGTGAATTTGTAGGCTAGTCGGCTTGACATTTGGCATAGAAGAGCGAATGCTTGGAAGCAAGGTATGCTCTCTTACGTATGCTCTTCCTTTGCTCCTAAGCCTTTGCCCTTCTATGCCAAAAACCATTGATTATATACTGAGCAATGTCCGGACACCTTGCCATGTTGTTGAAAATCAGTTGAGTCAATGAAAACTCAACAACAACGTCAAGAACTCAACAGTCAATTTTCAAAGGGATACCGAAAAAAAAAGATACGCCTGTGAATTGCACATCAAGCAGAACTCCACAATCAACATGGGAGCCGACATACGTTAACACACAGTGAGATCTCCAGAATCAACAGACGAGGTGCCTCAGGCAGGCTGGCCGACGTTTGGACAGGATGACCTGTTTTTGCCTTTGACAAATATAGGTCCTCCTATCGAAAAGTGGATCAGCCTGTCTGAAGCACTTCGTCTGTTCATTCAGCACATCTCACACCAAACAAAGTTTCATGAGGGCCCAACAGATTGAATAGAGACTCCGAGTATTATCCCTCTATTTTCGTGTGAAGAGACCAATCACGTATTTCTTTCATTTTCAAAAATAAAGAAGCGCCCCTCAAAAGACGAGAATAATCACATATATAACAATACTAGTTAGCGTTGGTAACGTTTCCCTAGAGAAATGATTCTTTTATTCTGTACTCACCACAACAATGTGAGAAAAACCAAAGGGCTAGCTTCATGTTCTTTTTTTTTCAAACTATAAGACTCAAAGGCCAAGCATTCCAATATGGGGAAAAAAATTGGCAGATCCCGCGTACAGTGGGAATCGATAATATGCGAAGCACGAAGGATAAATGCTGAGTTGTTACATTAAAATCAGCACAACTTTACGAGGTGGAGGTAAATGATGCCGTACACGTCTTCCGCGTCATGGTTACCATGTTTGGGTGTGTCGTTGGCCTTCATCTATTCACGTCACGTGATACCAAATTTAGTATATGTGGAGCTAGCAAAACGGCCGTGAGCATGCTTTGAGCGTGGTATGTTGTCGTGTTCTTACAAAGGCAGGCTTAACAGGATTATGATCTTTTACCATCCATATAATTTCGTCTTCCATTGACGTCACGTAACACTAATTTCGGTATATCTGGAGCTATAAAAATAGCAGCGAGTGCATCATAAAGCGCCCAATATACTCCAATGTAGCGTTGACGGACACTGGGCGCAGCGATGCTACGTTAGTGAAACGCGAGCACTCTATAGTCTGACGCAATATGCAATGGGCGCGCCCAGCTTCTGTCGGTGCGGCCCGACGGCAACCAGCACGAAATGCGACATTCTGCATTTCGCGCCAATGCGTTACCCAGATACCACTGCGTCTCCCTGTTTTCTTTACGGAGGGACGCCGGATACGCTGAAACACGCGTGCGTGAAAGTAACGCAGCACGGGGCGTGCCTGCAAGTATATGGCAGGACCAGCGCATGGCGTTGCAACACCGGTGTGACACGACGAAATGAACGCTGGTGAGCGCGTGCACCACGTCACGTCGAAATGTATTGACGCCTTGACTGTTGCATGTAGGCATGTTCTCACATGACACGCATCTCATGTTATCATGTTTGCACCAGTCACATACCTTCGTCTTCCATTGACGTCAGGTAATGCCCAATTTGGCATATGTAAAGCTAGCTAAACGGCCGCGAGCGTATCATGAGTGTGGCATGCAGTCACGTTGTTACATGGCACGGATGTCATGATTATCGCGTTTGTATGTGTCATTTACCTTTTTCATCCGTTCGCATCGTGTAGTACGGAATTTGGTACATGTGAAGCGAGCGAAACGGCCATGAGCGCTTCTTGTGCGTAGCACGTAGTCATGTTGTTACATGACACGCATCTCGTGTTTATCATGTTTGCACCAGTATCATACCTTCGTCGTACATTCACGTCTCGCAATACCAAATCGGGTATGAGTGAAGCTAGTGAAATGGCCGCTAGTGCATTATGAGCGTGGCATGTTGTAATGTTCTTACATGACTCGCATCTTAAGATTATCATGTTTGCACCAGTCACATACCTTCGTCATCCCTTCATGTACTGTAATACCAAATTTGGTACAAGTGACGCTAGCGAAACGGCCACGAGCACATCATGAACGTGGAGTAGACATGTTTTTACATGACACGCATGTCATAGACTTCATGTTGGGGTTTGTCGCTTGTGTTCGCCATGCAATCATGTCATACCATACCAGTTTTGCAACACGCCTTGTGAACGATACCACCGCAAGAGCTGCAGGACCATGAAATGTAAATCATCACATTTATGACAAACATGTCATCATTTTTGTGTTATGACTAGTCAAACATGTTCTTTGTACAGTCAAGTTACGTCATACAAAGTTTGATATCAATACCATTATCGAAACGGCCAGGAGAGCTAAATGTCATAGGTGGCTAGATGGATAGATAGATAAATGGACAGACAGACAGACAGACAGACAGACAGACAGACAGACAGACAGACAGACAGACAGACAGACAGATAGATAGATAGATAGATAGATAGATAGATAGATAGATAGATAGATAGATAGATAGATAGATAGATAGATAGATAGATAGATAGATAGATAGATAGATAGATAGATAGATAGATAGATAGATAGATAGATAGATAGATAGATATGCTCAAAGTCACCGAAGTTCGCTCAGAAATGCTTCGCAATAATAATTTTTGGGGTGACATGTGGCAGCAACGAGATGGATGTAATGTTCTGCACGCGCTGTAGTAGCGTAGTGGAATCAGTCATCGTGGATACCGACCTGCATGTAGGCAGCAAAAGGAACTTCACTGCATAAAGACGTATTTCCGCAGAATACACGCTAAGGCTCCTCTAACAATTTTTTCTATTTATTTTTTATGCCCAAACGCTAACGAGGTGTTAGGCGTGTGGTCGCAAAGTGCTAGAAATTCCAGGCTGTAAAATACTGGGCGTCACTGGCTTCCCTGTGAAAGCTCTAGAATGAAGATATCCAGAATCAAGCCTACCAGACGCCCAGAGGACTTTCAATTAAATTGAAGCCACTATTGCGCGATTAATCAAGGTTCGTGTAGGACCGGTGCATCCCTACGCCCGGCGATACCGACTGAGATGAGAAATTTACGCAATATAAGTTTCGTTCGTTTCGTGGCAGATGGATATATTTCACTGCACGGTCCTGGTTATATTCACGTATAGCGCAGACACTCGCACTATAACGGTTTGGTGATAATTACAGCTTCCGTGCGTTTGCAAGCTGTTCTGGCTCCTTTCTCGTAAAGGAGAGGCCTTTGCTCTGTCTCTAAACATATACAAAGAGTAGCAAAAATTTTATTGGGCTTGTATTTGCTCATTACGCCATCATACAAAAATGAAAAAAACACAAGAAAAACAAACGTGGACACCTACTTACAGGTAGAAACGCTTTGTGTTCATATAACTGAAAACTTTCTACTATTTGATATCTCACACCTAGGGATAAAAGATGGCGGCTCACAATGAGACTGTAGAGTACGCTATGCGCGTCGTCATGAATGTGTTTTTCGACACTGCTCACGCTATACTAACTTGAGTCGCTGTAAACTGAGAAACGTTTCTGATCCCCAAATTATCATCTCGTAGCAGAAATGAGTTGCTCAAGTTCGCAGAAAGCTACTAGTATAAGGAAGTAAGAAAGCAGGAAAACTTTTTGATCACACGCTTCCTGTACTTTCAACCTTTTAATGTGGTAATCTACCTCATCGTTTGAAATCACGTGCCTTCCAGTTTAAACAGGATAGTCCATTGATATGAAAAAAAAACTTTGTGCGGCATCAAGCGTATACTATCACTGTCGATTGCTATCGCGTCTCAACCAAGGATGATCTCAACGGAAACACACGAGACGCAGCTCAGTTCCGCACACAGGCGCATTTTGCGAATCAACGCGAACTCGCGTGCGAAATCTCCTAAAGGTTACAGGTCTTTAGTTAGATCAACTTCGACTCTTTTACAGTGGCAGGTATATGCAGCACGTTCTTTGGCTGTTGTCTGAGCTTTGGTAGAAAACCATAATTTACGTGAAAAAAAAATTATGTATTTGAAAATAGGTTATTGTTGTCAAGCCACCTCGATACGATATCTGCTATTACGCAAACATTTTCCCCCAAGTATTTTTCTGCGTCTCATGAGTATTGCTGCGGCACCTTGGCGAAGTACAGCCGTACACAATGAAGAAGATAAGTCAAGCCATGTTCAATAAATCATTCAATTCAGTTACATGGATATAGTAATGCAGCACGAGGTCTCAAAGTTTCAAAGGAGTGGACAGAAGGATCTCCTATTGCTACATGAGTGGGGTAATTACAAAAATACAGTGAAAGATGCGGACTTGTGAGCAATTATTGGCCAGCTTGATAACCAATTACAAAATAATCAATACACAACGCAATGGTATTACTACAGAAAAAAAACATGAAGATAATCAGAAGCAAGGGATAAAACTGAAATTTCAAAGCAAACTAAGGAGGCATAGATGGCAAATTTAGTTATTCAGTGGTGTCAGTTATACAAAAGCAAATGTTAAATACCCCGCTAGCACAGAGATTCTGAAATTTGTTAACAGTTAATTACACAACGTAGATTAGTTGATGAATTCATGAACGAAAACATTCTCGCTGTGCGAGCTGAAAGTATAAACGTTTTGGGATGATTTTATTTCGAACGGCATTGAAATAAAGTAGCCCTCCTTGCAATTAGGGTTGTAGATAAGCTTGCGAAGTATGTTTGGAGAAGACGGTGATTTGGCAGTAGGAGTAATAAAGTATTCGTACTAGCAACTTGTGGCACCTTCTCGTTGCCGCCAACTAACGGTATCGGCATTGGTGCCAAGACCAGGATGCTGCGAGAACGCACGCAATCAGAGGTTGTGTCATTGACAATTTTTCTAGGTGGAAGCAGCAACTCCATCTTCGGTGACATGAGTTCAATCGCTCGTCCACTCCCTCAACCCATGCGTAAGCGGGCATCACTTCCATGCCAATGGCAGCTACGCTTAATTCAGTGGCAGCTAAGATTTGTTAGACAGCACTATTCGTGTAGCCAACACCTGCATAAAACAAATTGCCCGCAGCTTCCCTCGGGGGAACACTGAGGAGGATGCGGAGCATATAATTGGTTAACGGGGTGTTAAAGTGCGACTTACTTGGGTCGATGGCTAAATTGGCTAACGTGGCTGTGAAATGGGGTGTTAAATTGCGACTTACTTGGGTCGCTGGCTAAATTGGTTAACGTGGTTGTAGGAGGGGTGTTAAATGAGTGAACACGTACGACACGTATGCGAAAGGGCGGTGTTTATTTATTGCGACGAACTTTGAGCACGATGGCTTTTTGGTTGGTGCGCTGCTCGCCCTTCAAACCCTACGTGGTCGTCAACTACTTCAAGCGAGTCGAGTTTCAACAGAGAGGTAGTGCTCACGTCCGCGCTGCCTTGTCTTCAGACGACGACTTGGTTGCGGTTCCGCCAACACTTTGGCCGGCGCTGGTCGAAGGGACGTCGATCATTGCGACCTCGGACGTCGACGCGCCGTACAAACCAACCGACGAGCGGCAACTGAGCGAGCGAGCACCGACCTTGAGTATATATACAGCGCGACGGCGCATGCACTGTCAGCTGTCGAATGTTCGAGAAGGGGGAGAAGCGCAACGGCGCATGCGCGCGCGTCAGCTGCCGATGTTCTCGAAGCGTGACGGCGCATGCGCGCGCGTCAGCTGCCGATGTTCTCGAAGCGTGACGGCGCATGCGCGCTACATTATACAGCTAGCGAATGTTCGTGAAGACGAGAAGCGCACGCGGTGTGTAGAGGAGGAAGGGTGCACAGATGCTGGAGGAGTGAAGCGCGCGCGGTGTGTAGAGGAGGAAGGGATGCACAGATGGTGGAAGAAGGAGGAGGAAGCTTGCGGACGGCGCCGCACTACAAGCCTCGAGTATTAGATGCTCCGCATCTAAAACCTCCGCCAGTCACTTTCGCCTGATGAGTAGAATATAGAAGGGGCAACAGCTAGTAAATGGCTTTTATAGAGACTTGTAAGGGCTTTAGGATAGACTAATAGCAGACTATGAGGCGTTCCTTGGGGTTCAAAGCTTCGTGATTTTTATGGGTGATGAAACGCTTAGGTATGCGGTGTCGTATTATTTCTTTTTGTGCCAATATGGAACGAAACATTTGTACCCGGAACTACACGTTTGAATTGTTAAAAATACGTAGCCTGTTTTCAGTATGGTCCCTAAGCTATTTAACTTTTTAGTAGCTTTCATATTTGAGTGTTTTATGCCTCTACACGAACATCTCTGTACGCAATGAACAAGTGCGAAAAATTTGTGCAAATGTTTTAGATGTAAAAATGTCGTGCACTTTTTAAGCTCGCACACCAAATATTTCGTAGTCTCAAGGTGACATTTTATATACATAAATGAACTTAAAATTGGACATAATATTTGGTGATACGGAGATCATGAACTTTTTTTAATGATTTTTTTGAACCTTTTTGCACGCCTTCCTGGAGGGGGGGGGTGTTTAACACAACTATATATACATAGCAGCCCACTTAATGTTTGCTATGAACCAAACGTTTACATGCCTTATTCCGCCAAATACAACCAGTGTATCATTTAAACAGAAGTAAACTAGGATCGTATGAGATTCTCTAACGGCCAAAAGTGCCGAATGCTTGATTGTTGCAGCAGTGCCATAGAAATATAACCGCGTAAATATGATTCCACGGGCCAAACGAGAAGCAAAAGTGCGTGCCGAATAGCAGAGTAATGAAGCCCTGAAGGCAGGTATTCAGCTATACCACCAGTGGCCCACACATTTCGCGGAGCGTCAAGTCTTATCACGTGGCCGCTGAAATAGAGGTGCTAACAACACTTAAGCCCAAAGGTGGTCGAGTGGGGCAGAGAAGTCATAAAAAAAAAGTCACAGCTTTTTCGCAAAGGCGAAGCAATGAACGCGATAGTAACAAATTGAAAGGTCAGGCGCAGATTGGAAAGCAGATCGAAACGTGCACCGCGTTTTTCACACCCAAATGCCGCGCTAAATGTACTCACAGGTATGAATGCACGCGAACAAGCGTCTCATTTCTTACTTCGCTGTGTCTGAGCCCCGGCGGCAAAATCCAGCCGAGAGTGTTTATATAATTGGTATCCAAATAAAAACAAAGTTCACATCACTCTACCACTATAGCTTGAAGCTTAGAATACGCCGATGAAGCGTGCCTCTAGAGTTCGTGGTTCGTTAGCGGGCATCCATCTTGTCGGTGTCCTATGAAAAAAAAATACCATCGAGCTTCTACTGTCGCCTCCGGCAGTACTTTTTGGAGGCACATGAAGGCGTAAGTGGCAATTACTGAGCTTCAATGCACTTGTTTGTTGAGTAATGATGGCTTTAGTGGAGTTCCTAAGAATTAGCCCTAAAAGTGTATGTGGTCTGTGTCTGTGGAACATAGTACGGAATCACTTCCATGAATAGATGCGTGAATTGTCTTGTAGAGGATAATATTTCTACATACATGCATATTGATATTCTTGGGGGTGACGCGCGTGTGTGCTAGACAGGAAAGACGAAGGGTTGTCTCCGCTTGATCGCTGGTCAACTGGTCACGCCATTACCGCTGTTTTCAAATACATCTAATCCACAGCCTCGTCCATACGGCATCTCTTCTTTTTCTTAACATATTTGGTGGAGCTGGAACGTTCCCCGTCCTCACCATGAAGCTTCGCAGTGGCCGCACCGTTCAGTCTTTGGCAATGGCTACCAATAACGACCCATCAGCGTCTTCATCTGTAGCACCAGCCACTACATACCCGACGATGCTCACCCCCGTGATCCCGGTACATTCTCCGAAAAACCTGGGCTTGACGTTGACTGCTGTCTCCGTATGTACGAGCGTGTTATCCAGACACATCGATGGGACCCTACCATGACGCTCGCCAACGTAATATTTTACTTGGATGGCACCGCGCGTGTTTGGTTCGACGCCCATCAGACCGAGCTCACCAGCTGGGATATCTTCAAGGAGCGTCTACGTGACATCTTTTGGAACCCGTCCTGTCGCCAAAACGGAAGTGCGAAAAGAACTCGCCACTCGTGTGCAGTCCTCAACTGTGAGTCGTATGTCTCGCACATACAGGACGGGCTCGCGTTGTGCTGGAAAGTGGACGAGCAAATGACAGAGAGTGACAAGGTGGGCCACATACTCAAGGGCATCGCGGACGATGCCTTAAGCTTGCTCGTGTACACCAACGTCACGACCGTAGATATGATTTAAGGAATGCCGCCGCTTCGAAATGGCCAAAAGCCGCCGTGTTCTGTCTCAGTTTACGCGGCTACCAAACACGGCTGTAACATCAACCTGCACCGATCTCGGTGCTGCACCACCCCTGAAGGACAGCGTGACACGTATATATCGACGGGAGCTTGAGGCGTCAAGTCCGGCACCATTTCCTCCATTTCCGCTCGACCAGGGCGCCGCACAAACGCCTCCGGTGGTCTCCGTTATTCAAGCCGTCGTGAGAAAGGAAATTGCAAAGCTCGGTTTTTCTGTGGCCTGCTCTGCCTCGCGACCCACCTCCAGACAAATGACAATAAATGCACCACGCCATGATTTACATTTATTCCGCGATACCGCAATCCGACGGAATGCAGAACTGAAGATGGCATACGAACCTGCATCCGCTGCCATCGAGTTGGCTATATCTCCCGCTACTGCCACAGCACTTGGACGCCCTCAAACTGGAGCCCATTTTCCTCTACTCGCCCATACGAGGACTCCCGTCGGTATTCGCCCAGTCGTGTGTACTCTTTTTTCCGACGTCCCTAACAGCCACTCCACCGCTCGTTCACCGTCACCTCAACGCCGCCGTTCCCCATCGCCCTACCACGCCGCTAACCGTCGCCGGTTAACTATGTATCCTCTCGGACAGAAAAATAGATAAAGCAGCTCCAGGAGGTAGTGCTGCATCATTTGCGACTGATTCAAATCCTCCGTTGACGCTCCCCACTAATACAAACTTGATCGAGGTGTATATGAACGGTATTTCTTTGACAGCGTTAGTTGATACCGGAGCTCAAGTGTCCATAATGAGTGCTCATCTGTGTCGCCTGCTCAAAAAAGTCTTTACGCCTGCAACGACTAAAGCCCTCCGTGTAACTGATGGTGGAACTGTGGCCATCACTGGAATGTGTACTGCTCGTGTTAGTATGGCCGGCCGCCATGTACCGTTTTATTTACGGTGCTTGAAAATTGCCCTCACACCTAATCTTCGGCATGGACTTCCTATCGACGCATTCTGCTCTGATCGATTGGGCCACGGATACTCTCTGCCTAGAACTTCATCTTCTCCCGGATTCTTCACCTGAATCCCCAAACGGCCTGTGCACCACTGACTTCTTCCAGATACCACCTAAAGTTCTCACATTCGTTAAATTGACAACACCCTCTCCCGTGCTCGACAGTGATAATTTTGTGACACCGATTGCTGATGTTCTTCTGGTGCACTACATTACTGTCCCACACTCCGTCGTAACCATGGCCTCTAACTGAACATATTTACCTGTTATCAACTTTGGTTTGATAAAACAAGTGCTACTTCATGGAATATTGGTCACCACACTAAGAACCTTAATTGACGACCAAGTCACCTGTTTTGCGGCACACGTATGACCCAATCACCAACGTCACTCGCAACATGCCACGTTCCTCGAGGCAACCTTACGCTCTATGATCATCCCGGACCTCGAACCCCTACTGAAACGTTCCGTATGAAATCTTACGGAAAATATATGGACTCCGTAACATTTCCTTATGCTACATACGGAAAAAATATGGAGTTTTATGGAAATATACGGAAGTTGTATGGCATTTACGGAAAGCTTCTTATGGAGTATAAGGAAGGATAAGGAAATTGTATGGCGTATACGGAAAGCTTTTTATGGAGTATACGGAAAGATAAGGAAAATGTATGGCATATATGGAAAGCTTTTTATGGAGTATATGGAAGGATAAGGAAAGATAAGGAAACTTATGGAGCATACGGAGAGTTCATGATGGAAGGATAAGGAAAGTGTATGGAGTGTACAGAAGCTTTCATAAGGAAAATGCAGAATGTAAGGTCTTACGGAAATATACAGATTTTGTAAGGTGCTTACGAAAATGTGCACTAGTGTATGAAAGGCATGTGGATTGTTGCAAAAATGTGGAAACTCTACAGTTGTTGTCACATTTTAAGCAGGAAATCCGAGCTCTATAAAGTTATAAATGAATGCACAGTGACATATATAGTACAAAAGAATAATGCAGCCTAGTCTGTGTTGTCAGTCACCGCTGTTCGCCCTTTTCCAGAATGAATAACACTTCTGCAGATAACCAGGTGCTAAAGTCTGTCACACGGAAAATGTGTGATTCACAAGGAATGACAATAACTGTCATTTTACTTGCATGCTGTCACACGAAAACAAATCAAGCAAAAAAAGCATAACTTCAAGGGCTCGTTTTTTGGTAGAAACAATAATAATGAGAACTAAATTCAATGTGAATGAACTTGTCAATATTAATGAAACTGTTCTCATTAACATTGGCAAAGAGAAATGTCATTTTAAAATATCGGCCATGAGCTTAACTCTCCTGAGCACCGACAAAAGAAATGAAAATCTATGAAAACTAATTGCATGTAGCCTAAAAATAATTTTTTATTGATAGTATATGCTCCTACAATATAAATACAGCTATACACAACTTGCCACAGCTTCACGACAGAAACCAGGTAGGGGCAGAGGAAGTGGTCAGAAAAATAATTAAGTATGAGAGCACAACTGATATGTACAAACACATAATGGTGCTTATCACTGATGCACGGATGGTCGTGTGTAGAGCTGGGTCGTTTTGAGATTGTCAAAAGCATTGTTTCAGACCACCATGCAGATTACGCTTCAATTGTAGTGCTACATAAGACACAACTTATGGGCCAGCTTTAATGAATAAGAAGATTATAGGTTAAACAAATGCTTTAATATATATCATATCATGGCTGCATGGACGCATACAAGCTATGTAAAGCGCAATAAAGTGAGGACGCATGAGCTTCTCTTGATGCTTCAGTTCTACATAGATGCTTCAACTGTGCTGCAAAGAAATTTAACCAATGTCTGTGTGTGCAACATTGTCCATTTTAAACTATCTATATGTATACATAAAATTCCTACTGCGAATTAAGCTACGTAGCACTCCATAACTCTTCCTTTTATTAAGGGCAATTTTTCAAACAATCAACATTATTTATTTTCTGTCTGATGACGTGCCCGATATTCTTGGTTTGGCTCGATCACAATTGTGCAGCCCTTATTTTGGAGGAATCAAAAAACATCAACCAAAATATATTTTGGAACTGCTTCTCGGTGATATTGCCTTCCCTCAACTGCCACAGCTTGAGATGAGTCATATAGCAAGTCTCGCGCATACCTAGGGCCTACCCTTGAAGAAACTGGTCCGGCTGTGAAATGCTGAGTTTTTTCTCAAATAAATTTTTTGGTTTGAGTTTTCTCACTTCTCGAGTCCCTTCACAATCAATCAGACCCATTGTTCCCCTTAGTCCTTAATTTTGTTATATTATGAAATAAATAAAAAAATTAATAATGAAAATAAATATCATAATAACTGTTGCGCAAAAAACACAGTCCCACATACGTACTTGAACGCAATATTGCTTTTATTTTGTTTTAGAACCTAAGGCATTAGAAAAGATAGCAGTACAATAAAAACGTTGAAAAAAAAACAAAAAAAAATTTAAACTTGGCGGGACTCGAACCTGCGCCACTTAGTTGTGCTCGCGTACGTGAACTGAGTGCGTTAGCTTGCTAAGCTATTCGCGCTGAAGGTAACTTGGTGTTTAAGTTATGTATATAAATTTGCTTTTTACACGCGATGTGTTGGTTTATTTATGTACGATATGCGATCGTATCTATTGTTGTGTGCATATGTTTTGGGATTGTATATACGTCACATGCTTTTCGCATGTCTTTCAACTATAGATTGCTGCACCGCCGCGGATGAAAACAAGTATTTTTACACCCACACACAAGCTTGAGCAGTTGAAGGTTGTTTCCCGGGGCTCTCTTGCGATTGAGTCGGCCACCACCGGGAATTAGAGTGATACGCCATTAATCCCTGCATCTAGCTGTATTCCACTTAGTAGCTCTATCGCTTGATGACAAATCGAGCGCGGGGCGCGACGCTATTGCGCACGACCATGCCTCGCGTAGCGGCGACATCAGCTGATTGCGCCGGCCGGCTTGCTTCGATTTGCTTCAGAGCAAAGAAGTGTCATACCTTGAAAGATTGCGTACTGCACTATGTCAAAATGTTACTGCTTTGTAGCCATCCTATGAATCATTGAGAATTGATAACTCTGATATCAATACTGTAGAGCTGTGCGTCGGCGACACGCACCGAACGTGAAACCGCACTACGTCTGTCGTAGAAGCAGTAGGAGGCTGTCGTCTGCTAGAACAAAAACAAAACAAAGACCTGCAAAAAATATTCATAAGTTGTAACTTGTTTTTTGAATAACCGTTTATCACTTTTAAAGTTATTTTGCCAGATAACATACACTTTTTTTTTCAGTTTATAGCAGCGACAGATGTTTTTTTTTATTTTTCTCACACAGCTATCCAAGTCAAATCCATTCACAGCTAAAGCCACATGTTGTTTGTCTTCTTTGTTTCTGTGAGCATGCCGTTTCGGTGCGTGTCTCATGTGTTCGCGCTGCTACACACGAGAGCACGAAATGTTAAATTTACGCAAGGAAGCGCCGTTCCTCGTTCGTGTGATGTGCTAAGATTGCGCCCTATTCCCGCGGTTGTCCGAGTGCGGATCAAGTGCGAGTCGTCCAAGGAATCGGCGGGTTGCGCGGGCGCTCGAAGGACTCCGAGGTGACGGCTGACGCCTGTGGTCGCTTCCCTCAGGACAGTGTGAAAGAAACTAAAGGTAAGGAGGACACTTTTTTATGTAGACCAAGTATGCCACTCAGTGCAAGTGTGTGTTGCTGCACTCGAAGCAGGCGTCGCGAAACGGCAACCTTACGCGCCTTTGCGAGTGCGGTTGCCGATTCGCTTTGACAACGCTAACGCCAGCAGAGCCATGGCGCATCGGCGCGGCCTTACTGGAGCTAATTCGAGACAACTGCGGCAACGTGCATGTGTATGGTGATCGATTTTTTCATATGTGCAATGTAGTGAGGAAGACGCACACGGCGCTTGCTACGTTGTTGATTAAACGAAGCCTGCAGTGCCATTTCATGCAAAGCAGCATTTTGTTTACGTTCGCGTGCGATACAATTTGTAACTTGGCTCGATTCACCTAGTCAACCGCCTAAGTGGGTTGATTAGCATACGTTCACGGTAGAGCGTTATTATGCCCCTAAACAGTGGCGTGTGCTTGTTGAAAGATATAATGTGTGTGCCTAGTGTAGAGAGAGAGAGAGAGGTGTTTGTGCAATCTGCATGTGTACCTGCAAGACGCCTTTGCTTGTAACTAATAATGTACCGGCCAGCACCTACATTGTACGCCTGACTTTGAAGAAAACTTGCATGCACAATGTGAGATTTTGTAATCTGCCAGAGTTGCTTTTTATAAAATAATACACTGCCAGCATGTTCAAAATATGTTTCGCTGCTGTGTGGCAGGGGTGCGGTTATCACGCTGTTGTGTAGTTGCTGATGCAAGCACTTATAGTTTTGATGCGTTAATATTTCTCATCTAACTCATCAGGTGTTTGGCTGTTTCAGCACAAACAAGGCAAAGAGAGAAGGAAGACGGGTAATGACAGGACCAGTGCCGACTTTTGTTTGCAGGAGAATACCCATGTTGGTGTATTTATTGTGACAGCCTTTCTGTGTTGCTTTTTTGCCCAATTTATGCAACAACAAAGTTGTCAGCAATATGAGAGAGAACACTGAAATTAGCTTTTAAAGATCATGGTGACTAAATGCCTAGTAACTCACAGCACAAAGTAACAACAAAAGACATCAGTATGATCAATGTGGATGGGTACAGTCTTGCATCTAAAAAATATATTGTGCAAAATGTTGCCTAAGTAAGAAACCTCTCTATGTTTGCAAATAGTGTGACGTCACTTCGAGCACCGTGCCAGCCATTCCCTCCCTCTGTGCAAGGGCTGGTTGGCAAGGAAGTTGTTTGTGACGTTCCTGATAGACCACCGAGATGTATGCGATTCTAAACCTGTAGCCTAATATATACGTAATCTTTTGTGCAGTTACATCGCTGCATCTGACACCTACAACTTATTTGCATATTTACATTGCTCCCTTAGGACCTAACACACAAACTTGTTGTTTGCATTGTCACTTCATGAATATCGAGCGGTAAAGGTACTGAGTATATGTGAAACAAGAATCTCTGCTTATTACATGAAGAAATATGAGGCCTTCGATAAAACGAGTTATACCTTTATTGAGCTTGCATACTCGTCGGGGCGATTCATACATGCAGCTTCAGCAAATGGTATCTTCCAGCCCGGTGACCTTGCAATTTTTTTCTGCACACAGCGCAAACACCGAGATGTACCCACTCGCAGATGGTCACGTCAAGTGCATATTTACCTTGACTAAAATGTCGAATCAAGTTTTTTCATCGACCGGTCCCTGCCATGAGTGCTAGTCTTCGTAAACAAGACACATTGTTATTGACACTGCACACACCACACTCAGTATTCTCAGTTGAACCGATATTCTCAATACCTTTCAATGCACACTACATGCCGCAATCAACAGTGCACATTTTTGAAGACTATGCCGCTGTTGCTCGCACAGGCCACCACGTGTGTTCACTTCTTCAAGATAAACAGACAGCGTGGCAAATATTTTACCACACAGTTTACCACACAGCTGGATGTTTGCTGACACATACTACAGCTAATGTCGACATTGTAACGTGAAGTGTAAGCTTTGAAAAATTAAAACTTGCCCCAAACACCGCACGACTGTACCGGGCACCAGCGGGAGTGTTTTTCCAGCCACACCTTTTACATGTGCCAGTGACATCATGCTGTGACGTACCTCGATAGGGGCCTATCGCTGCATACTTTATGTGAATGAGGGTCCTGTTAGTGAAAGCAGGCATTGTTGATTTCGTAACTTGTTCATGCCCAACTGGACCTTCATTTGCACAAGTTGTCTGACTGATATTCAGGCGAACTTTTGTGTAATAAATTATACAGTTGGCAGTCTGTGCTTGCCCCATACTGTTGTTACTGGTGTTTCTTGTTGTTACTTTGCACTGCTCATTACTACTCACCTACACAAACTAGCCTATCTTGCCGCTGTTTTGGACAAGATGCAGCAGGCAAGTGCGATAGTGTTCATAACTCTAAATTATCGAGCAAAATTGATCGTTTCATATTCAGTAGTTGCATTCATATCAGTACATTATAAGAAATCATTGATTAAACATAAATCCGTGTTCCTTTACATAATGCTCACAACTTTTATATCAAATTGAATGGTGTTTATAAAAAACATGGGTTTTAGCTAAACTTCATGCTCTTTTCTCGAAGAGCTGACAAAACGCTATTGCATGCTTACTTGCCATGAATTGGACTGTGTTCTAAATACATTGCAATTCTTCACCGGACTGCCAGCACACTTCACATTTGGGGAACATTTAATAACCATGGATTGATTAATTAAGAACGGAAAGAAAGAAGTGGCAGGCCGGGATACTTGATATTGGCATCCGTTTTGCTACCCAGCGCATTATCATGCAAACTTCCTATAGAGTGGTTATGCGTCTTGCATGTGTGTCTGTAAACCAAGAACTTTGGGTAGAACTATATTTATCTTACAAATGGTTGCAGGACTGTGGAGGCTGTAGGGCTGCTTAGGAATGGTGGAATCCCTGGACATGTGTTCAACCTTGCTGCATCAGCTCCTTGGTGTTTTCACGGCATCTTTACAGATGTGTTGGGTGAGTAAAGCAAGCAGGTTTCAACACAAGAAAAAGTATGATATGGCAGCACCTCTTGTGCGTGCCTTACATCCCAAGTATATCAAATATTTATCTTGCCTTGTGGCCTGTAATTTTTAAAGAGACACTTCTTTTTGCTTTATATTTGACTCTTGATGCTTCGACAGCAATGTATTTGTGTTTGACAGCAAGTGTTCTTGAACAAATAACTGATCTCAATAATGACAAAACACCCTTCATACTTGGTCCTTTGCATAAGCTAGCACTTATCTGTAGCAGATTCAATTATTCATTTTTTGCTGGGATGATAATGGGCAAGTAGCAAAGGCAAGTTCAGATTGGAGTGGTCGGTGACGTCTGTTTATGCTCTGCCATATTGCTTTGCAACCAGAGTTATTTGTGGCCACATATACAATGAAGCAACATGACGTGCATTCTAAATGAGATTACCATATCACATTTCACTGCATCTTAGTATGTGCCAAACAAATGCAGATATCATTAGCTTGCCACTATAAAGGGATCCTAAACCAACACAAGGTTGAAATTTAGTCGTGATGTTGCAGCTGTGTATGACTCTACAATGGATACATAGCCGTTATAATTTGTCTATATGTGGTCGCAATAGTAATGTTACACACATTGTACGATACAAAAGAGGTCCTCACTTATTTCGCTTTTTTTCGCTATGCTTCTTTCTTGTCTCTTCTTGCCATGTGCTCCTCCTCACTGTACAAGGTGCAAGAGCAGTGGGCATACAAACACGTATTTAAAAAAAAATGTTGTAAGGTGAGCACTGAGAAGCTGAACACTTCCAAAAGGCTCAAAGAGGTAAAGGTATTGTTTCTTGCTACTTTTTGGGCACCCATAGCTAGTTGTGCTGCTGCAGTTAAAAAATAAGTGAAACGTTAAAAATTATTTGGAGATGGTTTGGCACCCATAATTGCAGTTACATACAGAACTAGGTTTCAATGCGTAAGCAAAATCTGTTTACTCTAAATCAATCCTAATGATATCTGAAATTCAGGAAATATTCACAGAAAAGCTCAGGAAAAGGCTAAGTGGTTGCCCCTTGAATGTGAAGGAGATACCCTTCTTCTAAAAGGTCAATAGACAGTCTAGTAGTCTCGATATTACATGCACTATAAAATATTCTGGTGTGGTGCTTTTCATGCATGTTATAATGGGAGGGGTTTTTAATAGAACTGTTGTCACTTTGCCCTGCATTGCTGAAATTGTTCACATAGTTATAATACATGAATCACTTTATGCCTTTTGATTTTATGCAAATGGTTTGCTTACCCAGTCGGTTTAACTTGATCTGGATAAAATCATAAATACTCTAAAATTTTTTTTACTATGCAGCAGGTTTATTTTTAAAATACGCGACCATTGATGTGAACGCAGTTGGTGGCGTGCTTGATTAATCCTTCACTATCACCACTCTAACTACACCTGCTACAGTGCATAGTGTGACAAAAGTAATGGTACTTAACATTATTGGCAGCATACACTTTTATGTCTCAAAATAGGTTAAAAAGCCTGGTAAAAATGTGTGTAAGTTTTTTTTTTCGCTCCAACTAAATATTCGGGTCTACTCAAAGTAGCATCCACTCTTTTAAGTTCCTCAAACTTTTAGGTGTTCAAAAGAAGTATCGATGCCATATACTTTCTTTGTCAGCCTACTCACCACTCTAATAATGAGAATTACCCAACAACATTACTCAGGAAAATTTAGGGATGTTATAAAAAGTAATGTCAATTCAATTGTCAAAAAATGTCAACCCATTAGTAACTTGCCGCCAAGTTACGTTTTCGTTCACTTTTCTTTTCACAATTTTGTTAGTTATTTTTGATAACATCTCCTATAGTTTGTTTGGCATCATTGTCTGCTAGTTCTCATTATAATGTGTTCAACAAAGACAACAAACCCTTAAATTTATAGTTCTTTCCTTTACTCATGAATCTGAAACAGTCAATCTCAGTAATCTTAGCGGTGTGTGAATTGTTTTTTTTTTGATCAGTTGTGCATGTATTCAAGTACATGCATTTAGGTGGGAGGGCGAACTATTGCCTCCTCCTGTGACTAGCAGATTTTCTGAGAACGGACAGATGCATAATGCTGCCAAAGAAGTATAGGGATATTGGAAGTAATCGTAACGTAATTGCAATCGTAATGTAATTGCCAGTAGGCAAAACAAAGGTGTCCCACACTCGCCATAATGGTAACAGGCAGCGCTGACTGACTCTTCCATGTATAAATGCACATATATACCGTACAAAATGGAAGAGGGATAGCCGCCATGGTAGCTCAGTTGATAGAGCATCGGACATGTTATTCGATCTTCGCAGGCTCGGTCCCTGTACAGGGCAGGTTATCTTTTTTTTTTCCTACCCCGCCACGGTGGTCTAGTGGCTAAGGTACTCGGCTGCTGACCCGCACGTCGTGGGTTCGAATCCCGGCTGTGGCGGCTGCGTTTCCCATGGAGGCGGAAATGTTGTAGGCCTGTGTACTCAGATTTGGGTGCACGTTAAAGAATCCCAGGTGTTCAAAATTTCCGGAGCCCTCCACTACGGCGTCTCTCATAATCATATGGTGGTTTTGGGACGTTAAACCCCACAAATCAATCAATATCTTGTTTTCCTCCTACTTTTCTTTCTTCACAATTACAACACTTCTATTCTTCTTGAAGATTTTCTGGTGTAAAAAAGGTACCTTATAATCTGAAGAGGCAAACAGAATGTGCCAGTGTACGAGTGAGCTCTTGTAGTGGTTACAAGTAAGATATGCTTTGAAGAATAAATCATTCTGCCACTTGCCTAAAGAATGGCTACAGGACATGGCGCTGGATGCACTTTGTTATTTTTGAATCAAGCTATCTTGTATTCTATTTTTATAAATTACATGGGATACACATGACGGTATCACACACTTTAACGCCACAAAGATTATACAGTGAACAATGTTATAAATGCGAAATTGCATAAAGATAAGGTGAAAACTGCACCCTCAACGAGAATGTACCGAAAGCACAGGGTGCAGGCGTCATTCCTTCTGCCCTTGCTTCTCAAGTGCTAGCTGTTTTCACCTCGTTTTGACCAACTAACTAGATTGAGGTTAGTTGTGTGAAAGTCTGTGTGTGTCTTTCAACCTATATGATGCCCGGTTCAAGAGTTCATGCAGACCAGATCGTGTAAAACATGACCCTGTAAAATGGACCGTGTAAATAAAATAAAATGGACCATGTAAATAAACAGGATCGTGTAAAATGTCGTTTTCGTGTGCAACTGTAGTTGTGGTTGTGCTGAATGACCTTTCTTTATATACACTACATAACAAACTTGCTTCTTTAGAGTCGAGTGCATCTTCGGATCGATTGTAAATGTTTGCATATGCGAGGCCTTAAGTTTTATAAGAAATTCCTCAGTGTGCCACGAGGAAATGTGTGTTCAGCGAAAATTTGTATATCATTATATACAACTCTTAAAGCCTCGTCTACAACTTTATGCAGGTTGACCTTGAGCAGAAAACGAGGAGCGGCAGCAGCCCCCAGAAAAGAGCAAGCACCCTCCAAGCTCCCGAAGCTCTCTTCGACAGGAACAGCAAGGTCACTGTGTGGCATTGAAAACCATTGCAAGGAGTGCCTTATCAGTACACTGTGCTGCTCTTTCATCGCAGAAGACGAAGTTGACCACTCCAGAGGAACTTCACGCTGTGTATTGTGAGTGCTTCAGTGGTTTTGTTTTTGTCCAGCCAGCAGTTAAGAAATCATGTGTCAGATTCAGCCAGGATGGCTAGAGGGAGTCGGGCAGGCATGTTTGGACATTTGTCTAGCCAAGTAGTGCCAATTTTCGCACTGGTCCTGTTGGAGTTACTGCCAGAATCACAGAAGCTACGTCACTTCTCTAAATGTACAGATGTGTCAGGGAAGATTAGCTGCATTAGGTTTTTCTATAACTGATAGCTGCCAACATTCTTCATTATACAGGAGTTTTGTTCCTCACTTATGGGTGTAAAGCCCTCTACAGAAAAAATGCAACATGTCTACTTCCAGAAGACTCCAAGGCCCTACTTGTAGGTTTTTTCGGCTTGTATCATAAGCACCTCGTTTGGGGTACATAAACATTTTATAAACATGTGCAGCGAAAATTTTGGGTGGCTGGTCGTTTTGTCGTTATCTTGTTCCTTGCAGTATTCTTAAGCATGTTGTGCATTACGTTGTCAATCTGGTTCATGTGCATAGAAGACATTACGAAGTTTCAGGCTACAGTATGAAAAGCCTGGAAGCAAGCTATCAATAATTTTTTAACAGAGTTGCTTAATCTGATACATGATACATCACTAAACTTTCGTGCGTATTCATCAATGTAAGCTCATCTTAGTGTTATCCAAAATGAAGATGTGAGTCGACAGATGGAAACATCTAGTGGGGTAATCAGGGTGAACAGTAGAAGTGCTTCAGACAGGCTGGCCGATGTTGCGATAGGAGGACCTATTTTTAGAAGTCACCTTGTCATCCATGGCGTGTTAGTTTAAATGGGGTCACTAATGACATCATCTATTGGTATAGGCGTGTGTGCCTGTTGGAAATGTTTGTCTGAAAAAAAAGAAAAAAACCTATAACGCAGAAGAGTGCAGCCCTTGCTTCTTTTCAAGTTAGGTTGCGCTGATACAAAGTGTTCTCCTGTTGGAGGTTGGGGGTAAGGGAAGCAAAAAAAAGAAAAATGATAGAAAAGAAGAAAAAAGAAGAAAGAAAAGGGGAATGCAAAGTAAAAGTAGTGCTACACTTCTCCTACTTTGCATCCCCCCTTTTCTTCTTTTTTTCCCTAGTTTTATTTTTTCACCTTTTTTGTTACATTTTGCATTGTCCCATCTAGTGCATGAATCAATGACACATGGCTTTGCTATAGCAAAGATGCCTATGTGGTGTTGGATTGAACAGTGCATTGTACTTCATTTAGTTAATTACAGACTGATCAGTCTTGCAATAAGTGCTTCCTGTCTATCACCACACATGTTCAATTGAAAAGTTTGTGCTTGGCTCTTAGTATGCTGGTATATAGCTTGTGTCTTGGACTACTCAAAATGAATGTTATTTTGCTGCTGTTTATGGTAATGAATTTATCCAACATGAAAATATCTTGCCTTGTGAACTTTGTCGGACCTGTCTTTCTTTTTCTTTCCTATGCAGGCATTGTATGTGAGGGAGGCAGTAACAGAGAGGTGATAGCTTGAACTTCGGAAGAATAAATGCCGGCAGTGAGGCAATTACGCATCAAACATCCCAGCCATTTTGCCAACCGTCCTAAATGTGTTTTGAAAAAAAAAATATTGTGCTCGTTTACTGTATTTTTCTGAAAACAGCAAAATGCTGAAGTATATCGCAGAGAACAAAATATTAGACCACGTTGGTGCCTTCTGGACTTCCCAGGATGTCGTCTGGGTGTTGTTTGTAAAAAGTAAAGTGTTTCAAAAATACTGCCTCTTCTACACCAAATTCGGTCTTGGTATTAAGTAAAGGTGCTTGTGTGTAGTGCATGATGCTCAGTAATATTAGTGCAATTTTTTCGCCACATCAAAAGCAAAGAAGCAGTTCTCTTTATATGGCAAGTTATATGATTACACTTTGTCTTAAAGTAGAAATGAATTTTTGAAGTTTTCTTATCATGGCTGTTTTCTGCATTTGATGTACGACAGCTTCCGTTCCGAAGTTCCCCATGGCCCTCAATAGGAGACTTCAAAAATCATTTTCCTCATTTAAACAAAATTTGTAATGATAACACTTGCCATGTAACAAGAACTGTTTATTTGCTTTCAACTTACATATAAAAGTAATTTTCAATTAGACAAACACACAGCTCAAATTGCATCTCAATGTAGACAAAAACGATTATATAGTGATATTTGTAATCTGGACCTAACATTATTTTTTTTGTAAAATATAACTTCTGTGCAGTGAGTATTTGCGGCTCAAATATTCATACAAAATGCAGTATTGCCATACAAGAAATGCAAACGATAAACAGTTTGGCGGAATTCTTCAAAGCCTATGTAGCAGAAAAATTGCACTAATGTTACTTGACTTCAAATACTTTAAGAAGCATCTTTACTTAATATGTAGATCAAATTTGATGTGGCAAGAAAAAGCGGTACTTTGAAATTTTTCTCACAAATAACACCCGCACGACATTCTGCGAAATTCTGAAGGTACCCACGTGACCACTACTCTTTTCTCTTCAAAACATTTCTGCAAATAACTATTTTCAGAAGAGTAAGTTACCATCATTTTTTAAACTATACATCTGTGATGGTCGCCAGGCAGTATGGTTTGTATGTTTGGTGTAGAATAGCCGAGTGCAAAAAACAACAAATGGCTGAGCATCCTTTGACGCTCGGGCAATTTCGAAAGCATTTGTTTGTTAGCAGCAATTCAGTTAAGCCCTTGTCTTTATGCTTAGGCCCAGAAACAAAACACAAGTAACTAAAGTAGTCCTAAGAGTCATGTAGTCTCACTGTTCCAAGGCTTGTGGAGCCTAATTTAGTGCATTCTTCACCATTTTTTTAAAATTCAGATTCAACCAACAGGTTTTGGAGGCACAGTGCATTTTCAGCTAACTTGTTTCACACCAGTTACTTAGATAAAAAGCGGAAAGTAGAGGTAAAAATACCATTTTAAAGGCATTGTAGGTAATAACAAAAAGGACTGCTTTCTTTTTTTGTGTGGTGCTTTGCCTGAACGCTGTGCTTTTTGTGGTATAGTTCATTGTCTAGTGAACATAGGCCTTAAAAACTAACATTAGCCATGTTGAGGTCGATTTCTTGGTTATAGTCATAGAAGACATATAAATAATTATGACTTCAAACTTGATTGTTGTTTTGAAGATTTTTTCCTTGCATAATGATATTTGAGAGTCTTAGTCAATTTTGTTATAAGAAAACGTGATGTCATAATAGGGTCACTTTTTGTAGAGTCGTTCAGTTCTACCTTACCTTTTACATTCCTAATAGAGCAGTTATTTTTAATATCAGTATTTAAAATGGAATGAGCATGCTGTATGTAGTAAGGTGTAAGCACTTACAGATAGAACATGCAACGAACTTTTCTGTTGGCAGTTTATTTCTGTTATTCTTGATTTATATGTGGGGTTTCACGTCCGAAAACCACTATATGATTATGAGAGACGCCGTAGTAGAGGGTACTGGAAACTTCGACCACTTGGGGTTCTTTAACGTACACCCAAATCTGAGCACACGTGCCTACAGCATTTCTGCCTCCATCGGAAATGGAGCCGGGGTTTGATACCGTGACATGCGGGTCAGCAGCCGAATTACTGTTACTCTTGCTCCCCTATATGTGTGCAGTTCGGTTACAGTTATCTGGCTTGCACAGATTTTTAATGGCACCTGCCTGGTCCTGCTTGCTTTCATGGTGATTTTAACCTTCATAAGTTGCTTAGGTTTAACTCTCAAAATTGTTCAAGATGCCAATTTTGTGCACAAACTGTATAGTATAAAGGCAGCAGATGTACATGCACACACTATTAAATGAACACTGAGAGCTTTCACTCGCAGTTCCTAAAGTTTTACTGTGCAGGAAGTGTTTAAATCATAATTTCATAAGGACATAATAATCGATTATCTCTATCATTGAAAATCGTGACAACCTAGTTATTTTCACTGTGATAAGCATGCTGTTTTTTTGATGTGGCAGAACTAATTTATACACTCATTCCTTCTATTATTCACATATGCATAACATGAAGGATTGTGTGCCTTAAATTTTCAGTTTCATTCTGTGTGTTATATTTCTTGTGCATGTAAACTATTGTGCTAACATGTGTCTCTGACATTATTTGTGCCAATTATTTTCATTTCCAGGTGCCTATGAAGGACACATAAGTTCTATCGCAGTGACCTTCGAAATTTACAGTGGTGCCGGAGCCTCAAGCAGCATTTTGCCGATCTCCACAAGGCATTCATGAGATAAACACAGCGCCACACTTTCACAGTGCTATGATTATTATTTATGTTTAAACATTTCGTTCTAAAATTGCTGTTACATTGTACCACCATCCTGTGGCTTAGGTGGAGCTCGTAAAATTGCGGTGCAGTCACCTCATTTGTGTACGATGAAACTGCAATGTCACTATTCACAGCTGGAGCATACAGACAAATAAAAAAACATATTGATTGTAGCAGGGCTGATGTGTATATTAATGCTTCTCTATTGATAATAATAACTTTATAAGTTCTTTAAGTCTTGCATAGAACACTGCATTAATGTGTTGCAATGTAACCACCATTTATGATCGCTAGCATGTTAATTTAGTAGTTTTGTAATGTATTTTATTTAAAAGGTAATTTTGCTTCTGCATCACAACAATTAGTAAGATGCCGATGATTCAATCCCTCATCGTGCACATTTAAGAAATATTGTGATTTGTACACAGTATTGCATGTACTCAAGATGTGGACGTCTATTCAATTTACACATTATATTGCTTTGCACTAGATTCAGACGTAACATGCACACATTTCAGTAATTTCCGCATGATACGTCTTTCCATAAGATGCGGAGCCCGCATCATACGTCTTATGCGGAGCCCGCATCATACGTCTTATGCGGAGTCCGCATCATACGTCTTCCATATTCCAATAATTCCGTATGCGAGGTCTCCGCATCTTACGGAACGTTTCAGTAGGGACCTTAGGAGTCAGCCGCGCTCTGCCGCCTTCTGGCTTGATACCGCGACGCATTTGACATAGACAGCCGTCCACTCGGCCAGACTTTCCTCGTCAAGCACCGCATTAACACAGGTGATTCTCATCCCATTCATCGGCGACCATACCGGGTGTCTGCCACCAAGCGTAAAGTACTTCAACAAGAAGTCACCAAATGATAGCCGAAGGAATTATTGAACCCTCTTCGAACCCTTGGGCGTCCCCGATTGTGCTTGTTAAAAATAAAGATAACGCGTGGCGCTTCGCGTAGATTACTGCCATCTGAATAGAATAACAACGAAAAAGGACGTTTACCCCTTAACCCGCATCGATGTCGCTCTCAATTGTCTCCACGGCGCCCGATACGTTTCTTCAATAGACCTACGTTCCGGCTACTGGCAGATTGATGTCGACGAAAAAGACCAAGAGAATACTGCGTTTGTAACTCCAGACGGCCTATATCAGTTCAAGGTTATGCCATTAGGCCTATGCAACGCCCCAGTGAACCCTCTGCTACAAGGGTTCAAATGGTCAACCGGTCTTTGTTATCTTGATGATGTCATTGTATATTCCCCAACAATTGAGGCACACCTGCAGTGTTTGTCAGCCATTCTCGATATATTCCGCACTGCCGGCCGACACTTCCCGCTGGATAACTTCAACCACTTGACATTCCATCAAAACCGCTCTTACGCGTTGGCTTGGACCTACTTGGCCCTTTCCCCTTGTCTTCCTCGGGTAACAAGTGGATAGCTGTGGTCACCGACTACGCCAAGCCTTATGCCATCACACGAGCTTTTCCAACAAGCTGCGCCACAGACGTCGACGTCTTCCTGCTCAAGGACGTGATTTTGCAACACGGAGCCCAACGGCAGCTGCTTACAGACCGTGGCCGTACCTTATTGTCGTAGGTCATAGCTGAAATCTTGCAGTCCTGTCAAACGAGACACAAGCCGACCACGTTATACCATCCACAACTAATGGGCTCACGGAGCGTCTAAATCCCAACTCTTACAGACATGCTCTTCCCCCAATCAGACTAACTGGGGTCTTGCGTTGCCGTACGTCAGATTTGCCTATAATTTTTCGTGCCATGACATTGCCGGTTACTCTCCATTTTTTCTGCTGTTTGGCCAAGAACCAACATTGCCTCTAGACACCATCATACCGTCCCCTGCTGTACCGACCAGTGAATATGCCATGGACGATATCACTCAGGCCGCTCACGCACGCGAAATCACCCGTACTCGCCTTTTGACCTCTCAAGAGAAGCAACGGCGTTTGTATGACCTATAATGTAAATGCAAGGTAAACAGCGGTAGCGGCGTCGGTACCGAAGCAGCAAGAGCAAGCCGAGTATACAGCAGCGTCGCAGCACCAACCAGGCAGTCTTAGCTCGTGCCTCGCGCCAACGTGTCGATGTCGCTGCAGTATTGGGCATTCCTCTTCACTACACTTCGTCCCCCGTCGGAAAAGGAGACATCCTGGCGACTCACAATAAACAGAGTACGAGCGGATCGTAACAAGGTTTCAGCCGCTGTACGTGAACAATTTCACGTCCCCGAAAGCGCTGGTCTGTGGATGGCGTAACGGGTTCGACGATGTAGTTAACTGGTGAAGTCTGCGAGACAATGCGGTAGGGTCCCTGTTATTTTGAAAAAAACTTCGAGGAAAGGCCTGTAGGCACAGCGGGAACCCAAAGCCAAACAAGAGTGTCCGGAACAAAGTTAGGGTACTGGTGGTTATCGTCACGCCGAGATTTTAGTCTCCATTGGTCAATTGTTGTGAACGACTGGGCGAGCTTACGGCATTCCTCGGCGCGGCGGGCAGCTTCAGAGATGGGCGTAGACTCGGAGGAATCGGGGTGGTAGGGCAAAATGGTATCTAGTGTGGTGGAAGGGTCTCGGCCATATAACAGGAAAAATGGTGAAAAGCCCGTAGTCGCTTGTGGAGCAGTATTGTAGGCGTACGTCACAAAGGGCAGAATGAGGTCCCAGTCGGAGTGGTCTGAGGCAACATACTTAGATATCATATTCCTAGGGTACCGTTGAATCTTTCCGTCAATCCATTCGTCTGCGGATGGTAGGCGGTGGTAGTCCGGTGAATGATACGGCATTCGGCAAGGAGTGCGTTGACGACTTCAGAGAGGAATACACGTCCTCTATCGCTGAGAAGTTCACGTGGTGCGCCGTGACGCAGAACGAAGTTCCGCAGGAGAAAAGATGACATGTCGCTTGCTGTGGCAGCAGGCAAAGCGGCTGTTTCCGCGTATCGCGTCAAGTAGTCGACAGCGACAACGATCCAACGGTTTCCGGAAGCCGTGAATGGTAGAGGCCCATACAGATCAATTCCAACGCGGTTGAAAGGCCTGGCTGGGCAAGGAATTGGCTGGATCGGACCAGAGGCATGATGAGGGAGAGCTTTGCCTCGTTGGCACTGAGGGCTTGACTGAATGTATTTGCGCACAAAGGTGTACATGCCTCGCCAATAAAACCGGGAGGAAAGCCGAGCGTATGTTTTGAAGACGCCCGCATGTGCACACTGAGGCTCAGTGTGGAAAGCTGAACATATTGCAGCACGAAGATGGCGAGGTATGACGAGTAACCACTTTCGGCCGTCGGACTTGTAGTTCCTGCGATAAAGGAGGCCATCGCGGACCTCAAAGTGAGCCGCTTGACGGCGCAACGTTCGAGAAGATGGAGAAGTCGACGGGTCTGAAAGGAATCGCAGGAGGGTGCTTATCCAGTCATCCTTACGTTGCTCAGACGCCATGTCACAGTTTTCTGGGAACGACACCGTTTCGTCCACGGCAGATGGACATGCAGAGCTTTCGGAGGACACAGGTGAACGTGATATGGCGTCAGCATCAGTGTGACGTCGACCAGACCTGTAGACAACACGCATGTCGAACTCTTGCAACCGCAAAGCCCAGCGAGCTAAACGGCTGGAGGGGTCTTTCAATGTGAATAACCAGCAAAGCGCATGGTGATCGGTGACTACGTCGAAGGGGTGACGATATAGGTATGGTCTAAATTTACCTAGAGCCCATATAATTGCCAGACACTCCTCCTCTGTCACAGAATTGTTCTTCTCCGCTTTGGTGAGGGTACAGCTTGCGTATGCGACTACGTACTCCTCGAATCCTGATTTGCGCTGCGCGAGCACTGCACCGAGTCCAACACCACTGGCATCGGTGTGTACCTCAGTCGGAGCAGTCAGGTCAAAGTGACGCAAGATTGGCGGCGAGGTTAACAGGCGGCGCAACTTTTCGTAAGCATCGTCACAGGCGGGTGACCAAGCGTAATTTTTCGAGTCACTGCGCAGAAGTTCAGTCAAGGGGGCGGTGATCATCGCAAAATTCCGAATAAAGCGGCGGAAATAAAAGCAGAGGCCAAGAAAGCTGCGCAGATCCTTCAGAGACGCAGGTTTAGGAAACTCTGCAACTGCCCGAAGCTTGGCAGTGTCAGGAAGGATACCGTCTTTAGAGACAACATGGCCGAGGATGGTGAGCTGATTTGCGCCGAAGCGGCATTTCTTCAGGTTGAGCTGAAGGCCAGCGTCAGTTAGGCACTGCAGTACTTCATCTAGCCTGCGGAGATGCGTTGGAAAATCTGGTGAAAATATAACTACGTCATCCAAGTAGCACAAGCATGTTTTACACTTCAGGCCACGCAAAAGATTGTCCATCATCTGCTCGAATGTTGGTGGGGCGTTGCAAAGACCAAAAGGCATGACACAGAATTCGTAAAGGCCATCTGGTGTGACAAAGGCCGTCTTAGGCTGATCTTCAGGGGCCAGAGGGACTTGCCAGTAGTCACTCCGTAGGTCAATAGAAGAGAAGTACTCCGCACCTTGGAGGCAGTCAAGGGCATCGCCGATTCTCGGTAAGGGATAAACGTCTTTTCGAGTTATTTTGTTAAGACGACGGTAGTCAACACAGAAGAGAATTGACCCGTCCTTCTTCTTAACGAGAACGACTGGAGATGACCAAGGGCTATTCGAAGGCTGGATGACGCCACGCTTGAACATGTCAGCTACTTGGTCATCGATAAGCTGGCGCTCGGCTGCGGACACGCGATAAGGTCTTTGACGCAATGGTGCATTGGTACCCGTATCGATGCGGTGACACACAGTGGACGTGCGGCCAAGGGGAGTATGCTGGCAGTCAAAGAAAGAACGGCACTTTTCCAGCAGTCGTAGCAGCTGAGCACGTTGCAAAATGGTTAACGTGTCGGCGATGGAGCTGCTGAGTACGTCAGGCCTAGTAGTCTGCGGCGAAGAGGCACAAGTCACTCCGGCGACTTCGTGTTTGGCGGAAGGACCAGTCCACATGTCAAAAATTGCAGAAGGGTCGAGACTGTATATCCACCCGACGCACTCACCCCGAAGTAGTGTTACAGGACATGACAAGAGGTTTGAGATGAACAGTCTGCTGACGCCGTCATGAATTTCTAGAAGGGCATAAGGTAGCGGCGAACACTTGCGGCGAACGAAAAGGGCAGATGGCGTGAAAAGAGCACTCGACTCGGCGAGCGAGTTGCAAGATACCATGGTAAGGGCGAAAGAGTGCGGCGGTATGATGACGTCTTCAGCAACAAATAGTTTGTCCCCGGTTTCAAGTGCATCATTTAACGGATCGTCGCCAAACACTTCAAATTCTACCTCAGCGCGAAAGCTGTCGATGACGGCCTTATTAGCGGAGAGAAAGTCCCAACCCAAAATGAGATCATGGGAACAGGAATCTAAGACTAGTAATTCGACGACATAGATGAGGCCATCAATCGCGATTCGAGCAGTACAGGCAGCGGCTGGCGTGACGTGCTCTGCGCTGGCTGTACGAAGTGATATACTTGCTATTGGCGTCATAACTTTTTTGAGCAAGCGGCAGAGTCTGGCACTGATCACTGAAACTGCGGCACCAGTGTCGACAAGAGCAAGTGCAGCGACGCCGTCCACATATACGTCGAGAACATTCGTTGGGGAAGAGAGAGGCCTTGGTCTTTTCGCGGGCGACGCAGTTCCTGCCTCTGGAACTGCGGCAATCAGTTTTCCCGCTCCGGCGATGAAGGACGATGGCGCATCGGGGATGGCGAGCGGCGTCGAGGTGATGGTGAGCGACGGTTAACTGGAGGGCGGTAGTCGGCGTACGATGACATATGGTCAGGAGGCTGAGATCCTGTGAACGAAGGGCGCGGTGACACATAAGTGGCAGGTTCGAAGCTCTGGTGGTAGCTCTGGTGGTGGTAGATAGGGACGCGTCGACGGAAGTATCGCGCTATGTGACCAGGCAGGCCACAGGCAAAGCATATTGGCCGATTGTCGACTGTACGCCATTGTCCACTACTCTGGAAAGACCTTGGCTGAGCGAACCGAGGAGTAGGTCGTGGTGGCATGGCTGATGGCAGTGACGTAAAAGTTGGAAGAGGTGGTCGAGCGGCCACTTCAGCATAGCTTAGAGGTGCAGTTACCTCGGCACAGGCAACGGGGGTCGGTAATGATGAAGCGTCACGGGCAGATGGCAGAGCCGCGCAAACTTGCTCCTGGATGGCCTGTCGAAGGTTTGCTGGAAGAGGTGACTGTGGTTGGCCGACTGTCAATAGCAGCAATAGCTGACGAGCGACTTCAGCACGAACAAACTCCTTGATCTGCGATAGTAGGGACTCAAGGTCAGAGGTGGTGGTTAGGCTTGAGAGTGTGTCATCCGCGACGTTAGGGCGTCGCGTGAGAAGACGCTGTCGTCAGAGCTCGTCTAAACTCTGACACAACTCGATGAGCTCAGAGACAGTGACAGCGTTCTTCGAGAGCAGCATTTGAAAGGCGTCGTCAGAAATGCCTTTCATGATGTGTCGTACGTTGTCAGTTTTCGCCATCTTCTGGTCGACACGCCTGCAGAGGTCGAGGACGTCCTCGATGTAGCTAGTGAAAGTTTCACCAGTTTGTTGGGACCGGCTTCGTAGACGTCGTTCTGCGCGAAGTTTCCGCACACGAGGGCGTCGAAAAACATCTGTGATGCAGGCTTTGAAGGTCGTCCAAATGGGGATATCCGCCTCATGGTTTCTGTACCATAGCTTGGCAACATCCGTTGAATAAAACATCACGGTACCAAGCTTTGCGGGATCGTCCCATTTGTTAGTAGCACTGGCTCGTTCATAATATTCCAGCCAATCCTCAACGTCTTTCTCATCGGTGCCGCTGAAGGTGTCTGGTTCTCGCAAGAGCTGGGAACCGGGACAGCTCCTGCGTGGCGAAGCCGGTGGGGGTGTGAAGACAGCGTCGTCAGGCATGACGGACGGCAGCTTTCGGCTACGCAGTTCGAGGACTGGGGAAGACCGCAGCACTCTCCACCAAAATAAAATGTAAATGCAAGGTAAACAGCGGTAGCGGCGTCGGTACCGAAGCAGCAAGAGCAGGCCGAGTATACGGGCAGCGTCACAGCAGCAACCAGGCAGTCTTAGCTCGTGCCTCGCGCCAACGTGTCGATGTCGCTGCAGTAGTGGGCATTCCTCTTCACTACAGACCATATAAACCGCGACGTACACTTTCCGTTCGGTTCTTTGGTCCTGCTCTGTCCTCCGACACGTCAAGTTCGCTTGTCAGAAAAACTGCTTACTCGCTACACAGGTCCATACCGAGTCGTTCGTGTGGTTACTTCTGTGACATATGAAATTCGTCCTGTCACCCCGTCGCCTTCATGTGCCCAACAGGCTACCAATATTGTACATGTTGCGTGGCGTGAAGCCCTACCACTCTGCTGGTGATGTTGACATTTAAATGCGCCGAGACGGCACTTCTGCCACCGAGGATTATGCTACTTGCATGCATAATGATATTGTAGGGGGCGACGCGCGTGTGTGCCTGACGAAGAAGACGAACGGTTGTCTCCGCTCGATCACTGGTCAACTGGTCACACCATTACCGATGGTTTCAAACACATCTAATCCACAGCATCGTCGATACAACGTCTTTTCGTTTCCGTGACAACATAACCCAGCTCTGTTGCCAGTAAATGACATCCCGTCACCACATTTTATGTGTATTTGTCGCAACAACGGCGAGGTGTAACCTATTCTGCTATCAGCAAGCGACGCAGCCGCAAATATAATATTGACGTGCGTATATACATAATAGGGAATAACAATGAAGGTGTTTTGAAAATTCTGGGTAGTGGGACTGTATAGGTTTGCGTACAAAGTCCCATGCGTTTGCGTATACTGTCTATGCGGGTAGTGGGGCTGTATGCGCTGTTTCGATGTCACAAGTTGCTTCTATCTTTTGTTCGCACTATACACTACGACAATACGTTCACGCATGACGTCACATAGTCTATGTGGAACACGCCTTGTTAAAGTTTTTAAAAACTTTAGACGTGACGTTGCCTGAAATATGTGGACATAAAGTGCTCCACACTTAAAGCACAAGATGAGCTAAAAGTTGACGACCGTTGAAGGCGCAAGTGTGCATAAAATATCTGACAGGTGGCGATACCACACGTTGGTTTTGCTTGCATGATATCAACACGAAGGTGCTCGAAGAACTCGAGGAAGAAGACTTCACTTTGAAACGAGCGCATGATCAGTGTGCCAAAGCTGGACATGCTAAATATGTGATTGCGCCTGCGTCGGCCCACGACGACGACAGCATACGACGGCCTGCGCCACTAGTGTGTTGCAAGCTCGGAACAAGTCACATACACACAGTAATTGTTCGCTTTATTGCCAGCAAAATGCGAGCGCTTTTTGTGAGCCCCCGAAACAGGAAGCAACCAAAGCGGCACCGTTTGTGTCAGTGAGCACCTGCACGGAGTCAGGTGTAATCTCGTACCGCAGGCCAACAAACGAAAAGGCAACAAATCAGTCACCTTTAGAAAGGTTCTCATCCAGAAACACATAAGCTTTGTGGTCGCAAAAAATTGGAAGCGACTGGAGTGTGAAACTAAATTAAGCCAGCACACAACTTTACTAAAATATAAGGATGCACATCCGTCGGCGCAAGAAAACATGTTCATGTATTTACGTAATAAGGTAGCACATGCAGAGGAAGAAAATTTACTGAAAAAGGAACGTTTTTTTTAAATATACAAATGACAGGGGACATGCGTGTACGTCTTTGACCATATTAAGGGTGTTGTTTGAGGACGTACGCGTATGTCTATGAGCAATATTGAGTCAAGAATTTTTTGAGTTATTGAATCCACTGCCACTGCACAACACAGAAATATTCTATAAACCGTATTGACAAACCTAATGTTTTTTTATTCTTAAGCAATTTTAGGCCAAATACAGGTAATTATATCCTTATAGGGCGTACCATTTTACTAAGATGGCTCACTTCAAAGACTTGTTTAGGGCAAACTATTCTTTTAATGACAACCAAAGTATTATTCCCAAGCGAAGATATCTTTCTAGAACAACTATTAAATGTAAAACTGTAAGGTTCCTAAAGTGCGCCCATCATCGTTTCACTGTATACTCTAAGCTAAAGCAGCATTTGAAAACACATGCTTCTATTTGGTCATGCTTAAGAAGTAGGAGTGTTTCAAGCTTTACGAACGAAGGCATATTTTCATGTTGCAGACTTTAAACATACATTCATCACCAATGCGCCGTATTCAACCAAGCTTATGCCCCCAAGTGGGCTTGTTTATCTTTCATGCCCTATGCTTGAGCGAGGTGTACCGCTTCCTGGACACCGGAAAGCGAATTTTGTTTTTTGCTCCAGCTAATCACTGGTTATAGCGAGAGCCTTCATGAGCGCAGTATTGCATAACTGATCTGATTGCGAGAAGGGGAGTTGAAAGAAAGCGCCTTCAGTTTGTCTGGCTCCATCATCTTTCGTCTAATGATGGGCCTTTGCAAGCTGTTGCGAGCGACGAAGTTCAGCACGTGGTACCACATGGAATGACACAGTTTTATTGACACTGCCATCGCCCTTGAGTACACGCCTCGAACCGTTTGCACAGCAGGCTTACGCCGTCGTTTACGCCGGCTGCCTCGTAGCCAATATTTCCAGTGGGGAGACCACGCTAAGGTATCACCCCATGCTGAGTATAGACGAGGTGCCCATCACAGCTTACAAAAGTGTCACACAACGATGACTTAGACCTCTCCCGATTCAGTGACATGATTCCAAGACATCCCGGTTACAAGGTATATAACTGTTGTGTCCGAAGGTTTGTTGATATCGGACACCTTTCAAGACGACAACTGTCTTGAACACCGGAAATGCCTGTGGTAGCGTTCGCTAGAAGATGGGCCCTTCTTCTATCAAGACCATTTCAGCGTCTTCGCCTAACGTCCCAGACGCCCTGCAGAAACGAATGTTTGCGACTGACCACGCAGGCTTTTGCGTAATGCCACGAGGATCAGCCATCTCGCTCAATCAACCAGGTTTACGAAGCGCATTCTAGGTAAATGCCGGGCTCAATCATATACCTGGCTGGGCGAACACTATTTTAAATGGTTTGTGACTGACAGCTCGATGCACACCGGCACCTGTTAATCTGAAAACTCAACAAGTCACGCAATGAAACCATTCGTATCATAGAGCGTGAAGCACGCACGCTGGTGTGAGGAAAGAAAGCTTAAACCATCACGGCTACACGCAGCGTCACGCCGTTTTTCTTATGTTTTACCTTATTTAGTGTTGCGTTAAGCTGGTGCTCCTTTCGATGACACGTCCTAAATAGTTACCGAGGCCTGTTTATGCGAATCCGAAAACATTCATTGGGCATTTTTATTTGCAGCATTTATTCACTGTTCACCAATGTAAAGACTTTGCGTTGCAAGCGTATAACTCATTTTTTTTGAAGTCCACCACACGAACAGTGCCATTGATGTTCTTTTAAAACATTTAGGTGCGTAGCACTTTTAGCACTGTAAGATTGTAATCTTGCTATTCTTCTTTTGCATATATCTGGTTTATATCTCGACTAGCATGTCTAGCGGTACACTGATTTTTTCATCGTGTGAAAAGTAAGAGCGTTATTTTTATATAACAAACAGGAAGAGATTTGCAGTTTCTTCAAACAAGTGGTAAAAACGATAATATCATCTAACTTGTGTCTACCAGCACTTATCATGCTCCACAGCCTTATAGAGGGCGCAATACCAAGAGAGCCGAAAACGCCGTGCTACCCATCCATCAGAATTGCCTTATCGGATAGCGAATAGGGTACTCCCTTGAGAGCTCAGGCCCAGCACTAAGCGCATCGGAACTATTTGTCAGGGAATGCAGACTCACGTCAACATTGGGGCAAGGCGTGTTCGACAGTATATAGCCACGATGAGGACCAGACGACCGAGGGGGGGTGGGGGGGTAGGCGTTGGTGGTGCGAACCGTGGCCTTCTTTATCTGGAGAGCACCTCAGCCAAAGCAGCCTTACACATTTACGCCTGGGCCCCTTCTGGCTTCTCCTCGTACCGCCTGTTCTGGCACGATTTCAGTCCTTACCGGCGTGCTTTGTTTGCAGAGGGCATCAGGGTGTATGATATACACCATGAAGGCAGCTTATGCAAGCGAGATTCTTGGCGTTCATTGCTTACCTCAAAGGTGCGTTGTTTCATCATCATCATCATCATCATCATCATCATCATCATCAGCCTGGCTACGTCCACTGCAGGACAAAGGCCTCTCCCATGTTTCACCAGTTAACCCGGTCCTGTGCTTGCTGCTGCCAATTTATACCCGCAAACTTCTTAATTTCATCTGCCCACCTAATCTTCTGTCTCCCCCTAACCCGCTTTCCTTCTCTGGGAATCCAGTTATTTACTCTTAATGACCAGCGGTTATCCTGTCTACGCCCTACATGCCCGGCCCATGTCCATTTCCTCTTCTTTATTTCAACTATAATATCCTTAACCCTCGTTTGTCCCCTAATCCACTCCGCTCTCTCCTTGTCTCTCAAGGTTACACCTCCCATTTTTCTTTCCATTGCTCGCTGCGTCGTCCTCAATTTAAGCTGAACCCTCTTTGTGAGTCTCCAGGTTTCTGCTCCGTAGCTAAGTACCGGCAAGATACAGCTGTTATATACCTTCCTCTTAAGGGATAATGGCAATATACCTGTCATAATTTGAGAGTGCTTGCCGAATGTTCTCCACCCCATTCTTGTTCTTCTAGTTACTTCAATCTCGTGGTTAGGCTCTGCGGTACCTGCCCTAAGTAGACATAGTCTTTTACAACTTCAAGTGCACTATTACCTATCTCGAAGCGCTGTTCCTTTCCGAGGTTGTTGTACATTACTTTCGTTTTCTGGAGATTAATTTTAAGACCCACCTTTCTGCCCTCCCTGTGTAACTCCGTAATCATGAGTTGGAATTAGTCCCCTGAGTTACTCAGCAATGCAATGTCATCGGCGAAGCGCAGATTACTAAGGTATTCTCCATTGACTCTTATCCCTAACTGTTCCCATTCTAGGCTTCTGAAAACCTCCTGTAAGCACGCGGTGAATAGCATTGGGGAGATTGTGTCCCCCTTCCTTACACCCTTCTTGATTGGTATTCTGTTGCTTTCTTTTTGAAACACTATGGTAGCAGTTGATCCCCTGTAGATTTCTTCCAGAATGTTTATATATACTTCATCTGCGCCCTGATTCCGCAGTGTCTGCATGACGGCTGATATTTCTACTGAATCAAAGGCCTTCTCTTAATCTATGAAGGCTATGTATAGTGGTTGGTTATACTCTGAGCATTTCTCTATTACCTGATTGATAGTAAGAATGTGGTCAATTGTTGAGTAGCCTGTTCGAAATCTTACTTGTTCCTTTGGTTTATTAAATTCTAATGTTTTCTTTACTCTGTTAGCAATTACCTTTGTAAATAGCTTGTACATTACAGAGAGCAAGCTGATCGGCCTATAATTCTTCAAGTCCTTGTCCTCTGCTTTCTTATGTATTAAGATGATGTTAGCGTTCTTCCAAGACTCTGGTACCCTTCCCGTCAGGAGACACCTCGTAAACAGGGTGGCTAGTTTTTCTAACACAATCTGTCCTCCATCTTTCAGCAGATCTGATGTTACCTGATCCTCACCAGCAGCTTTGCCTTTTTGCATGCTCTCCAAAGCTTTTCTGACTTCTTCTATCATTACTGGTGGGGTGTCGTCTGGGCTACTGCTAGTTCTTATAGTATTAAGGTGGTGGTTGTCTCGGCAACTGTACAGATCTCTGTAAAACTCCTCCGCTATTTTAACTATCCTATCCATATTGGTAGTTATTTTGCCTTCTTTGTCCCTTAGTGCATACATCATACTTTTGCCTATCCCAAGTTTTCTTTTCACTGCTTTGAAGCTTTCTCCGTTTTTTAGAGCGTGTTCAATTCTCTCCATGTTATACCTTCTTACATTGCATACTTTACGTCTATTATTCAACTTCGAAAGTTCTGCCAGTTCTATTTAGTCTATTGTACTTGACATTTTCATGGTCTGACGCTTCTTAATTAGGTTCTTCGTTTCCTGGGAAAGCTTGCCAGTGTCCTGTCTAACTACCCTGCCTCCAACTTCCACTGCACACTCCGTATTGATACTCGTCAGATTATCATTCATTGTATCTACGCTAAGGTTGGTTTCCTCACAAAGAGCCGAGTGCCTGTTCTGCAGCGACACTCTGAATTCCTGTACTTTCCCTCTCAGTGCTAGCTCATTGATTGGCTTCTTGCGTATCAGTTTCTGTCGTTTCTTCTTCAAGTCTAGGCTAATTCGAGACCGTACCATTCTATGGTCACTGCATCGTACCTTGCCAACCACCTCCACATCCTTCACGATTCCTGGGTGTGCGGTCATTATAAAGTCTATTTCGTTCTTATTTTCGCCATTAGGGCTCCTCCATGTCCACTTGCGGTTTTCTCGTTTTCGGTAGAAGGTATTCAAAATCCGCAAATTATTGCGTTCTGCGAATTCTACTAGTAGCTCTCCTCTGGCGTTTCTAGTGCCGATGCCATAATCTCCTACTGCCTGGTCTCCAGCCTGCTTCTTCCTTACCTTTGCATTAAAGTCACCCATCACTATAATATACTGTGTTTTTACCTTACTCATTGCCGATTCCACGTCTTCATAGAAGCTTTCAACTGAAGCGTCATCATGGCTGGATGTAGGTGCGTTAGCCTGTACTACCTTCATCTTGTATCTTTTATTCAGTTTAATTACAATACATACCACCCTTTCATTCATGCTGTAAAATTCCTCTATGTTCCCAGCTATGTTTGTGTGAATTGAGAACCCCACTCCCAGTTCTCTTCTATCAGCCAAGCCCCGATAGCAAAAGACGTGCCCATTCTGTAGCACCGTATAGGCCTCATCTGTCCTCCTAACCTCACTGAGCTCTATTATATCCCATTTAACACCCTCTAGCTCTTCGAATAGTACAGCTAGACTTCCCTCACTAGACAAGGTTCTAGCGTTAAACGTTGCCAAGTTCAGGTTCCAATGGCGGCCTGTAGTCCAGAGATTCTTAGCACCCTCTGCTGCGTTGCAGATCTGACCGCCGCCGTATTCAGTTGCTTCGCAGCTGCTGAGGACTGAGGGCCGTGAGTTATTTGGCGTATCCATGTGGGAGGTAGTGGCGAGATACTGCACCAGGGGGGCCAATCCTTCTCTGGTGAGGGAGTGCGTTCCCGGTGGTGGTTACCGGTGAGACTGCACCTCAAGCCTCCTAATGTAGTTCCATCAACACGCGATTTTTTTTTCCCGTTGGGAACTGCGTGGCACCGGACACGTGGCCCGACTGTTGTTGTTTTCACAGATTCACACGGTTTCCCGCTCCTAAAATTTGAAATTTTCGTTTGTAATAGCAGTTTTTGTAGTGGTTGAACTCCTTGTATCTTCACAAACAAATAGACACCACTCTGACCCTCCTAGGACCAAATTTGCTGAAGGTATAGGTAGATATGTGCAGAGCTCACTTACCCGTGCTGCTGACGCAGCCGCTCCCGCTCCCGCAGTTGGAATAATCTGTGCTTATTGGTAAGAGGTGGAGGAGCAGTTCCGGTGGGCTTAATTCGCTGTGAAAGCTGTTTCGCCAAGTCCAGTTCAAGCAGTGACAGCAGTCCGGCAACACCGAGTGTGTCTTCTGAATAAGTATCTTTTGACGCTCTCAGTTGAATTGGGCGCTCGCAATTTTTTCTACGGCTATCTCCGGATTTTAACGACTCTATTGAGACCTGATTTGTCATCCTGGGGTGCGTAAAAGCCGAGATATGACTCGTTGTCCTCTAAGTGGCTTGGTCCCACACAAGATGGCGGCCCCCATATGGTCATAAGGTGGGCAAAAGTGCTTGTGGGTTTGTTTTCGCCGGTCAGAAACTGGTAAGATTGAGCTCAGAGCCCGAAATCCTCCTTCTGCGTGATTTAATAATGTTACCAATATTTGTTGTGATCTTTTGCCTTTTCATTCAATCTTTGAGCTTGAGGGGGCAGGTGCTAAAGTCCCCTGTCAACATGGCAGCCCCCATAGGATACACGTGTTACTCACAGTTGATTTTCGGTGAAGAAAAACCGTTGAAGAAAAAACTGTCTTATAAATCTTACGTTATATCGCGCCGCTGCTCTCGTTTTCCCCGTAAACGTTGGGACGCCACGTACCCCATCTGTGTGTTTTCGATTGGCCGATGCCCATCCCCTGCTCCGTTTGTCTGTGCGGCCTCATTTAGAAGCATTACCACCTTCGAGATAGCGTCGAGCATCAATGTCGTTCTGCTTGCATTCATAAACGTGCTGCAAACAAGGGCGCTTGAAATAAAAATTAAACTACGTAAAATGCAGAAGTGACGTTTTGTTGTTCTTTGCCTCGGGAGGTTATTTCTGGGCGCTATCGCCATGAGCTATATAACCGGCGCTGCATAAAGCGTTGACTGAGCATTATTTTTTTTTCTAGAACTTTATATAAAGACACGGGTAAAAATTTGCATTGCTGCATAAGGCTATTTTCTTTTCTGATAATCGTGTCTGAACCTTTTCCTTTGTATAAAACTACCCTTTTGTGAACATTAGTATTCTTTTTCCTGCGCTACCATACGTTTAGAATTACATGATTGAAATGACTGATAAAGTACACTTCTAAACGTGGAAAATTCATGATAAAGCATGAATATCGTAGCTACAACAACTACTCTGGATCAACATTTGATATTTTTGATAAAACTCTCCCATATACAGACAATAAAATTTCGGCTATCACTGTTTATTTGCGTTCGCGCACATACCAGAATTTTTTCAGCAAAGTGTCACTTTTACCATCCTTCACTGACTACTTCAATATATATTTAGTTCATCTGCTTCTCTATATTACTATATCATAAACGGCATTCTTACAGCTCCCAAAATCAGTGAGGTGCGGACGCCCCAATCACGTGTTCCTCGATAACCATGCCGTCAGACATTCTGCGAGGGGTGCTGGAGATTGATTTGATTGATTGATTTGTGGCGTTTAACGTCCCAAAATCACCATATGATTATGAGAGACGCCGTAGTGGAGGGCTCCGGATATTTCGACCACCTGGAGTTCTTTAACGTGCACCCAAATCTGAGTAAACGGGCCTACAACATTTCCGCCTCCATCATAAATAAAGCCGCCACAGCCGGGATTTGATCCCGCGACCTGCGGGTCAGCAGCCGAGTACCTTAGCCACTAGACCACCGTGGCGGGGCATTGAGGGGTGCTGGAGCATCAACCGTTTCAATGAGCATGTCCCTTAAGTGTACGATTATTTTACTCACTTCTCTATCACCAAAGCCGCTTTAGCTTCTGCGACAAGAAGACGATAAATAAGACTCACGAACCACCGCCATGCAAAACATACATTGTTTCCGGGTATTGAGGACATTGTGTGCGCCATCAGCCATTTCATACTGAATGCGCTAGTTCTCGTCTGATTACTGAGGCTAAGCAGCATTGGGCTTGGTCAGTACTTGGGAGGGTGAGGGCATTGCGCGCCTGTTGACATAACGGATGCATGACACAAAGGTTAGTTGGACGTATTTCTGCTTACATTGCCAATCGCGCGGAGAACACCGGCATCGAGGTGCACACAGAAAATGATGTGGATTGGCTCACGACCAATGCTGCTTTTCTGCTCACAAGTAGAGGCATCGCCGCCGAGTCCGGCACCGGAACCGTCGCGAAACGAGCTGTTTAACGTTGTTGCGTCAGCACTGCGGTAGTAATGTTCCATAACTGATAAGTTCATGTGGATTTGCCAGGATCAGTTTTGAATAAATTGTAATGCTGTCCCATGATATGTAGCATACCGGGAATTTACTATCATGCTCGTAGATATCACGTTCTTAAGGCATA